>NC_133934.1:88562492-88865522 GCF_031877795.1 Strix aluco | reverse complement strand
AGGAATTGGTCGAGGTCTACATTTGCCGGTGTAAATTTAGGATAAAGGAAAAAGATGCAAATTCCCCAGGTGGTGAAAACTCTGCTGAGCTGAGCGCCAGCAGACTGATATTGCTCGCTGCTGCTGCCCTTCCGTGTCACCTCTCCACCAGGACACTGAGCCAAGCTCACAAGGCTTTTGAGTTCCCTAGGCACTCCTGATGATAGTAAACATGCCCTTAAGTACTTCTTCCTTCCTAGATGGGGACTGGGCTGAGTTTCTCTGTCTGAAGCATTTGACACCCGCTTGGGTACTACAGAGTGAAGAAGAACAGACGCAGAGCTTACTCCCTGCTAGCACACGAGAGCTGCGACAGCTCTTCTCCCA
Source organism: Strix aluco (assembly GCF_031877795.1). Lineage (NCBI taxonomy): Eukaryota > Metazoa > Chordata > Aves > Strigiformes > Strigidae > Strix > Strix aluco. Next base: position 88,865,156 of record NC_133934.1, on the reverse strand, counting down.
GGAGGGCGCCCCTTGGGCTACTGCTTAATGTAGCCTTGATGCTACCCTCGGCTCCTGACGGGTTATGCTGAGCTTACCACATGGCCTTGCCTAGCTGCATGGGTGAAGTGCCCCTTTGCACGTGTCCCTAAAGAAACCAGATCCTAAGAAAACAGGGAGGCATTACTGCACAGAGGGGTTTTGGCACACGACTGCCAGATGTGACCGAGCAGGAATCTTGCACAGATACTCCAAGAAATGGCTGAGAAGTACCTGAGTCACAGGTCCTGCCCAGCGTCATCTCCTCCACTCACTCGGGGCTCAGGGCCTCTGGAAGCTGATGCTGGTTTCAACTAGGCTGATGGTGACACTCAAACTAGGAAGGCGTGACCACACTGGCAGAGCTGAACCTTTAGCTAGTCTCAGGAGTATTTCTAGCCAAGAAAATTTTTAATTAATGTGGTCCAGATCGGAGTGGGCTCTGGCTGCCCCAAGGTCTGCTTGATCAGCCTTATCCCACATAGCAGAGAAGTCAAAGGCAGCTCTGGTCAGGATGGGATCACTCAGCAGCAGAAGCAGAGCTAGGGATGACTCGGTGCCACTTCATTCCCACTCTGCTGCCAAGAAGCTCTTTTCTCCCACCGCACTTGGTCCCTTTGGAATACAGATCACCCCAAATCAGAAATCGAGGTAGGATAATGAGCCTTTTTGTTCTAGTCTTTCCACTGAACTTTCAGAGCCTGTAACTTCAGGAATACTTGTCTCTCACAAGAGAGCCCTGTTTCACTCCTGGATTTTTCCTACCCTCACTTTCCCTCCTTCCCATCTCTTTCCATTTCTTCTCTCTGCTCTGCTTTACCTTACATAATTTTCATTTCCTTTGCTCCTCCCACTTCTTCTCTTCTTTTCCCCAGTCTCCAGCCCTGTACCCCTCCTCACTGCCCTTGCTTCTCAAAAGAGGCTTCTGCCCTTTCCTTTGTCCCTGCAGCACCCAGCTCTGGCCCGGGGGGATGAGAAGCCCTGGCCTGGCTGCTCTCATGCAACACACTCCAGGGACTTGCAGCGCACATCGATTTTCACAGCACCGATGCTCTCGGCAAGCCTGTTTGCTGTTCACTACTCAGGTAGTTTAGTAATACTGACAGGGGATAGAGACAGACCCTCACACAGGTAAGGTCTTGGTTTTCTGAAACAAGCCCACATCTTAAATTAACCTCTAGGAGAGGTGTTTGTCTTTTCATGGGTCTGTAATTACCAAGCTTACCAGTGCATGGTATAAATAATTTTCTTTATTGGCAAGTTTCAACTATGTGCTCAGCCTATACAAGACACAATGATGCAGAAAGTTCTTGTCCCAGATAAAAGATAAACACTGGGGAAATGGGAGCTAAAGGTAAAGGAGAAAGAGAGTCATATTTTTCAAGTATTACATTCCATTCTGTAGGTGTTACAAACAGGACTGACGCTTAAAGAAGGATCTGAGTAAGACGGCAATCACCTGGAGACAAGATGTCTGCAGCTCTTGTGTTTTCCTGATCCCACCTGATTTTTAGGGCATTCCCTGGTCCAGGTCTGACCACTGAAAACAAGAATCCACCAGTGTGTCACTGTGAGGCTTGCTCGCATGCCCTCAGAGACTAGGACCTAGCTGGCTGCTGGAAGGGTTCTTGGGAGACCTCTTGCCTTCTGAATGCCAGAAACTACAGAATCCACATAGTGCTTGGGGATGGCCTTTGCTGAGGTAGTTTGTTGGCCAGGCAAGCCTAAGCGCCAAATGAATTAGCTGCACGACAACACATCTTCCTCTTTCTCCAGGTTCCTGACTCTTCTTCTACATGTCACAAAACTCTCTGCAGTAACCCAGCAAGGTTGAACTTGCCCTGGATCTTCAGAATCCCAAGGGAGGACAAATGGAGGTGAAGAAGGGTCAAAACAGCTCTGAAAAGACACAACAAATTCTGCCCAAAGGGGCATGGTCCACAAGGAAGTGTAATATCGGTATTTCAGTGGTTAACTGAGCAGCTCACTGAGAGAGGCCCTCAGTAAAAGAGTGAATTTTGGTTTGACATCTGAATATGATATTTTAAAAACGTTTTAGTAAAAAACATGTATTCAACATTAGTGCTTCAGAAGCAAAGAGGGCAGGGTGCAACCCAGCTGGGGAAAAAAAGAGAAACGTGTGCACTGCAAATTCACAAATATTTTCCACTGTATCCACATGAGAAGTGAGTTTTAGTTTACTCCCTGTACTGTGGGCTGCCACAGCTTGGTGGGGCTAAGAGGGAGATTTCACTCTGGGTTCTCCTGAATGCTGACCATGCTGCTTTTTGGGGCTGTCTCTGCAACAGTACAGGGATGAAGATGATTTGAAGCCAAAGGAGGTCACAATTAGGGTTCACATTTCTAGACAGCTGGAATACAGATTCGCTTTCTTAAGCCTGGTCAACTAGGAATGATAAAATACAATACTGTTTTTCCTACCAACAACAAAACCAACAGATCTGCCCATAAAACTATCACCTCTTTAATTTCTAGGTTAGTGGCTTTTAATTCATATCCCCACTGACAGAAAGTTGCTTGCAACAAAGTCCTTGATTTGCTCATGCAAACCGTTAGTTCATCCCACCAGCATGGCAACTCCTGGCTAATGATGTCCTCAAAGAATCATCCATGCTACTCGCCCTACCTGCCAATCATCCCTAGCAGCATTGCCTTTATCACGTTTTGTACAGCACTAAAACCACTGCTGGCTCTAAATGGAGGCAATGAGGATAATACTAATTCTTCTAGCCAGGTTGCACACTCACTTTCTCACTCTGACCACAACACACTTTTCCAGCTGTTTAAAGAAGAGATTGCAAGGAGAAGGGAAAAAACTACTTCTGCAAAGCTTACTCTATTTCTGACAAAAGAAGCAGGGTGACTTCTCAAAGCCCTTAGCACTGGGCTGAGAGCCAGGACCGTCTCTGGTATAAGCTTCCTCTGTGGTCTCATCTCCTCCTCTATAACAGAGATTTAAAAGCCACTTATTTCCCACCAATGACAAGCAATGACATAAGAATTAGTTAATATCTTGATGGTGGTTTGGAAATACAAAACGCCAGTCATTATGTCAGCTTCCCAAAGAGCAGAAGTTTTAGTACAAACTCACTCTATCTCAAATATTACATGAGAAAAAAACCAGATCAATCCAAACCTAGAAGACGAGCTTGAGCTGTAAGTTGTCAGAGTTTAAATTTCTCCTTTGCTTGGAACCTCTTAAAGCAGCTAGAAAAAAAAATGTTCCTCTGTATTTAGCAAATGCCAATTCCTCTTCCACCCTATTGTTGCTAATTGGGCAGAGATAACCCCAATTTACTTGTGTCTATGTAGCAGCATCATTGCCAGTGTCAGTGCAGCCCTGGGAATGCTCCTTGTCTATTGACTGATGCTGCTGCAGAGCCAGGAGGGAAAGCATCCAAACAGGATCAGCGGGAGAGAGGGGGAAAACTACTTAGCAGCATCAAAAAGTCTAAGTTAAGATAATTTCTCTGTCAGGTAATGATTAACTAAAGGCATCCTTTTACAGTCTGGAACACAAATGCTGTAACAAAAGGGACAGAAGAGTCTATACCTATCTACTCGGATTCTGGAGACAAGCAGATGCCTCAGAAAAGCAGTAACAGCTCTTTTAACATGTCCTGGCTGGTTAACTGCACTCAAAATTAAATATGGCTACCAGTGAATTTCACTTCCATCCCCTCCTGAATTGGCAAAGAAAACACAAGGGCTATCAAGTCTTCAGGCATAGCTTGCTATCCCCAAATAGTGTGGTGCTTCCCAGAGAGCTCTGAAGGTAACACCAGAAATAAGAACACGGGAACCACAAAGACTCAGCGCACCTATCCAGGAACGTACTCGATGCTTCAGAAAATTATGTTAAGAATTACCCAAGTGGCCAACTAGAGAATAACCTCGCCAAAATGGCAGTTTCTCCTGAGTATCTGGCCGTTAGCTGCTGGCTCATATTCTAAAGAAAGAAGGCTCGCAATCAGTTTTTCCTCTTTATCCCTTGAAATACAGTCCCTTGTTTAAACGTTACACGTTGCTGGCCCAGTGCTGCGCTGTGGTAATGACCCCCACTGGTAACTGGGTTGATGCAAGGCCATTTTTAGTTTGCTCAGTTTTGACATCGCCTGCCCAGCTGTCTCCCTGCCACCTGAGCTATCTTACCCCTCCAGCTCTGCTAGTTCCAGAACAGAACTCAAACATCAAAAGACAGAGTCGAGGTTATCACAGGTTCAGCTGAGAAGTGCACGTAAGAGTCACTTTCCCAACTACAGACAAATGTGAGAACTCTGGATACCAGTTCTGAACTCAGAGCTGAAAATAGTACACACTCCTGCAGGAGGAATAAAAGTCCTTAATAAAGGGCAGAAGGGCAACCTAAAGGAGAGGGAAGAAAACAGCTCCAAGAATCCCACAGAAGCATACTTGGCTGTGGCAGCAAAGAGACTCTCTCAGGTTATGTAGTGTCTGGAGTATTCACTTCTTGCTCAGAAATGCATCCTTGAAATCCAAAGCTTTTCTATCTTCCACTAGAAACAGCTGAGCAGGTCTGGCTCACCACCCAACGCACGCTCTCAAGGGCACCACACCGGGGCCTCTGCCTCACATTGTGTGTGTAGTGGCTCAACTCTGCTCCCACTGGAAGTAAAGGGACTTTTCCCAGTACTTCCAGTGGAAACGGCATTTGCCCAAATGTTTATGTGCAGTAGTGAAACTAGGCAGCTCTGGGACACAACCCTAAGTGACCAGAATCAACACTCTAAACTGAGACAGACCTCACAATTACAGGAAGCACAAGGCAAGCTTTGCTATCTAGAGTGAAAAGATTATACGTAAGAGATGAACTCCTTAAACAAGAGGGTATAACAGAGGGCGATTTCAGTCCAGCCAACTCACTGTCTTTCATTCTCAAGCTCTAATCAGTCCGTATCACAAAACTACAAAAGCCTTAAACAAGCACACTGCCAACTGCTTTTCTCTGGGTTACAAACACATGAAAGAATGGGGGAGATATGGCAACAGCAGAGACAAGCCTGGCAGATCCTCCAGGTGCGGTGAGATCAGCACTGTAGGATTTGATTCTCTTTAGAGTTTAGCCAGTAGCATGTATGGTATAATCTATGGAAACTGTCCCATTGGATTTTAAAACACAAACACAGCAGAATGTCATCATAAATAAGCAAAGTCTGTGTTAAAAAATTCTAAGTACACAGCATTTTCTCCAGTTCTGACACCTTTTTAATAGAAATCACTTGTTTAGGAAACAAATAGCACTTTTGTATTTTTTTTTTTTTTACAATGTTTCTTACCTTGATCTTATTTTAAGTAACACTAGGAAGACCTCAATATCTTTTATTTTCCTTTTTAATTTAAAAAAGTTGTTTTTTTTCCCCCAGATACAAAGATTTTGCCCTTGCATAAAAAAACAGTGCCCAAAACGATGACACAAGGACTCACAAAGACTCACTGTATCTCACTGACACTATTACTTCTAATCTATACCATGCAAGGTCCCATCTACCTCTTTAATTAGACTGTCAGCCTGAAAAACAGCTTTTCTATTCCTTATTTAGTTCTTGTTACCAAAAGAAGAGAAAGGAAGTGAAAGAAAAGGACATTTCTCTGTTCAGTTCACACATCTGGGTCATGTGCTACTTTGTTCAGGATACCTTTGTTGTTTATAGAAAAGGGTTGGGATCTCATTTTCAAGTAATCGATGCACACTTTCTCTTGGGACACCTCCATCCAATGCTCCAAGCTGACCCTGGATTCTGGCCCTCTATTTTCCCATTCCCAACATAGGCTTTCTGGATGAGTGTGAGGACCCAAACCAATTCTGCAAAGCATGTCTGTTGTTTAATGTGAAGAAACAGGATTAACCCAAAGCTGTTGGGACAGTAGATCCTCAGCCTGTACATGTGCTGGTTACTCAGTGAAAAGTCCATCTCCTTTCCTTTTGTACATCTCCTGTCTAAACAATAGTAAATACTGCTTATTTGATAGACTTGTCCCTTCTGGGCACTGGGATTTGATAATTTATATTTCTGGTTTTTTGGTTTAATAGTACTGAGAGTTTAGAAACAGGAAAAGCCCACAGGCTCTTTGGACTTGTTTTTGTTTTCCCCTAGCTAAACAAACTGTTCTGCAAATAAGGATTTGAAACCTGCTCTCCTCCCTCATCCCTGCTCCTCACCCCAAACAAAAATAAAAGAAACCTATAGTGGCTGTGGAGGCTGCTGCAGGCACACACTGGTGTAAAATATAGAGAGAGTAAATATATTATTTCACTTGGCATGGTGCTGGCAAAGAACCCCCAGCTGGCACTATTCATGTAACATGATCCAAACTTTGCATTACACACAGAATAAGAAGGATCAATTGGCAAACTCCGGTGCCGCCTGGCACAAGCATCTTCACGCTCTCTCTGGAACCAAAGAACTAAAGAATTCTGCACTTTCCAGAAGAAATCCGGTTTTGCTTTTCTAGAGTTTCGTTATTTTGCTCTTCCGCCTCGCCGCCACCTCCCTTGGCTCCTTCTTAACTTCACTGTGTTATTTAGTCTCATCGCCCTTGTTACAGTTCACCATGCAGCTCTGGGAAGGGGAGGGGGCTAAGGTGGAGGTGGCAGCATTAGTATTGTTAGTGGAGTCCATGCCGTTGGAGATGGCTACTGAATTGACCTCAGAGTTTATGGGTTTTGAAAGGTCGATGCCTTGGATGAGGCGGATCAGCTGTTTTACCTTCTCCAAGGAGCTGTGCATCTCCTTCTGTTTTGCAAGGATGGTATTCTTCATTTCCATGCATTTCTGCAGCAAAACAGAAAAGCAGTAATAAGTTCAAGCTTATGAATGAAAGAAGGTAAGAGAAGGAACACGATATTCACAGATCAAAATGTAAGCATGCAGAAAAGACTGCAGCTACAATTTCACTTTCCCAGCCTAGAAGAAAAAGAGTCTCAGGGCTGTGTTCACAGGAGAATTCCTGTTTGCAGGCTGAGGAATTAAATTGCCAGTATGTAGCTGTCACCTGGTATGGCCCCCTTTCATCCCAAGGTGTTTTGCAAATGAACACAGCTCCATCCTTTCGTGTTCCCTTTGAAGGGAAACTTCCAAGTATATGTTCTTATTATTTTTTCTATTAGTATTGCATTGCTGAAATTTCTTTAGCTCAGATCTGCAAACTCAGGCATCCTACTGCAGCTGACTGCTGACAGTGTGTGTGCATGCCACTAATGGGATACAGCCTTTGCTTTCACGTACATTTTAGCAGGAACATCACTTCCTCCTCTCAATAAATAAAGGGGCACTTGAAAAGAAAAAGAAGCCCTTCTTCACTTGAAAATCTTATTTTGTGACCACTTCTTTCTCTTAGAAGCGGTAGTAACCTAGCTAGCTCATCAGTTAAGAGTCAGGGTAAGATAACTTTAAAAAAAGCCCACAAATTATGTTTCAAGGGTGAAAAACTGCTTATATCTATATTTGAAACTCTCAAAAAGGAGGAGATGGTAGCTATGTCTGTAACATTCAGGTTCTTACACAAAGATGGCAACCTTCCTACATTTTTTAAACCTTTTATCCACGCTGATCTCCAGACACTGTTGGTTTCAGCTTTACTATTTTCACACGCAGCTCGTGGCATCATAAAAGCACCACAAAATTTAGACCTAATGTGTCTTTTTTTGGCAGTTCCAATGGAAGTATGAACAATTACCTGATCATAGAAAATAAAGCATTCTCCTTACCTACTGTGAATCCCTCATGTTAAGGGCTTGTGTCTGCCTCAGTACATCACTGAGAAACAGTGCTCTAGTGCTGCTCAGGTTATGGCCAGCTACTGCTAACCAGAAGATGACAGTTTCCAGAACTGCTAACTAGCATCTCTCACCACTTGTCTGCTCACCATCGTTTTACTTGTATCATCAGGTTTTAGGGGTCTATAAACATGCGACACTTACTTTTGTTCTAATAGGTAAAGACAGGCAGACCAGAAAGTGCATCTGTATTTGAAAAGAAAAGTCCGTACTTATCATATCCAGCTTTACAGATGCTGCCACACAAGAGATTTCATTGTTTTTCATGCTGTGTTACTGGCTAGGGTTACACTCAGAGAGGGGCACAAACTTTACACTGGCAACTCAAGAGCCCGATTTGCATATTAAGGTGAGAATAGAGAGATAATTAATATGTATGCTCCAATTACTGAGTCAAACTAAGGTGCAAACTACAGCTTCTGGTTTGAAGTATGCCATCATCTAATTAATATGATGCAGAGGCACGCACAGTGCCCAGCTGCTGACTGCCAAGGCAATGTGTCAAGAGCCTGAGAGTCAGTCATGAGTAAACGGTCACTTTTGTATTAGGAAGGTCTGGAAAGCACACCAAGACTCTTATTACACACAGAGGCCCAACCATTCTTATTTAAGTGAGCCACTGGAGAATCTGACTTAATCTACTGCCCACAGACAATAATGCTCTGGGTCATGTTTGTCACCTGCTGATATTATAGATCACTGTACGTCTACAATATACGGTCAGCATGGATCATGTGTAAGTGACTCAATGTAAGTATATGATGCCTGTATTTCATTCCTGCTCCCCAAAGTCCTAAAAAGCAAAGGAAAAAGCGCTCACTCAATTCTCAGTAAATCCAGCGGAAGACAGGTCTAGTACGTGGAGTCACTCTATAGTTTTCTCTCTGCGTTCTAGCACCAGAACACAGGTGCAGAGTTATTAGGGAGGGCAATGCTCACCGTTATAGAATTGCTGAGCTGTTTGACCTTCTGCTCTAGTTGTTCTCTTTCCTGTTTTAAATCTGAACTCCATTTAAGTAGTTTCTGTTTTTCCTCTTCTTTTGCTGCAAAACAGAATATTAATCAAAATATTTAAAATGTTCCTTTTACAACAGCGGATAGAGGGTCTAAACTGTTTCATGTAAAGAGGGTAATTGTGTTTAAAGTCAATTCAACAACTTGTGCACTAAACCACCCCCAAAACTTCACGTACATACACAAGCATCACAGAAGGCTTAACAAATACTATTTTCACTTCACTAATGATTAAGGTTCTTCCCCTTTAATTTCCTTTTGTAAAGGAAGTTCCATTCTACCCCATTCCTGAAATAACATCTTCCATTATTAAAAGTGAAACAAAAGTGTTGTTCTCCATTTTCCTACCTGCTTTATATGCAATATATGAATGAACAATTGCTAAAGTTCCTGGCCATGGGATTGCTTCTTCCTTCTTTAGCATCTGAAAGAAAAGTGTTCAGAGATTTAGCTGGTACACAACCTACCTCTAAGAAAGCAAAAAGGAGAGAGAGGAAGAGGGAAAGACTGAGGATTTTCTTTTATGGCTATCATTAGCCTCAGCCCTGTTAACATGAAGCTTCACAGACTTGTTCTGAGACTTAACAGAGGGAATTATTCACAACTGTATTGTGGCTCCCACAAAGCAGGCCTGTTTCTTACAAATGTCAGCATTTTCTCAAACTCCCTCCATAGCCACAAATAGTCTACTAATGAAACTGAACAACTTAAAAGAGGAATGAAAGGATAATATATCTGAACTCAAACTTGCCAGGAGACATAAACATTATTTCATAGTTCAGACAAATTGCTGATCTTAGTCATTCTGGGAGAAAAGTTTTCATGGCACAAAACAGTCTCCACACCATACATTCAAACACCACATTTCCTGGCTAGTAAAACACGAAACTGTCCTATCTCCCCTTCTTATCAGAATCATCTTAATAGAGCTGTCAAACTCTCTTTATAAGGGTAAGCACCATTTATGTCCTTCAGATCCTTCCTACATATTCATTCCTAACAAACTTTATTTTGAGAGGAAAGACATGTATTTTTAATTAATGAATCAGAGGGGTGTCCCAGAAGATAGAGGACTCGGTCACTTTACAGTAAAATTACTCAAGATTTTTTCCCCCTAATTTTGTGGGAACCTATCACAGCAATAAACAGGAGGGATAAGGTGAGAGTAGGCAAGAGCAGGAATAGGGAAGTGGTAACACACCCTCCTCTCTTGTTGCCACTGACCAAGTCACTCGAATTTTACATTTTTGTCCTTCTGAACAGCATACTGTACATCAGGCTGCTTTCTTACGTTACCATCTGGCTAACCGAAGGTCACGCGGGCAACCAAACAATATGCTACATTAGACAGAACACTAACAGCTTCAGGCTGCTGATTATCAGCAATCCTTTGCAACTTCTGGTGTTCCATGTAAGGGTTAGGAATACGATAGTTTACTTCTTTGTCTTGTAATTTCAATGCAATTATAAACAAAATATTAAAATATAATCTGTTCACTTCAATTGTGTACTTTCAGAGAGGGATCTGGAAAGAAGCACCAAACTGTTCGCCTATCCTCATTATAGTGATGCTAGATGATATTATTAAAGAGATCACTGAAGATAACCTCTCTGGTGTTTGATTTATATGAGCAAACAGGGGCTTATATTTGATCTATCTATCGAGGTAGGCTTGTGCAAATGTTTTATTTATTTGTCCGGAAGCATATACTAATAACTTTTGAAGATACAACAAGCTTAAGATGAACAGCAAAATTTCTGTGGGTCCTAGAGAACCTTTCCCAAAAGTCTGCGTGCTTTGGCCCAGAAAAAGAGTAAAAACACAAGGGCAACAAATAAAGACCCCAAATCTGGGAGCAAGACCTAGTTTTGTATTTGCACACATTCCATCAGAGGTAATTTGATCAAATTCACACAAGCCTTATTACAGATCAAATAGATTTGTTCAGTGTCAGGCCGTCTTGATCTAAGTAAGCCAAATGATCTGGGTATTTCCTTTAAGACCGCAAAATCTTTGTAGTGCATTGTATATAACTCTCCCTGTCTGACAAACAATACCTGGTCTTGACATTTGGGACAGATCCACATGCCCTTGGGAATGGTTTTCAGAGGCGGGTCCAGACAGTCCAGGTGATAAACACGTGAACATGTGTCACACATCAGCAACTGCCCGCTTTTTCTGCAAACACTGCAAAAATCCTCATGGATATCGCCCTATAAAATTGAGGGGAAGGGGTGTGGGTGACAGAAAGAGAGAGAGAGAGAGAGAGAGAGAAAGCAAAAAGTGAACTTTGACCTTTGACATCTACATCCTAGTTGAATGCAAAGTTTACAGCACAAACTATTTCTAAGGGGATTCCAAATGGTCAAGCCCTTTTTAGGCTGTTAAACAGGAAAACCAGGCAGGATATCACAAACACTGACATCTGTCTTCCCAAACACTCCCCCTGCCCTCCCAAGGCGAAATGTTACAGCAAATACTTATTACCGTAGCTTCTCTTAACAGCTGCTACCCTGTAGCCTTTCCTCTTTAAGGTTCCCCCTTGACCCTGGTTTTTTTTGCCTAAAGTGATGAGCTACCCACTTTCTTAACCCTTCTCATTTCTGGATGTAAGCCCAACTCCACTTCAGGAATGCTGATGAGGCTGTCTCTTGCCAGTAACAAAGCATCAGAAACCCCAATTGAGTGACTTAAAAGAACAAATATTTAGGTCACCTTTAAAAAAGAAACTGGAAGGAAAAGGTGTTGTGCTTGTAAATGAGAAAGAACAGAATGAATTATGTTCTGAGACAGTTCTTTTTACTTTACTTAGGTTAGCTCAAGTTGCACCAAAAAAAGCTGTGACTCAAATTTTTCTCATTCTCTATAGAGAGTAGTTTATGTCTCATCGCTAACATAAGCTGAGAGCCAAGACGAAGGAATACTAAGAGAAATTTTCTAACTAAGGATTTTTAAAAAGAAATAATTGAAAACATTACTGGTAGTGTCTCTTAAAAAACTAGGTATAGTTACTATTGCATCACCATCAGAGAGAATTTTTTTTCTACAGCCATTAACTTCCCAGAAAGGTAGGTCTGATTTTTGTCACTTTTTCTTCTCTCTCTCTCCTCCTGTTACTCCCATCTCATGCTTGGAGTGGTGGTGGTGTTTCTGTTTGTTTTTCTTTGTTTTTCAGATATTTGAACAAAGAGGCATGAAAGAAAGATGGCTCAGCATCCATAGAGGAGGAGAGGGGCACCCCAGCCCTCTCCTCTCACTGCCTGTGGGCTGTGCTGGCAACCTAGGCCCCACCTGGAGTCTGAAACACACACTTCTCACTGACTTCGGTTAAAGTTTCACACATACACCAGATCTGCAAGATCGTGATCTTAAGATGTGTATGTTGAGTCAAACTGCGCGTGTACACTCCCCCTGTATGAAAAAACAGCCTGTGCATGGTTTCATTTTGCCCCATACGGTCTTTTCATGTGTGTGGGTAAGTTCTATCAATTTGGAGTGATAGCAGATTTGGCCGTGCACTTACATATTAAGTTGCCGGGCAAGAGAAATGACACTAATCTCTACTATGGATAAAATATTAAACATATTAGAGTAATGACACACAAGCAATCTGCTCAGAATTCTATTTCCCGGCTCTATTGCTGATGAGGCCTTTCTTTGAAGGTAAGACTATTCTTCTCTTAATTCCCAAGGTTAGCACTGATGTCATGTTTTGTAAAGGATGAATCTTTAGTGAATTTTCAGTGCCATGTTTTGGTTCCGTAACTCCCAGGGATCACTGAGAGCTGGGTGTCCTGGTTTTGGCTGGAATAGAGTTCATTTTCTTCCTAGTAGTTGGTACAGTGCTGTGTTTTGGATTTAGTGTGAGAATCATGTTATTAGCACACTGATGTGTTAGTTGTTGCTAAGTAGCACTTATCCTAAGTTAAGGATTTCTCAGCTTCCCCTGCTCTGCCAGTGAGCAGGTGCACAAGAAGCTGGGAGGGAGCATAGCCAGGAGAACTGACCTGAACTAGCCAAAGGGCTATTCCATACCACAGAACATCATGCTCAGTATATAAACTGGGGTGGGGGTTGACCAGGAAGGGCAGATCGCTGCTCAGGCATCAGTCAGCAGGTGCTGAGCAACTGTGTTGTGCATCACTTGTCTTCTCTTGGGTTTTATTTCTCTCTTTTTCTTATATTCCTTTTTATTACAAGTATTATTATATTTTATAATTATTATTGTTATTATTATATTTTACCCTCTATATTTTATTTTAGTTATTAAACTGGTCTTATCTCAACCCCCGAGTTCTACTTTTTTTTGATTCAACTCCCCATCCCACTGGGAGAGGGGAGGAGTGAACAAGTGGCTGTGTGGTGCTTAGCTGCTGTCTGGTTAAACTATGACACTGGGTTATGGTATTGCTTCATCCTTTAACACCAGAGTTCCTCAGCGTTAAATGAAGAACTAAATGAGTGACATTTCATGCCTCTTATGAAGTGATCTGTGTAACCAGGCTGGGAAGAACTTATTTTCCTCATGAGTACAAGGAAAAGGAGGCAGGCAGGAGATGTCATATAAGCTAAAACAAAATCCTCTGCAATCGGAGGAAAAAATTTAAGAGGAAAATTCTCACATTTTAGAAGAAAATTCTCATTCTAGAGAATTACATGTGTTAAGATGCTTTGGTTGCCACAGACTACATGATGGCACTTGGTAAGTGGCTCTAGTGCAAAATTATTGGTGTGTTGAAAACCAAACCTGTTTTGTCTAATACCCTGCAGAAAGAGACATACACAAGAGACACATACAGTTGTTTCTTGAGGGGGACACACTTAGAAATTTAAGAGCCAGAACCTTCTAAATTCAACTGAATGCTGCGAAACCTGAAGTGACACAGCTGGTCAGTGTGCAGTGCAGCTGAATGCGTTGAGATGACAACACACATGCACAGAAGCCACAGTCCTATTTTGGGTAATGTAAAATTCAGGGCATTTCCTCAGAATTAATAGTCGACCTTACAAAAATCCCAGCCACTGTTTGATTCCAAAGAAACGCCCCAGGTTTTATGCGCAGTTAATAAATATAAGCATAAAGGGGGGCTGGATTTGATACTGTGACATGCACCCCTCAATCTCAATCTCAACTTCTGGACCAGCTCTGTGAAGGCTGTAGGCAGCCAGCTTAGGCTAGAGCAGAGCTCACTGAGGCTGCTCTAACACATGCTACAGCCTGAAGAGACTGAAGAATAATTTCAGAACGGAGACCATAAAAAGTGATTTCACGTCACTTTTTGCTCTACTTCCTCCACACCGAGAAACCAGGAAAATAAATGAAAGCTTTTTGGACAGCTAGCAGTTTTCTTTATTTTTATAAAGTGTCTAGAGCAGCAGGGCCTGGCTTTAGGCAATAGAACTGAATAATACAGTATCAAATCAGAAGTATCTGTAGTTTGTGTGTTTGAATACGTAATATCTATACTTATGTGTATGTTTCACTTGAACAACATGGGAAAACTAAATATTCTGCAACAGGAATTGTTCTTGACCATATAAATAAACATGATCATAATGTATGATGCAAGTGAATTAAGTTGTCAGAAGTAATAATAATTTTTGCATTTCCTAACTTTTGTGGGCTTGATTTTGCAATCTGAATGTTCTCTAACGCTCCTCTCAATTGAAACACTATTTTCATATAAAAAGTTCACTAATAAAAAGGCATTTTGTGACCACAGACATGGACCATCACTAGAACAGAGATTTTTACACTGTTCTTACTGCTGAGTAATTGACCTTTAGAGGCAATTACTATCTTCCAGGTGAATATGCCACTACTGTGTGAGGGAGAATCACACATAACCAAGTGATTCACAGCCAATTGCCAAATAGAATGGTGCCTGGTGCCAAGTGCTTGGCCTGATCTGTAATTTTCATAGGCTGACTAAAGACAAAGATTACTCGCGTGCTAAATATCAGATTTCCATTCTAAAGCCTATAGGAATTAGATCTTCTCAGCAAAGTAATGCAAAAATACTTCTATATTTGTCTGAGGAACTGCTCAATTGTTTTAACTGAGACTTCTGAAATAGCCTTTTACTTAGGCATGTGTTTTCAAGTCCCCAAAAGCTGGAGGCTGTAACTAGAGACAACATTTTTTGTCCTATCTGGACTAGAGAGACCTTACTATATTTACGTCATCTGCTAACAGAGAAGACCCGCTTCAACATGACATGGGCTGGCCTCACTGCCAAAAGAAGCCATCCTGCCTTCTCTCTATGTCCAGACACTTATTTCTGTCCCCTGCATGAGGCTGGCACAAGAATGTGTGTGTCTATAAAATTAACTGGATTAGGGCACGATCTTGGCTAGCACTAACAATTTTTAGCTATGCCAGTTCTCTTATGCAGATCACAATGTGGCCTCAGATATATCTGTGCTAGAACAACAGAAGAGGCATTTAAGGGATGAGAAAAGACTGCTGGTGACGGGCAGGACAGTTCTTCTCAGTGGCAGCACCGGTCATAAACTGTGGCATGAGCATTTCAGTGTATAATGTGTTCTACATCTAATTAAGCTGCAAGCTCCTTAAATGCCAAAGACCTGATTTTCCTCTTTTTCTTCACCTCCAGCACAACTTGTACTGTTGGTGTTTAAATATACAGTACTTTTCCAGCAATATATAGCACTTTCCCAGCCAAGGATGCTAAAGGTTTTTACAAGTATTGCTAAGTTCTCAAAACTCAGATGGGAAAAGGAAGCACCATGCAAAATGTATAAATGGGGGAAAACGAGTCACAAAAAAGGGATGTGACTGCACAAGCTTATACAGCGATTTTATGAGAACATATTAACAGAAGACTACCTTCCAGCTCATGATGGCAATGGGAAATCATTCTTCTCTTTCTGATTACTAAGAATTATAACATGTAATGACAGAAGCACAGATCTCATATTTACTTCCTTTACAATATCTGGTTGTCTCCAAAGGTTCAAATTTTGTTTAATAGTCTATTTTTAATTAAAAAAATAATTTATGAGCACTTTGAAATATGTTTTCTACTTTCATATGTATTTTATTTTATCTGGACAGCAATACCAAGTATTTCTGAAAAGTCTACCAATTTAGCCCAATCAATAGCAAATATGCATTGAATGGGACTTCAGGATAAAAATTCTTTTAAATAATTAAACCCACAAAAATGTTAGTGTTGTTTCATATGTATAAACTAAATGACTTGTCTGGAAACATGTGAAAGGAGATTTATATATGATTCTAAAGGGGAAAGAGTGCTACTGCTCTGTATTATAATATGCTCAGGTAAGAGAGAATGTTAATTACCTGCTGTGTAATTTTCCATTGTCTCCTTTAAAATACTTTTACTTTCATTAGTTAATGAGTATTAAAGCAATCCAGAACCTAGGCCTAAATACTATCCAAATTCAGAAAATTCAGGGCATTCAGCACTAGATTTGAATGCTACTGAAATTCACTACTCTTGATTTAGCTTACTGCCATAAGGCACTGCAGAAAACAGGGCAACAACTCATAATACTGTTTTGAGAGCTCTTACACAGTGGGAAAAGACTCAGCAGTATACACACACAAATCAGAGATGGAAAAGACCCCCACCACATTATCCACTCCTTCTCTCGGGGCCAATGTAAAAAATGTGCTCTACAGCATGTTTGCTAGTTGTTTGTGCTGCTTACTTTCAGAAGTCCCCAGAGACAGGGCTGCCCCACCTCCTCCCTGCGGGGCTGTTCCACAGTCCCATTCATTTGACTGTCAGGAAAGTGTTTTTACAGTCAAGTGCTATTCTGCTCTCAAAAATGACTATATAAAAGAGAACCTTTTAATTTCACATACATATTCCCTGGGTATCAGAATTGCATCTATTTATTTCAGTGACTCAGACACACTTGCACTAGTTCTATTCCTGTTACCTCTGCAGAACAAATACAGTTCAGAGGCAAAAAGTTGGCTTCTATTCCCTATTGTATGTGGTCAGTAGAGTTGGTCTCTCAGTCTATGTACTTACAGTGGTGCAACTGCATAGATGAAAATAAAAGCAGCCCAACTCTTCCTTAAAGCCCATTTCAAATGGTTGGGCCTCAATTATATGTGATAATATGTTTAAAAAAGAAAAAAAAAAGAGACCACTCTGACTCACATTGCAGACGGAGTTTGCAGCACTGGTATGAAGAAATAAGCAAGCACCTTTTTATTTTTAAACTGTGCCCAGTAAGCACTAGTCATTAAAATGCAAGCACTTTACTGGAAGTACACTACAAATCCTGAGAATTTTTGTGCAATGAATTGTTTCACCCATACTGAACAGTCACAGTACACTTTCAGACAAACCATAGCGTACAGTTCCTTCAGTATGCCATTTTGCACCTAAACAGCGACTCAGTCCAATTCTTCCCACACTCTTTATCTTCTAAAGTTTACGCGTGACCTGTCATTTTTTTCATCATGTTTTTGCAAGAAATAGAAACAATGAAATAACTGGACAGTTCTCAGCAACTTAAAAAAGGTTGTGTTTTGAGTAGCAAATCTTATCTCTGAATTAACTTAAAATAAGGACACTCGCTTCTTTATAAATGATAACAACATGCCAAGATTTCACTCAAAAGAGATACTGCAATCTGAGCACAGAGGTGATGTGTTTAGCTACACTAGTACACCAGAACTGCCAAACCAGTGCTGCAAACGCTGCTGTCGGCTGTTCTGCGTGACCCAGGCTGTTTCCCTCCTCTCGTTACCGAAACACCACAACTTTTTGTTATTATGGTCTGTAAGTAATACTTTTCATTCTCCCCTTCCCCCTTTTTCATGGATGACAGATTCAATTCAGTCAGACAAGATCTCAGACACCACACAAAGGAAATGAGCTCATGTAGCATGCCTGGTGCCTCCCAACGTTTCAATCCACTGAAGGAGTTATAAATAAAATCTCCACAGGACAAGAACATAGGTGCAGGGGGAAAAAGGAAGGGTGTTAAAAGAATGCTGGACTGTTTCACTGCACTGAATCAGGACAAATGACGAGTGAGCCTAAAGAAACAAAATCTGCAATGATTTTCCTTGTGGTTGTTTCTGCATATCTTACTTTTAAGTAACCCCCACCCCAAGAGTTACTTACGTCTGTGGAGCTGGGGCTAGGCAGGGACACAGGCTGAACAGCTGCGGGAAAAGTAAATGTGGTCTCTGTCTTTTCATTTTCGGGGGAATCAGGATAACTGGACAGAGGGGACGTGGGGGTCAAAGCCCCGAACCCCAGCACCGTGTTGTATTTAGGTGGACGACCTACATATTAACAACAGGGAACACAAAAAAAAAAAAACAAAAAAAAAAAAAAAAAAAGGAAAAATGATCTTACATACCTTTGGCCAGTGGTCCTCATTGGCTAGCGTGAAAAAGGAAATGATGTAGCACAGAGAGGAAGTTAATATAAAAGTTACAAGTGGAAGGACAGAAGCAAAGATTTAAACATTTTTTAGAAATCTTTAGGTAGAATTTTGCAAGGAAAGAACATTTAAAAGATGTATTTCAGAAGGAAATAGAAATAAGCTCTGTAGAGGGTCAAAGAATCACTCCCACAAAAGCAGCATGGGGACACTTGCCACTCCTAGAAATGAGGCTATTCAGTTTTTAGGGAAAACATGTTGGCATCAAAGCTAGAGAGAAGCTACAATAACTACTATTAAATCCTTTCTACTGTTACCCCACACCTCCCTATCTTTCTAATGCCAGCATAAATCTACACAAAGGTTAAGTCCTTTATCAGAGGCCAACACTCACCAACCCCCTCCTTTTCTTCCCCTTTTTTTTAAACCCACTCACCTACAGATCAGCACTTTCTACTCTACCGGTACATTTTTTAAATTAGGCTACCTCAAGAACAGGTCCTGTTGTCTGACCCAAAACACCAGCAGTACCAGTTGTAACCTACCACTGGTCTTCCACTATAAATCCCCCTCAAATTCTGTATTCTTTCTTAGACTTTCTTGGTTAAGTATGTTTGATTATTCACAACTCCTATGTGCTCCTTTAGACTAGCAGAAGTGCAAAATGTGTTCGTAACAATTTTCATAAAATTATCCATGTAAAGCAAGACAGCAAAAACCCAGTATGTAACCATGATTTCTGACTCCCTTCTCCAGGGTAATTTATGGATAGGTAAACATAAAGAAGTTAGGATCTAGGAATAATTCCCCAGATCTTATGTTTACAGATTGTCAGTCTATACCTATTAACATGCTAAACCTTGCATTTAAGGTCTGGATATGTTCCAGGGCTAAGTATGTCCTTGGAAATGGATTTCTGATAGTGATGTCCATGGCTGAAATTTCTGACATGCTCAGCACCATCTAGAATTAAAGTAAAGCTCTCAAGGGCACATGCTTGCATAAGCTTTTTACCTAATATATTGCTTTACTAAATCACAAAACAAATGTATACCTCCAAATCTTTTGTCAATTGAAAATGTGTGCTACTGATTTGGTGCTGATGCAAGGTACAGGCTCACAACAGGGTGTGAGAAAAAAAAGGAGGTATAATAGCAGTCGGTGTGGCAAAAACAGGCTAAGAGACTATCAACTACAAAAGAATGCAATTGTTTTCATTGATACAGTAATTGTTCACAATGAGTTATAAAACAGAATTAAGAAATCATTACTAGAAGAAGGAACATTTACTTATCCCCAGAGTAAATGCAAAACTCTCTCTCTCTAAAATCTACATCATATAATTTTAAAAAATACATTTAATGTTATTCGAGGATGGCAGTAGAGACTGATGTCTTTTATTTAGAAACAGTATAGCTGCAGAAGTGTCAGCTTTGCCACATTGCCTGCTGGACTGAAGAGGTACATCAAGGAGAGCACATCTCAAATATTTGACCTTGCAGCCAAAAATCGAAGATAATGGAACTGGTCAGTGCTAGGTGGAACTGTGTTTTTTTTAATCTGATTGATTACTTTTTTTAGACAGAAAACTCAGGAGTAGAGAAGGTATTACGAGTCTTTAAGGACTGCAGAAAATCATCAAAAATCAGGGAAAGATTGTCATATATGTGTGGTTAGTGCCATGCACAAAAATTTGTATCACGTTCTCTCCTATGCTGCTCTGACTCATCTGTTTCACCATAATCTAAGTCTTAAAATTTCACCTGTTCTAAAGAAGGATTTCTCCTGAATAATACTGCATACCTATATGAAAGATCATATCTCATTTTAGAACAAGTGGCACTCTGGTTGCAGAAAAGTGCTCAGTATGAGCACGATAGCCTTTCTTGCTCAAGACAAATTCTTTTAAAGGACCCATCTCTACACTCAGTGGGGAACAAGGCTTTTGTCACACTAAGTTTCCTCTCCTATTCAAGACACAGACACTTTTTCCATTACCACCTTCTTCTTGACAGTAAAAATACAATTTAGTTATTAACAAGAGGATCTTGACAGCAGCTTTATACCACTAAATGATGTTCAAACATTGCACCTTTCACTTTGCTCTATCTATTGTATCTTATTTTATTTGAAGAGTGAAACTGAAATGAAACACGGAGCTGCCCAATACAACTTGCTATGCTAATCCCTAGAAGTCATGATCTTTGTCTAACATGGAAGTTTACTGGACAAATGAAGTATTGTAGAGTCCTCCTTTGTTTTGCTCTTCAAATCAACAAGGGGACTGCAAATGCAAGATGGAGGAAGAGGCATACAGCAGGGAGACAGGTCTAAGTATACCTCACCTCTTTTACGTGTCCCGGGATGCATTGTGCTGTTCAGGTACGTGACTGCACTCTTCTTGCGCTGCAGGGAAGAATATAACAATTTTTGTTGGCTAACATTTTTAGCAACTACTATATGCAATAGCTGAGGAACAGCACAGTAGTACTAAGTGAGATTACTGGCTGTTCTGTTTTCTGAAGCACAGCTTCAGAAGGGTTAGCTTTTTTACACCACTGACATCTGGACTGCTTCAGGCTGATACACAAGCTGACCTAATAGTAAGACTAATCAGCTTTACACAGGAGAAGGCAGAAAAAGATGTAAATATTAGAAGAACATCCCAATGTATTTAGTATTTAAAAATCTGTGGGTCATATCATTGCAATGGCCTTCTGAATTATAAATGATAGCTTGCCCATCTAGTTAGGACTGAGACAGCCTACGAGGTAGCAACATGGCAGAAAGACACACAGGCTCAGAATGAAAACACCAGCTTCCCCCAGCAAAAAATTAATACCTCAGGCTCAAAAACGGCTCCACTGTACACTGGATTTGCTGTTGTTCTTCTTTTCCTCTCTTGTCGCTTACTTTGGATTTCTTGTAAAAACAAAGCATTCAGGTTAGAAAACAATGGGTCTCAGAAATTATTTAAAGTCCTCAGAATTCAGTTTGCATGTGAAGAGACCTGTGAAGATTTCTACAGAACACCAATCATGCTGAATATAGGCAACTTTGTTATACTGCTGATTTCTGAACATTTGAAAACTAAGAGCTGACAAGGAATACACACACAGTGCTCAACTAATAAATGAAATGACTGCCTTCATCTCACCAATCACTCCACGACTAGGACATTTTAAACTCATGGTCAGTGTAATTGGGATCTAAAACTAAAAGCCTCTGGTAACCTTATTGATTCTTAAACATAAATACAGTACAGAAATATGCAAGCCATTGAAATGTCAGGCTCTATTTCACTGTATAGGATTAAGGAGTTTAAATTATAAACCCAATTGTAATCTATTAACCCATTCACTACAGATTACAGTCCCATGAAATACATGAAAAATCCAGATGTGGGTTACAGTAAAACTGTCTATGGTGTGACTTTGCAGATACAGGGGTTGTCCAGAAAGCAACGGGATTGTCACAAATTTCTTTCCTACCATCAAAGCTACAAATTTCTTTCCTACCATCACTTTCTTCCCAGTCACTGATCTCCGCTGCATAAGCAACCGCCTTATTTCAATGTAATAAGAGGAATACAAAAGTATGCACAACAAACTAAGTCAGATCAAGAGTTCAGACATCCCAAATGTACTTTTGTTCAAGAAAACACTGCATTTAATAGAGAAATATTTTGGATCCATACTTCCAATTCAGAATGGCCATGAAACAGGGAGCCTAAGAACCAGTGTAAGACATTTTTCCTACCTTCCAGATGGTCATGAGTAACTAGTCCCAGAGACACCATGAAGGCAAGTTTCTGTGAGGGGGGAGATAAAAAAGATCATGACAAGTCCAACAGTTAACGATGAGCTATGTCACTTAGGCTCTTTAAAGTCAGTTGATAGGTAACTAAGCAACAAAAATGTTATTAGTAATACTTTGCTTCTAGCAATCACTTTTCATTCATGTATGTCAAACTGCTCTACAGAGGATAGACAATAGTCCCATTTTGTAGATGGGAACCTAGGCTGAGATACAGGGCAATGCCAATTGCTCATGATCACCGAGTTGGCAGAGCTGGGAACAAGAAAGCAGTTTCTTTACTTACAGTCCAACACTGGAGTGACTATGTGATTGGCTCTTAGTAATAGCAACACGGTACAATTGCTAGCAAAATATTGCTAGTTGAAGATCATTCTCCATATACTGTGAACTACAAGGAGCAACTCTGGTTTACGTTTGCCGTTCGATAAGGGCTATGGCTTTCTTAAAGGATTCTAATGTTAATGCAGGAAGTGCACAGACATGTAACAAACAGAGTTTGTACTGACAACAGTTAATGATCACACAGTAGTCAGTTTGAATTCATCTACAAAAACAAATGTAGCAGAGCATTTAGCTGTAACCAGTTCCAAAGCTCCAAGAAAGGCTTTAAGAAACAGCCATTCTGGCCATTCTTTTCCTGCAAAACCAACGACCTAAACTGGAATAAAACCTGGGCAGAATGTGAACATACATGACTCTTTCCATCCTGCTCACCAGAGCAGAAATATTTTATAAAGCAAAATAAAGATGTTTCTCCAGCGTTAAAAATAACTCCAGAAGTCTAAAACCTCAAAGGAATGGAAATCAACACTGTAATCTAAGCCTTCTGGTTGAAGGAAGTCTCAGAGGGGAATTATGATCTTCTAACTTACAAAAGACTCGAATGCATTCCAGGACTGAAAAATGCAATGCATTACATTTATTTAGATTTCTTATTCTGTAGCCTTATCAACTACTGCTGTCCAACAGGAATGTATGGAATGTTAAAGTTAAGGAGTCTTGAAGGAACAGAGGGGGGAAAATATTTTCTGAAGGACAGAGTGCTTCCTTTTTTTCTTAAAATAAAGTTCTGGGTGTGTTCTGATACCTGTGGATTTTCTTCTCGTTTTGGCTTCGGTGCAGCAGGTGGAGTAACTGTACGACTTTCTGTTTGCTTCTCTTCTGCTTCCACATGTGGTTTAATAGTCTGAAAAGAAACAGTGTTTCGCTCATTCAGTGATAAGACTTTTTTTACTTTGACTGATAAAATAAAACAAATACTTTTGCAGATACAGGAGAAAACCAGTTTAAAGCTGGCGTGTAGTAACAAAGACTTAATTGAGGAATTTGAGGTGAGAGGAATATTAAATAAAGTGGTTTCCTTTAACAAAGGATGAAACAGCCTTACCACGACTCCATTAACCCACGCAAGCAATGAAAATCATCTTAAGAGTTAACTCCATTACAGAAATCACTACATGGTATGGGAAAACTAACAGACACTTGAAGAAAAAGCATCCTGTGGAAGACTTCCAGGTAGAAACCATTCTGCATGGCACATGCATTTTGTACTTCTCACTCCTCAGTCTTCATATTTCATAGAATTACGAATGGGTCAAAAACTGTCTCTCTGAATCCTACAACCTCAGATGTTTCTGAAGCTTTTTTCTTTTCTGAAGTCATAATCTTCTACAACGGTATCACAAACCCTGCATGACAATCCTCAGCCTGTGGCACAGCTGTTGAGGCTACAAACTGAGTGAGGTAGGCTACAGAGATACAAACTTTTCCCCTTTATGATATGGAGAAAACATACAGAAAAATTCATGTATTATTAATCCACCACCATTCTTCTGTATGTTTTTCAACAGTTGAATTGCCAGTAATTATTTGAAGAGCAAACGAATATTGCTGACATCAAAAGGAATAGGCATCAAAAGTATAATATTGTAGAAGTACAACTTCAAATCATACAAAAAGAGCATGCATTGCCGAGTAACTTGTGGAACAGCCTTGAGGTACACAAGAACCTACTCATGAGAATTCATAAGCAGAATTGAGCAAGAGCATATCTTTCATGCACATGATTTTCACAGCCTTCATAGGTGACTTCAAAAGCAGAAGGTAACTTCAAGGCACATTAGACTATGAAAGAGTTAGAAGTGAAATACATACTACTAGTATTTATATAAATTACATAAATATTATATATTGTAGACAATGTATTATACAGTATACAATATCATACTATTAGTAACATATAATATATGAAAGAGTTAAAATGAAACAGAAGACTGCTTTACTTGAACTGAATGGCAAGGACTTTCAGTTGCAATCCACACTGACTAAAGTTATGTTTCATTTTAGAAAAGTCTTTTCTGGAGAGAGAATTTAAAGCTAAACATCTAGAATTCTCTGTTTCTGAGGGTCTCCCTTCCACTCAATCAATCCAATTTAGTCATGGGGAACTATCAGTCTTCAGAAGCTGAGTGATACTATTTTGCCTCCAATCACAAGACTGCAAGATCAAGGAAGAAATGGCTACATTTATGGTATTAAATACCCCTGTGATTCTGTGTAATTTTTGCCCTTCATGTAGCCACCCTTTGAAAAACAGAAACATAGAAAATATTTTTCCAGTGTTTCTTAAAAGCTTGATATGAACATGGATTTCAGTCCAAGATACTAGTACAGCCCTGCTGTGTAGCTTGCTTATAAACTACTGAAGTTAAGACAGTAGGGGGAGCATAAAAACACTGAAGCATGAGAAAAAGATTCCAATGGCCCATATTAAAAAAAATGGTAACTTCTACTCCAAGAGTTGCAAGTCATTCCATAATTTGTACTGTTGTTGGTACACAAATATCTCCAGTACCCACTGAAAATTTCTCCATGGTTGTCATCCTCTCCAAACTGGCACAGTAAAGCAATAAACCCAGTACGGTGCATTAGTAGACACTTATCTGTACCTGTTTTTCAATGTTTGGTTTGCTGATCTGTACAGTCTGAGGTCCAGCGAGCCTGGTACCCGGTGCTGCTATCACGATGCTGGTGAGCTGTGCCATAGGGAAAGTTTTGGCTATGGTTGCTGTCTGCCCGTTAACTACACGAACTGGATGTATGGAATTCTGAGAGTTGGGTAAAGAGGTGGGTGTGAACTTTGTTGTCAACATCACAGGCCTCTGAATAAGCTGAGGAGCTGCAAGCATTGGAGGAGGTGCTGGGGCAATAGGAATGTTATTTTGGGCAACTGGTTTAGGTCGAACCTACAAAAAGAATCAAAAAAACAGAGATTTGTGTATCTATTTTGGATGAACTTTTTTACCAAGTCTTTCAATTCAGCCTCAATAATCCGCAGAAGGTTGCTTGATTTTTTATAGACTGTCATTTTTAGCATGGTGTCCTAAGTATGCTATGAGAAGGAAAAGCCACATTTTCAAACCCACTTGCATAAAACCCATTCATAACATTTGCATATGCAGTCACTGTCCCTGAAATGGTATTTGGATGCACGACACTTATATTGCATGTTTATTGCCAAATGCCTTATTTGTATCGAAATCAACATACTGGTTTTGCAAGCCAAAAAATTCATGTAATATTTACAGACACAGCTGAGGCTCTCATGTTAAAAGTGTGTCTCAGGGCTTTATACTGAGCCTCCAAGAAATCATGAACAGTTGATTGTGCCCTGAAAGAAATAATTTAATTTTTCAGCAAATCCCCATTACCTTTGCCAATTCCATTTATTATTTAGACACCTGCACAACCAATCTTGCTCAGCAAAAAAATTGTCAAGATTATACATTAATCCCTCATTGGAAGTGCTAAAGGCTACGGGCAAATGCAGTCATTACTGTTTTCTTCTTTCACAAGAAAGAAGCGAGCCACAAGCATCTTCCAATACTCCACCACTTGTTTGTTTCTCCAACACTTGCTTGTTTCTTGCCCATTGTTAAGTTTGCACTTATCACATCATTACAGAGTACAGAAGTACATTACATTACTCTGAAAATAAAGTCTTTTTCCTTATTTGATACCTATTGTCCTATCCACATTTAATGCTCCATAATGCATTTTATCATGGGAAACTAGGTTACATTCCAACAGATCTCGCCATCCCTAAATCTTAATCAGATACCAGCCTATACTTTCCTTTTGCCCTTTGTAAAAGACTTAGAATTTTATTCACAGCACCACCTATTCCTTACAAATGAAATAGTTCCTTCAGGATGTCTTTTTAAATGAAGAAGCAAACTGTGTCTTTCCCAAACCATGAAAAAAAAGTAAAACACAAGTTTTACTTATACTATAACACAAGCAACCCTCTGTTGCAATACAGAAATACTTGGGAATAATCTAGAAACATCTCGTTTTTCTTTTGCTCATGAGCAGCAGACAACAGTTAGAACAATTTAAGGCCTTGGGTGATGCTTTGATTTTGCTGACACCTGTTCCATGTGTTCATTTCATTTGATACAAACAGGATCATATATGATCATCATATGTGAATTTCATAATCACAGACTCATGCAGGTTGGGAGGCAGCTCAGGAGGTCTCTAATTTTACCTCCTGCTCAGAGCAGGGCCAACACTAAATGCAGACCAGGTTTCTCAGGGCTATGTCCAGATAGGTCTTGTAAAACTCCAAGGATGGAGCTTCCACAACATCTCTGAGAAGCCTCTTCCACTCCTAACTGTCCTTAAAGAGAGAATTGTTTCCTTACACACAGTCTAAATCTTCCCTGTTCCAATTTATGATCATTGTCTATAACTCTCCTGCTAAGTACCTATGTCTCCATCTTCTTGTTAACTTCTTTGTTGAAATTGGAAATAAGGCTGCTGTGAGTGCCCCCAAAATCTCTTCTCCAAACCGAACAAGCCCAGATCCCTCAACTTCCCCTTGCAGGTCATATATTCCTGCCCCCCAGCTATCTTAGTGGCCTTCCTCCACTTGATTCATTCAAATTTATCAACCAGGGGGTCCAAAACTGCATGCTGTGTATCAGATCCCATTTTATGATTGCTGAGGAAAGGTGGATAACCTTTTTCCTTAATCTACTGGCTGTGGTCCTGTTGGTACAGCCCAGTATGCTACTAGGCTGCTTTGCTGCCAGGGCACACCGCTAGTTTAGATACTATCAACCAAGACCTTTTAAGCAGTGGTGCTCCCCAGCCAGCCAGTCTCCAGCCTGTACCTATGCAGGGGGTTAGTCCATTCCAGGTGCAAGACTTTGCTTTTTTCCATGCTGAAGCTCAAGAGATTCCTACTGGCCCATTCCTCTAGCCTGAATAAGGCCCTCTGAATGTCACCACTGCCCTCAAGAGTACTGACTGCACCCTCAAATTTGGGCATCATCCACAAACCTGTTGAGGATTAATTGTCTCCTCCACCAGGTCACAAATAAAGACTGGCAAAAATGACCCTCATAGAACGTATCTCCTATCTATGCTATAATTTAAGTTCCTTCTTCTATTGCTTGTTCTCTGTACACTCACCTGTGGAAGAAAATTTGGACGAGGAGTAAGTCTGGGAGGAGGGATGAACTGTGGAACTTTTATGGGTTGAGGTGTAGCCTGAACCTGCTATAAGAACATAAAGAGAATTCAGTAAGAGGGAAATAGCTTTGAAGTTGTTCACCAAAATCAACATCTTGAATATATACTCAGACCTGATGTCCCCAGTTTTCCACTCTGTAAATAGTTTTTCACAGTAACAGGTTCCTCATTAGAATAAAGACAGAGCTAATCTTACTTTCCAGTTCTTATACATCTTGCTTCATAAAGTGAAGGTATCTTTTGTTTTAGTTCAACTGTACTAACTACAGTGATCTGCAATCTAAAACTATTTCATTTGAAGATAATGAAAACTCCTACTTGTTTTGATAGTTAAAAACCGGCTTTACAACAGACAGAAAATAATAACAGACTTTGATGTCCAGCTACATGAACCATGTCCTTTCATACTGAATGGCATACAGAAGAATGAAAGAGTATCTCATGCAAATAAAAGAAGATCTGGAAGTTACAAGTCTTTTAGCAATATTAGTTACACTATGAGGGCTCTAAATACACAACTTGAAATTTTCAGAAGTAGGCCATTCATTTGAAACAATTAAGATCTGATTTTAAGGCGACCTAAGTACTTCCCTGTCTCATTGAAATCAGCTGCATGGAGCTGCCACATGATCAACCTCTGAATAGCACTACTAGCTACCCTGAGTACTCAGTGAGATTATCTGAAATTAATGTCCATGTTAGTTTCCACCCTTCTGTACTTTTGTCCACCCACTAAGATTGCAATTTACTTCAAAAAGGTCTTGTACTGATTAATGAATGCTTGGGAAAATATTCTGAGATTTTTGATGAAATTTGCTACAGAAACATCAATCACAGACTATTATTAAAACAGATTCACCTCCTCAAACCTAAGTAAATTATTCAGTGAAGAAATGAAGCACAGACACAAAGGACAGATGAGAGTGGTGCAAGGGATGACATGGGAGAAGAGAACAGCAGAAAAAACTCCCCTCAAATAGTCTTCTCCATTCTGATTGCAAACATATGCCTCATTAGGAAGCAAAATTACTTCCACTTGCATTATTAAACTGTATTTTTTAATAAAGATAAATTGAATTTATGTTTAGTGAAGCCTTAGCCTTTACTCCAGAAGTAGAATTTCCCTGTCATGATGCTATACAATACCTGGTTTCCAGACCAAGAAGCCTCTATCACGCAATTCCAAAACATTGTTTCTTTTATTTCTAGGTGGCTAACTATTCTGGAAAAGACTGTGTGATGTAATCAAAGCACTTTCCAAAATACATGCTAAAGAAACAGGATCTGTGTATGTGTACGAAAAAGTGGCGAATGAAGGCGTGGTAATGGGCAGAGTTAAGTGATGTATCTAGCACCAGAGACTTTATCACCCAAATGGAACGAGAGAGATTGACTCAAAAAAATCTAATATGAAAACCCAGACTTGATCAAATGAAGAAAGTATGACATCTCCTTTACCAAAGAAAAGAGTAGGAATTCTGCACCACACAGCCACATAGATTAGGCAGGGGTGAAATAATTGTTACTTCCCTGTAACTAACAGTTACTAACAGGGTAAACTTTACACAGAGGTGATGATAGCACTGATTTAATTCTGTAAAGCAAACCAATAATAACAACCCATGTGGATAGTAAACGCTTTTCTCTCAGACTATCATTTTAACAATGTCAACTAGCGAAGACTCATGACATGTCCCTACTATTCTCCTTTCTGTGCAAAAACCTGACTGTTTATTAATTTTTTTTCCAGTAGCCCCCTTGTAAACCAAACCTACACACATCTGCAGGGCAAACACATGAAACGCTTACCAAAGTTACTGTGTTTTTTGCCACTATTTGGACTGCCTCAGCTCCTGGCCCAGTGACCTTATTTGTTGTCTGGAGGTTGACTGGTGCATTCTGCGCATCAGTGCTGAGGACTGCTTTCTGGTTGTTGTTGATAGCAGTAACCATGGCGATGGTAGGTCTCTGACCCACAACGGAGGCAGGCATGGTCGCAGTTGCTGCTTTCAAGACGAGAGGTAGTGTCTTAGTGGTGATCATAGAAGCTGTAGTTACAGTTTTCTAAGGGAAACAGAAAATACACTGTAAGAGACAGAGACACTTCGTATCAGACGGGACGTGGGTTGGTTAGTCAGAAACAATAGACAGTAAGATTAAAAAAAGGCAGCACTGAGTCTACCTACTGTTCAGACAAGCACATATCTTATGTCTCTGAAAACTGGATAGCTAGAAAGCATTCTCATTCAAGGCACCTGTTTGGTCTATTTTAATCATCTGCAGCATTACAGATTGATTCAAAACAAATTCCCGAGAAAATGACAATCAAGTGTTAGCAGTAGTATACACATTTTTGGATCTTTTCGTTTCATATTACTTCCAAACATGTACTGGCAATATCAAACCTATAATGTGAAGGTTTATGAAACATACCAGCAAACTAGCTTCTCACCAATTAAAACTCAAATTTTCAAATGGACACTTTATTTACTGAGATCCCCACAATCAGAGGAAGAGGGAAAAAACATTCCTAAATTGGTTTCTTTAAGAGCAAAAACTTATTTGATTTTGGGTATCCCAAATACAGTTATTTAGCCCTTAACTTTCTTTCCTAAGAGTATCAGTAGGGCTATCCTGAAGTTATAAGAGCTGGCTGTTAGTCTGTCCAGCTGCAGGCAATTAAGTTCAACTTGTGTGGAGTGGGCTGGTTTTGGAACATACATGTGATGCCATGATTGCTCTTGGCCTGTTTTAAAGAGAGTGGTTTTGAATCACTTAATGCCAGCATTTATCTGAAATGCCTGAATACACTATGCCCACAAATTCCGAAGTTAAAACAACTATAATTTCATAGTTTTGTTTTAAAATGTACTGTCTTTTAAGATGTTAAGGGAAACGGTCAATTATGAATCTCATTCAAAAAGCAACAAGGCAAGAGAGTATCCATATAAAACCAGAACACCATGTGCACAGAAAACTCATGACAAGTGACACTCAACAGAATGGCAAGTGAGCTTATTTCTTTTCTCTTTGGTGTAGAAAATCCATTGTACCAATGGCACTGCATCTTCAAAACAGCTACTGGCATGATCAAATGCTCTTAGAATGAAATAACCACCATTCCCTCCTGATGTCAGCGCCAGGCTCTACAACAGGAAAACATGGAGCACCACGCATCAGGCAATCTTTTTCATGTTCTGAACATGCCTGATCTAGACTGCTTGATTTGAATCACACAAGGCTTTTCTCTTCTTTTTCATAAAATAATATAAATACATTTTCAGTTGGATTCTTCAGTATGTTCACCAATATTATTTCCTTAAACAAAAATGCAGTTTACCTTCACACCTCTAATTTCATAATGCCTAACCTATATCCCCTGCTAATTACACACAAACGTGAAAACAATTCAAACACAGTATCATACCAAATCAAAGGATAATTCATTCTTCAATTTTATATATTTATGCAAAATCCAGACATAATTAACTTTTCCTTGTTGCAACACGAACAATTCCCTCAACTTTTTATCTAGGATTCAAGAGCTTATTGGCCTCTGCTGCACCTTCTCCAAAGCAAGAGGCTCCATTCCCCCAATGCAGTAACATTATTCAAGCTTTTCCAATGAAATGTAACATGGTATAATTTTCACAAGCATTACATTCATCCACAAATATTTTAAAGAAAAGACTGTGACTCTTTCAAGGGCTTGTAGTAAGTCTGTAAGTAGTAAGAGTATAGTTTCAGCCAGCAGATCACAGAGCTTGAATATTCCTGCTACTTCGCTGAGCATTAATTACCTCGGTTATTCTAAAATAGAAGTTTTCAATGCACGAATTCATACTGAAGTGGCATTCAGAGTAAGTCTGCATTATTTCACATAATAACATTGCATAATATGACCTTTTAGCAGGCTGGGTGCTTTGTGAAAACTTAAAAAGCCCTCCTTACTGGACGATGTAAGTATATTAAATGTCACTATTAAGGCAGCATATATACCTTGATTCCTAAATTGAATTACTCTGAAAATAACCATTGGAAGCATTCTCTTTACTGACACAGCCTTGAAAAACGTATTATTTACAAAAGTAGGCACCAAAAAACTTTCTAGTGTGACAAAATATTTGACTTTTCTTTGCTGAAACAGATTGAGGGGCAACAGGCCAGAGGTACAACCTTAGATGCAAAACATGTCAGAAGCAAGTGAGGTTACTTCAGAATTATACCAACATAAATAAAAACAGAAAAGTGTTAAGGATAAAAACTGGCTTATTTTTTTCAAATGAGAGGACAACCTGCCTTCCAGTTTGCAATTACTGTCCAAGTACAACTGTATAGTCAGAAGAGTGTAGCACTTTTTTGACTGTTTCACTAGAGGGCTCTTTAACTTTGAACAAAACCTCAATTTTTACAAGCCAGGAGATGACCTGGAAGTTAATGCATGAATGCAAAGTGTGGAATATGGAGAAACACATGAAACTGCTTTTGCAGTCATGTTTCCTGACTGAAAAACAGAGATCAGTGATACAGCAAAGAGTGATCCATTGTTTGCCTATAAACATTTAGGGCACAGTTATTTTTACTACTTTGTTCTGTTTTAGCTTTGATATTGATGTTGCTGCTCAGAAATGTCTTTTCCTTAGGTAAGTTTGCTTCATTTCGTCAATACTCTTTTCTCAAAAGTAGAATTATTACTTAAGCCTCACAAATACACTTTTAGAGCGCATCCAAAACAACTTGCTGAGTTAATGAGAGAACTAAAGCCCAATCATTTCTCCCTCCTCTACTTCCAGGAAAAGGGAAGACAAGAATCACAATTGGTCAAAGCTATGGTGTGATTCACTGCAATGTGCATAAAGGAAACTCCATGGGTGAATTCTGCCATCTGCCTATCCAGATAAACATGAGCTGCTGAGATTGCATCAACAGGAAAAAAGACCTCACATACACTTCTTTTTTCAAAACACTTCCCTGCACTTTCTAGCTGTTTTACTGGAACACTTTTGGGATGCTAAATATTTGAATAGGAAAAACTTGGAATTCCCCTCTCAGTAGAAGCAGACCACTTTCTCTGATGAGTTCTGGGATTATGTCTCTAATCCTATACTGTACTGAAATTCAGTGTACCTTCCCAATAAAGGCACTACTTTCTAGAACTCAAACTTTGCGATTAACACTTTTAGATGAATCCTTGCAAACTCAGGTAAGTATTATCTGATAAGAGTTACATCTGTTTAAAAAGAACCAAACAGAAAGAAGAGGCAACTCTTTTCTTACATTTTGTTCACAGATACAGTGGACACTGTCAGTCTTCAAAAAATAAAGTATTTTAATCATACACATCATACAGTGTGTATAAAGTCTTTACTGTTTCTTGAGACCTACTAGGTATGGACAAACAATCACTTATGTACCTATGGAAAAGACAGGTTCATTTGCTAAACTTTTTTTTTTTTTTTTTTAAGAAAGGTGATACTGCCACCTTTCTTTTCCGTGAGGTTATGATTTGACTTTTAAACACTACATAATTTGACTTAGATAGGAGGTTATTGCCAAAAAGCCCCCACAAGACCCACATCTGCATATGCATAGAAGGAGAAATTAATATTGCTACACTAACAGGCATAACTGAAAGTTTGCAATTTTCTCTCCGTACTTTTCTTTTTTTTTTTTTTTGTGAACTTCACTTTTAGCAAGGAAAAGAATTATTGTAGAGATTTTTACCTGTGATCCAATCACGTTTGGAGAGGGTGCAGTAGACTGCTGCTGCTGTTGATGGTGATGTTGCTGTAGTTGTTGTAGTGGTTGCGGCTGTGGTGTCTGTAGTTTGTTTTCTGACTGTGCCAAGGGCTGTATTTGAAACTTACTGTCTGGCTGTTCCTGCTTCACTATCAAATTCTTTCGAAGCTGTTCCACCACTCTTTTCTACCAGATAAACAAAAACATAAATAGAAATGATGACAGTTATTTAGCTGCACATTAGAGAAGATAATAACAGCTAAAGTTACATTTATTTAATGTAAATAACTGCTCAGAAGCTTAGTGGGATTTCTCTTTTTGGAATTTTAAATATTGGTGTTATCTAATAGGCACAGTGACAAAATAGGCCACAGAGGAGTACTGCTGCCCAACCGGGTGACCTTGCCATCCCTGCAGAAGCCCACCCACCAAATTCAGCCTATTCACAAACCACTGCAAGACCTCATTAACCTCTATTCACTTGAGACATGTTAGCATCCAGATTCCAAAGCTTCTGACTCCTTCAAACATACACCATTCCTAAACGGTAATGAAAAAGGAATTCACATCCTTCACTCAAAACCGAGTGGAGAGACAGCCAGTTTGGGTGCAAAGTGGGGAACGGGAAGGGCATGGATGTGTGTGGTCAGTCTGTTCAAAATTATTGTCACCTGAAAGAAAGATAGGGCTATCTATGCTGAAAGGAAATGGTACAGATTTATTTCCCCCAGCTTAAAGGCCTCCTATTACATTACAGCTTCCATAAAAGTTCGAAATTATTTAAAAAACGAGTTTCTTCTGGTAGTCATTGTCTATCTTTAGACAGTAACTCAACACAGTTAAGAGCAGACCAGGTAACCTGCAGGGTAAGATACCACGTTGCCGCATGGGTAATAAGGGCTCACAATTTATGTACTTTAGTGTGGCCAAGGGTGAAAACACCACAAGACTTTTTTTACCTTTTGCGGGCATGATAGAAAATGGACATTTTTACCTACACTCCAACCAACCTCAAATTAGGACAGCTTTTAAAAGATTTAGATATGTACTTAAGCCCCCTTGATCAACTGCAAAACAGTTACACAACAAGGCTGGCTTTGGAAGAGGACAATAAGGTCAACAGACGTGGTAGGGGCAAGACTGAGAAAGCTCTAGTGGAAACAGAAATGGTCAGGAAACCTCTACCAGAGCCAGGTGCTGACAGCGGGCTGCCCCAAGTAGTTCCACTTACACAGAAAGAAAAAGAAAAAAACCATTCTGATAACATCAAATGTTTTGATTTTTGCTTTGATGCATTAGTATTAAGTCACAATACAAAACAGAGAGATGGAGAAAAAAAGGAACGCACCAAAAAAATTTACAATCAACTGAAACAATTCTTTCCTCAAATTTCTTTCACAGAGGATTATGAAATTCTGAGCTAACAAAATATCTGTTCTCTGCATAGTTATTGTGGACATACTGTAGAATTTTGATTCTGAGTATCTTCCTTATGATGAGTTAAAACCACACGGTTCCTCACCCACTGAATGTGTACCAGAAGAAGATAGCCCAGAAGAAGATATCAAAAGGCACAGGGTACCAAACTGGCAAATTTGAGAACTGGAACTTTATAAAGCCAAATAAAACATGCAAGCAACAAAAAACCCACCTCTGTTTCATAAGGTTGAAATGTGTGAGCTCACATGACTGACCTTTTTGCAAAAGACTGAACTCAGCGACTCAGAGGTGTACAGAAGGAGGACTGCCTGGCTTCTACAAAAGCCACAGCCCTGGCTGGGCACACTCAGCTTCAAAAACAAGAGAAACAGGCCCAACCTCATGGAAAATTCAAGGAGTTGGTAATGGACGTGTGAAGGAACTATTTTACACTGCATTCAGAAAAGTGCTAAAAGCTGTCAAAACCTAAAAGCTGTAAATTGTTTGTTCTCTTTTACAGCAAGGAGGAAATAATAGGAGTGTAGAAGGCATTTTTCTAATTCAGATATTTTACATAGTTTTAAATGGCCTGTGTCTATCAGCTCATTCGTACATGTAATAACTGAGCAATCATTTAAAACAGCTTTCTGAAAAGATCAACCACGTTAACATGCAAACCAAAGTGCCATGTCAGCAAGCAGATAGAAGAGTTGAAAAAACATTTCCAGAGAGTAACCAGAGGGGGAGGAGAGGAGAACGGAACAAAGTAGGAGAGGAAATAATGCGACATGCCCATGGAATACCTGCCAGAAAA
Source organism: Strix aluco (assembly GCF_031877795.1). Lineage (NCBI taxonomy): Eukaryota > Metazoa > Chordata > Aves > Strigiformes > Strigidae > Strix > Strix aluco. The sequence continues at coordinate 88,829,576 of NC_133934.1, read as the reverse complement.
TGGACTGCATATACGCTGCACAGGAGGCTAAAAAATTACTGTACCCGGCATGAACAGGAAGGGAGTTTTTGTCTTCCACAGCTGCCTTTATGAAATTCAGTGGTAAAGGTGCTCTTCTACGGATTCCCTAACCGGAGGAAATCAGCAGCAATGGCCCAAAAATTCGTTTCCATCTTGTTCTTTACAAAGGGAGGAACATTAGGGAAAGGATTAAAAAAAAAAATTTAAAAAGGGAGAGGAGAGGGAGAGACAGGCCAGAGGACTCCTCTGCCCTAGCGCTACGGCAGAGCGAGAGACAGAGAGGACGGGAGCAGGGGAGCAGGAGTGAGGTGAGTCACATCGCATTCACATGCTGCCTGTTCCACCCCCGGACCCAAACCACGGCGTGCAGAGCTGGGGAAAAACAGGGCCAAAGCACAACTTTTATTAGTGCCTTGTGCAAAAACTGAGGCTCAGCATATTTGGCACAAGATGGATAACGTGAGTGGAAAAACGCTGTTGCTCTGGAAGTCTACGCTTGCCTGTTAGAGGCTGCTGAGAGCTGCCTGGCAGCAGCATATCCTGCCATCCATATCCATTATGCAGATATTAAATTGGAAGAAACATCTAATGCTTTTAAGATTCAGAGAGTAAAACTCAAGTTTGCAGTGCATGTCAATTGCTCACGGAGTTTATTAAGCTGCTTCTACCAACTGTCAGTACAAACATCACACTGAAACTACAGAAATCACTTTACTATCTGCAAGACTGTTGGGATTATCTGTTTGTTAGTAGCTATCAAGAGGGAGACTCTGAACAACATATTCTGAAGTTACTTAGCTTAACTAGCAGAACCAGATGAGACTCTCAGGGTTGCACCTACACAGGAGCTACGAGCAGATCTACTCCCATTTCCAGCACTACCCTCTGCTGCATCCTCCTCTGCCCACGCCACTGGTCTGACACCGTTGGGCTCCTCCATGGTGTCCAGCTGGAACCACCACGCCGCGGCCGCACAAGAGCCCCGGCACGCGTCTGTCTGCAGCATTGTTAGCAGAGTCTCGTTTTGTAGGGGTTTAAACAGGAGGGCAGCATGAAAGAAACTCTTGTCTACTGTCAGACTTGATACTTCATTAAAACTGTATTTTAAAATTGTTCTTCAGTTATTTGGCTGTTCTTATTCAATTTTGAAGGTGGTTTGTGCTGCAGAAAGTACAATCTGTATGACTGAAAATTGCCAAGGCTGGTATAAAGCCCTAGCTACATGCCTTAGAGGTTTAGTGCCAGTGAGACTGAGGTTATCTTAAAAGTACCACAGAACTCTTAGGATGTATTCCTAATGTAATCATTGCCATTTTCCTTTTCCATTCTTATTAAGAATATTTAATTCTGACAACTTCAAAATTTTAAATTGAGATTAACTCAAACATAAACACACCATCATAAACACAACATAATAGTTTTCTGCATGTCAGAAAGCTCTAACTCTCCCCAACTCTCCCCATATTTCTAAAATAGCTTCTTTTCCTGCAACACTGCAAATGTATGAAAAGCATTTGTCTTTCAAGTTTACTGAATTTTCCTCAAAGCTGGATGCCAATCCTCTCTTTACATCTGCAACACAAAAGAAATTAATAATCACATTCTTTCTTCCAAACTGTATTCTACCCAAAAAGTAACTGCTAGCCCTCTGCAATGGTTACTATCAGACTACTTCAAAATCCGTTTGTCGGTGCCCTGTAAGCATACTACATAATCTCATAGCTCTTGCTGTCTTGACATCTTTATCACTGATCTCATCAAGAACCGTTCACACCATTGAGTTCACAGAGCCCTAGACATCTTAATGACCCTTTCTTAAAGGTAATAATTGTAATCAATATTGTGACATTTAGCAATACCACTTTCTCATTCATGCCACAGGCCAGATCCTAACACAGCATTAGAAGATTATTTTGGTTTGATTAAGCAGAAAATCTGCCTCTATGTCTTGTTGGCCATATATCTGTGCCAAAAAGTGTCTTCTCTGTGCGCACATAAAAAACTATCATGAATATGTTGCTATAAGATAAGGAAAGTCCTTGGAGCAAACTTAAAGCTTAGTAAGGTTTAAGTATAACATTATTAGCTAAGCATTATTTCCATTTAATCAATCTATCATTAACAAAGTAGTTCTCTGAGTACAGCAATTTTTAAAATACTAGATCCCTTGTTATATTTGGTGACATTTTCTTCTTCATCCAGGAAACACATTCAGAAAAGCATACATATCTGAAGGACGGTCTGGTTTTACCCTTCAAAAATCTATAAAATTAAAATTTAAAAATCCTCTAAAAATGAGAGAGAAAAGTAAAAGTACTAAACAGCCTTGCAACCCATACCATTTATATCACAAAACCAAAGCTTATGTGGCTTGAATTGCTCAACTGCCTGCTAGTGACCCGTTTTCCTGCTCCACCAATTCCAGGAAATCAGCTATTATGGATCTTCTGCTACCTGTTCCTCCAATGACCAAGAAATGTCCTCTGGCATATAAAAGCTGCCAAACGCTGCAAATGTAAGAGAAAGTACTGATTTCAAATAAGCTCCTACTTGGGAGTGGGGAGGATGGAGGGAATTTCACTGCTCTGCAGTCTTCCTTTCCAGCCTCCCTCCCCTCTCCTTGCCAGCCCCCACCACTGCTGCTACTCGAAGAGAAGTGAAATACCTCTGCTTTTCAACAAAACATAAAGATACCAAAACTTCCATGACAGAAAGAAGCTAAAAGATTTTGGAGCCCTGGCATGGTTAGTCTTTAACTTGCAAAGAGGATGCATTCTGGGAGTGGAATTTGGGAGTGGAAAGATTACAAGCAAGGAGAATAATTGTACACTCATCTACTGCTTGAAGATAGTATCTAAAATTTAAAATAGTGAAATCCAATTATAGAAATTGATGACGCAGAATCTACACCAGTGCGGAAAAAAAAAACCTGTTGTACAAAACAACTTGAAATAAATTCCATTGAAAGAATGATCAAAGGACCGTAGAAATATTTTTAGCTATTTCTGTGGTTATCCTGTATTTTTATGGAATTTTGCACTTCTGGCTGTGCTTCACCCATACCCAGATCTTTTTATCAACAAAAAAAATCTAAGCCAACTAAATTAGAAAGAAGTTTATTCCAAGAAAAACGTGTGGTACAATTTCCTACTTCTTAAAGGTGATCAAACTGGCACCTATATCCTTCAGTCAGAAAAGACTCTCAGGACAGGGGTGCTTGTGTGCTGAAAGGGGACGTAGCAGTGGGACTGGAAGACCACCTCCACCTCATACTTGAATGTCTTACTGGGCATTGTCACTGAAATGTGCACTATTTCTTTGTATAGTTTAAAAACCTAATTTTTTTTTTTAAGCTTCTGTTAAATACACAGATATGTTAACCATACCCAGTCATGGCTGCATTGCCAACACGCCAGTAACTGTCCCAAAGAACATGTGTGGCGTTCAGCCCACAAAAAACATGGCTAAAAGCTGCACAAAGATACAAGTTCTTCTTCTGCATGTCTAAAAGGGGTTGCAGAGCATGTTAGGAGAACTGAACGCTTCTCCTCCCTCTGCCATGATGGTCCTATGGGATAAACTGAGCAATACACTTATGGTACTGATGAGCACTAGAGATGGACCAAGACTATACCGTTAATTTTGGTACGCCCTGAATTCATGAGTTTGCTTTGCAGTCTTAATATCTTTAATACAATTACTGAATACGGTACCTTGTGTATAATGGAATTTAAATAAATCTTCATTCCATAAAATTCTACTTCGACATTTTGTCAGATATATGTTGTTATTTAACATTGGCATGATGTGAAAAGTATTTTTGTCATTAAAAATGCTGGTAAACTTATTACACCTCATTATATTTTAGACTATATAAAATAATTACTACAGGTGTGATTTGGAAACAAATACACAATTCACACATGAGCATACGTACTTCGAAAAAGAATGTGAGATTTTTCCTTTATGATAAACACTACTTGAAGTTGCTAGAAATCATTCAGAAGTGAATTATGTAAGTTCTGAAAATAATGTTCATTCCTTCATTCTTAACGGGGGAGAATGCTTATGATTTTTTTATTTTATTTTAAAATATAGCTAGACTTATAAATGAAAATGACCAAAAATAGCTGCTGTGCCATTCTGCTTTATGTGACTTCTTGATTGCTTTATTTTCAGTACCGTGTCTTTTACCATTTGCAGCACCACAAGACCAATTAATTTTTGGAAGGGAATGTTGTACCGTGAAATGCCTTATGCATCACTGTCTTCTCATTTTAGAATTTTTACTCTTGCACAAAGTAGGGAAGAGAGACTGAACCAGTAGGAGCAGCACACATACAACATTTTCCTGCAATTTATATATTAAATAAATCTAATATCTACCTTCTTACCCTAGCACTTACATAAACGGAAAGAAACTTGCAAGAACAGCTACAATCATTAAACAATGAAGCAATTAATCAATGGAGAATTAAGTGTATGACAGCAGGCAAAACAGAACAGGAAAAACAGTTAAGTGCAGTACTTTGAATGTAATTAAGGAGGAATGGAATGAAAGGAATGAAATTAAAATTTTTAAAGTTTGTCAAGGTTTGTTTTGGTTTAGGTTCTTCTGCTTCCCAGAAATACTTCTGAGTACAAATACAAACTGGTAAAAGGATGTAGGAATCACCACAAGACAAAAAGGCCAAAGAAATGGAAAAATTAAACTGCTGACTACCATGGAAAAGGTGCTCATTTTAATTTTATCTTGCCCATCTCTGTATTGTTCTACCCCCATTTGCCTGTTTCAGGGAAAAAAGATCTCCTTAGGAAAAAAAAAGCCACCTATATTGTGCAGAAATGAAACAAGGGTTCTTTTGTACTTCAACGTAAAGTATGTTTTTATGATCTCTGACTGAATCTAGTTTTCCAGAAGTCTATAATGTGGTCTTGTAAAATCTGTCATGGACTGAAACTTGGGATATAAAATTTCAACACAAAAAATACTGCGGATATTCCTATGCAGGAGAACACACCGGAACAACCACCGCCATGGGAAAACCATTTGCATCTATACACGGTAGCCAGTTGCCTAAGCTAAATAGTTCTGCCAGGGAAATCCTGCTGCTTCTCTTCTCCTACCTCTGATTTACCTCATAATGAGACATCCTTTAAACTGAATTTTTCTGAATTAAGCAAGCACAGTAGAGCAATGTAAATCAGTAAACTTATTTCACGTTTTAGAAACGATCAACCTAAATAGAAGTCTACTTTCTAATCTGGTAACTCCTCATATTTTTGAATAACCCGAGTGGAAAGGATAGTCATCAAGTAATTTTACAGCGTACTACTGCACAGTAACACAGTCCTTTGGCTAAAAATGAATCAGCTTCAGCTTGTGCATCCTACAGCTGTTCTCACGACTGAATCACACCTCCTCTCCTCCTCAGGAAAGGAAACACACACAGTTCATGCTCATGCGCTTCATGCATGATCAGAAGTATCAAGCAAGATGACTAGTTTTATTTCACCACAGAAAGAAAACTTGTTCTTTTGTGAACAGCAAGATCTGCATGCCCAAACTATATTGTACAACCACCTGTTGACTACTCTGATGTTGTTAACAGCATCTAATATTTCATTTCCACAGTTGCTTTACAAACATCACAAACTAACAGCCGCAGACAGGCTTTTCCCCTATGTCGTCAACCAAATAAATACTGTTTAGCGCCAACTCAATTAAAACCCTTCACTAACAACATCACATTGCAATTCACTGTTGACCTCCACTTCATAGGCAGAATGAGTTATCAGAGCAAAAAGTCATAGTTTCCCCTCACTCAAATGACAGATTTGCTCTTCCTCCTAGTCGCTTGAGCAGTATATCAAATACAGACATTCTGTCCGGCTAAATATACCTGCTGTAGTATTCTCTTCAGTTAACCAAGCACGATCAAAACAAAGAAAAATGCCTCCTTCACAGAGAAGACATCAAATTAAATCACTGCAGAAGACCCAGATTGCTGGTCCTCAATTGTATCAAGGTTTGTGGATGAGTCAACAGCGACTCTGAAAAACAAAGCAATGGTTCTTCCTTAGCCTCCCTACCTAAATGGCATGGGGAGGGGGACTTTGTCCCCGTGTTTATTTATCTCAGCGCAAAAAGCACCTCGCTAAATAAGGCTAAAACTACTCAACAACTGAAGATCTGGGGAACTTCCAGCCCTCCTAAAAACACTCAAGAACAGGCATTTTGCCAAAAGAATGGAAAGCTACTTTTTTCATGAGGAATGCAGAGCTACTGGAGACAGTTCAAAGGAAAACCACAAACATAATCAAGGACCCAACAAACAATGCTGTATAATGTGAGGCTTACTGGGGCTCAGCATTTCCAGTTTAGTGAGAGGGGACTTCTCACTGAATATAGATATTAATACATGTGTCATGGTTTAAACCCGACTGGCAGCCAAACACCACGCAGCCGCTCACTCACTCTCCCCCACCCCTGGGAATGGGGGGAATTGGAGGGGTAAGGGTAAGGAGACTCGTAGGTTGAGATAAAAACAATTTAATAATTGAAATAAAATAATAATGATGATGATAATAATAGTAATAATAGAAAATAATAGAAAATACAAACGAGCACAATGTGATTGGCTCACCACCTGCTGACTGATGGCCAACTCGTTCCCAGCTAGTGATCCCAGAGAAGGGAGAATCCTGAAGCCACAATCCTGGAAGCCAGAGTGAGCTTCCCGATCAACCCTTATCTATACACCAAGCATGACGTTAGACAATATGCAATATTCCATTGGCCAGTTTGGGTCTGTTGTTTTGGCTGTGCTCCCTCCCAGCTTCTTGTGTACCTGCGCTCTAGCAGGCCATGGGAAGTTCAAAAGTCCTTGATTTCTTAGCAACAACTAAAAGCATCAGTACATTAACAACATTCTTCTCACATCAAATCCCATACTGAATCCAAAACAGAGCACTATTCTAGCTACTAAGAAGGAAGGAAAAAAGAAATTAGCTCTATCCCAGCTGAAACCAGGACAACATGGAAAAGATATCTGCCAATTGGAGGGTTTTTAGTTTCTCTGAGAAACGTAAAATGATGATTCTGTGGCTGCAAGTTGAAGGTAGACAAATTCAACCTTGAAGTAAGATGCAGAAATGGTTAAGTGCTGCAACAGCCTAATATGAGTGGTAATGCTTAACCTACCATCATTTGACATCTTTAGGACAAGGTTATACAGCTTTCTAAAGGAAATGCTTAATCTAACTTTTGGAGAAGATTGTATAGTACATGTGAAGGGGGGAGGATCTCTGATCTGGGAAGCTTCTGCTCATTCTTGTCGCTTACCAGGGACAGTGCAAGTGCCAGCACTGTTCCCAGCACGCTTCTCCATTATTGAAATTCTGCATAAAGACAGCCTTACTCTTCAAAATATGATCATGTCCAGAGGCACAAACAACCAAATATACTCAAGGTTGTTTTTTCACCTTCCTCTGAAACACAAGATATTGGCCACAGCTGGAGAAAAGAAGCTAAGCAAAGCAAGCTTATCTTCTTCTTTTGATGCCTTTTATTGTATGCCTTCTTTACATATTTAGATTCTTATTAATTTTAGACTTGGAATGAAAAAAAATTTCCCCAGGTCAGACTTGCTGGGATGTTGTTTTTTTCCCTTCCACTGCAATGCAGGAAGTGGACTGCCTGCTAGGATTAGCTGGGCAAATTTCCCCTAATCAACCTGCTGACACTGCAAGGGCCTTCAGAATAACTGGCAGCCCAATCCACCACCTGTTTCCTGGATGTGGAAGACAAAAACTTACTACCTTGTAACCAAACTGGCCTAGTCTCCCTGAAGTCAGAAGACGTTACACAGGAGTACCAGGGTAGAATATAATGGCCTCTAACATGCAGAAATTTAAACGGGTTAATCCCCGTGTCCTTTCTGGATTTGACATGTGGTGTCTTTCCTCTACTTCCTAGATGTGGTTTCACAACTAAAGTTTATCAGTATTCTTTTAAAAGAAAAAAAATAAATCTGCATGCTAGATGAATGAAAAAAACACTTCATGAGCATGATAGTTTTTAGCAGATGTACATAGTACCTATCTTAATTAACAGGATCAGGCATTAGTATCTAATCTCAAATTATGTATGTAATCTCAAATTTCGGTTAGTTCCTGGCATATAAACCCCAGTAGCTGTTCTTGCTCCTGCCAAAACTCTTCTCTATGAAAGCTTAATTCCTTGCTATCAAAATGCCTTAGGATGGTGCCATCACTTCACCCTGCAAGGTAACAGTTACGTGATACAGAGACATGAAGAAACCACGCATGGAACAGAAAGATCTTTCTCACTTTGATGGACACCTCAGGAAAATGCATTTGATGCACCTGTTATATCAATATGGACAATATCCAGCATGAAAAAAAGTACTAACAGAGACCACATAAGGGAATGTAAACATTCCTATCCATAAGTTCATACTACTTCTTCACAGTGTGCTTGCTTGTTTGACAGTTATACTGTCATAATTTTAGACTGTTAAACCTCTGCTCTAGGGTTTATAAAAGATCAGAGCACTTGTCACTCTCAGTGCAGGTAGAGTGAGATAGAGTGGTTGAGCAGTTCATTCTTCTTTCTAATTACACTCCATTAACCTTCCACATGAGAGCTCCCCTGTGCTTTCATACCAGCAGCACCAACTGGCTGTGTTTGATAAGGCTCAGCAGAGTCTGCAAGACCAGCACGTGTAACTAAAGGAACACTTCAGCACTGCAGAGTTAGCAGAAGCTGGGCTGAAGCTCTGTTACTGAGCTGCAGTCGTATTCAGCTAAATTATACACAGATGGACACCAGCCTCACCCTACCCACTTCCCTTACAACTCTACTCCTTGAACTTCATAGATACATGATCTAGCATTTGAAAGCCAAATGCAGAGCCAGGGAATTATTCACTGTAGGGAACTGAATAGTTACCATGCTTTCACCTCACTGCAGAGACCTGCCAAGAGAAATGCATTTAGAGCATTAAAGCATGCAGAGCAATAGAAAAGAAGTTGTCGTTACATTATAATTAGATCATGTTAGTGTATGCAACCAGAGTACAGAGAAGGAAAATTACTTTCGAAATTTAAATCTTTTTAAAATGCATTTTCAGTATCTGGGGTTGTTTGTTGTATGTTCCGAAGACCACACTGTTAACAAACAGCATTATATTTATCTATAACCTTCTCAATGGTGACCACATAAATGATAGGCTTTTCTAAAAAGAGAGACTTCTTCGATTAATAATGTATTCTATGGGAGTTTTAAACTCTGTGCCAGGAAAGCTATTTTCTGTGTGCATGAAGGTAGATTAGCATTTGTGTATACTGAGTAACAGTGTCGGCACATGCTTACACAGATAAAAGGGAAACAAATTTGGAAGGAAGGATTGTAAATAATCTGGAAAAGAATCCAAATTATTTAAAAAATAAATGAAACACTACAAAATCTGCACTTTCAAATGACGTTTTATACTATCCGTTGGAATTTTTAACTGTTTCAAATGACTTCACAACATAAAGTTGTATACGGAACTGGCCTATATAAGTGAGTGATGGTGATATTCTTTTTGCTATTACCTCCATTATCCTTTCCCAGCCCTCTCCTGTTGTTTAACGCATTGTGATACTCGCATCTGCATGCATCTCCATAAATAAATGTAACTTACTTCTCTTTTAAGGTAAGTTTCCCAACATTCAGCTAATATTTTGAAATGATCTGCTGTTTTCTAAGTCTTGGGAACTCTGAAGTGTCTGAAACAAAATCTGTTTGTGCTACAAGCCAAGCTATGCATCCTGCACCGTCCCTGTTCAGAATGGTACAGGAATTTGATTTCAGAGTTCTGGTGAATGTTGTCAAAGATCCCCTCCAGTACAAAGGAAACAGAGGTGGCCCTTCTCTTATAACAGAAAGGTAAACACTGCTACTGAACCCACCTAAAGTACCCTGAAGAGACTTGGTTTTCAGAGTCATCATTAAAGACCTGTAAAATAAGACCCACTTTCTATGTTTAAGTAATGTTCTAATAGATTTTGGACCTTCTTTCCCAAATTTTCTTAATTTTAATCTAAATATGCCAATTCAGTCTTTAATGCAATTTAACTTGTGCCATCTAAGCCTATAATATATGACATAAATTCAGAACTCAAGGGTGTGATCGGACACGAACTGTCAAGCTGCTGAGGTTGCCTCAGGAAAGCTGAATAGTCAGAGGACAGTTAGTTCTTCCCTCTAAGATAGGATTGCTCCAAGTGCAAACAAGTAACTTGTTGCACAAGTAACAATAATTTCTTGGATGAACAATGAATGCTGTTGTTGGGGTGCATTTGATACAAACTTAGATGCAAGATGGAATTTTGTCAGATATAATTTCTCCACTAAAGATGATGTTCACTCTCAATCCTAATAAATTTGAAAAAAACATGATTAGGACATTGAATAAAATTATCTAAAGCATCGATAACTCTTGTTTTGTAAAAATGTATCTATAGTGCTTCAATGCTGTAACGCAATGAAATCTTATTTGAGCCAGGATTAAAATTTGCCAGGACAGTCAAGATAGCACTGTCAAAGAAGGCAGAACCACATTTTTTGCCACACTTAGCTCTTACTTCTGTAAAAAAGAATTTTGAATTTATGTACACATGAATCATGCCTAATGCCTCTATAACTTGCTTACTCATCTTTTTTGGAGTGTATACTAGAATCATGACTGAAAGCTCCAAAATTCCTGGCTGTAAGCATCAAGTGTTCAAAGTGCTTTCAGAATAAAGCATTGCAGAGGTGCTTCCACTTCCTTGAGCCGTCAGCCACTGCTGCTAACACCATTTCGAATATTGTCTTCTGACAAGTGGGCCAAGTTCATCTCTGAAGAGTGCAACACTGCAGTTGATGGGACCTTTTTTTAACTAATCACCTGAGAAACGCACATCTTCAGAACTTTTTTGGTAATGTTGTTTCTTTCCCCAACACCTCTTAGAAAATATTTCAGAAGGAAATATTTTGCTCTACACTGGCTCATCATTCTCCTTTTATAGAAGATCTGTCAAAAATAATGCAAGTACTTTCGTTTTTTATTATGTCAATAAAGAAGATCTCCTCAGGGTTTTGGGGGGCCATGAGGTGAGTGAACAGATCTTTTAACCTAGCACATACAGAAATATGCAGTCTGGTGAAAGGCCCCTGGGACAGAATTGCTGAGGCTTTTTATACTGTTGTTGTAATAATCCTTGGAAACTGAGAGACTGTTGATATCACAAATACAAATGTGGGAACCCCATTTTAATTGGTGGGAAAAGAGCCCTAGTGCAACTGGGTAAAACTCTTTTTTTTGGGGGGGAGTATTTTTGTTATTAGTATTTTGTTAAAACTTTTAAAGACAAACTGTAAATGCTACAGATGTAAAATGAACTCTGAAGAAGCCTTTGATGCATTTCTGTAATTCTCTGTCAAAGAGAGGTAAGAAATAGAAAATAATCTCTCTCATAATTCCTCTTTATACAATATTAAACATACATAACAAGTGTGTTTTTAGGGAAGACCAAGATTTCTTCTTTGCCTCTGCAGGCCCATATTAGATTTAAAAGACAAATTAACTTTTTTTAAAAAAGGATTAAATAAAAACTACTGTATATTTTCACCACATAATGAAGTGCAAGTTCATTTTTCAGACCATATGCTTGACTTGTTACTTATTGCAGAGAACATGCAATATATTGCCAGATGAACACATTTCATGCTACAAACCGGTCTGACCAGCTAAACCTGCACTCAGACATATCAGACACTCTTAGTGAAACTCAAAGTATTATTTCATTGGCCCTTACTCAGCATTTCTTGCATGATAATTCAGCTGTGATTATGTTTGGAAGCATTAGCTCAGAATGTATGGACTTCTAAAACCAGCACCAGTGGATCTCTCTCAGGTATCTCTAAAGACACCTATCACACCTGTCTCTAAGAGCTGTAAATCACAAAACAGTAGTTTTCCTCCCCATGGTTTCACACTGATGGATTTTATTTTTTTTTAAAGGAAACACATGTTGTGCTGTTGAGAAAGGCTGAAATATTACAGAAACCTAGCAACTGAAACACAGGCTGTTAAAGCAAGCCATCTTGTTTTGGGTCCTCAGGTCTGGTAACTTTACTCGTACTGGGATCTCAAGCTCCATTATTAACCTACAGAACTACCTTAAAGCTGCACTGTCTTTGCAACCAGAGTCTAATTAAAGTTTCATACACATAATGCATACCCTTATAAATTCCAGTCCATAAAATTAAGCCCTCACATAACCCTCTTTCTCAGATAACCTCCACAAAATGAGAAGCAGAAAGGGAGCTTCAACATTACGGAGCAGGTTCTGTGGGCTCTGAGGTAGGGGGGCCATTAGAGGAAAGAAGCAGCTGAGATACCATTTTCCCTCATATTACCTCTAAATAAACCAAACTGATGCTGAAATGCAGGGGTGCTTTTGGGAAAAAAGCTTCAGAGTTTCTTTCTGTTTTCTAACAAATACAACAGGGCACATATTCAAGAAAATAGGGCATATTTATTTGTCTGTTTTGATAAAACTATCCCCTATTGTATTTCATCTGGAGTTGGGGCAGGATGTAAGCAAAGGAGTGAGGCTTTTAAAAGATCTGTACTACATGCACAGAGCCCTATACCAGTAAATACATGAAACTAGTATATAGTAACTAGTGATCTAACTTTACTTTCAAAAAAAGAACCACCATGACCAAAGGCTGAGAAAATATTAAGCACTTGTAAAAAAAAAAATCAATGTGATAGGTGTTGCAGAGATTAAAAAAAAAAAAACCCAATGTATAGATTTTAATGCGCAAACAGAAATACCTGACTTTGCACTGTATAGGCAGTATCCATTATGAGCAGAGTAGGATTTTCATGGTAATTGTTTGGAGGATCGTATGTTTGTACCAACACCACACTTAACCCAAAACATGTTTGTTGGTTTACATAGGAAGACAGTCGAGCTGCCATTGATTGTGAGGAAGCTCAGAAGAAAACAAAAAACAAGCTAAAAAAAAAATCAGGAAACATAGAAAGGAGTAGGAAGAAACAGGTTCACACAAGCAAAGGGCACTCATGGACAATGTAAAGCTGAACAGAGAAGTAGTGAAGTCTGACAAGCAAAAATTAGTCCTTTCTCACTGGCAGGCAAGGTTTGCAAGCATTATGTTTTATCAGATTGACTTGGGAAAAAGGGCACACTTCTGGTCACGCATGCCCCTTTCAAAGTCCCTTCTCACTGACACGTCAGGCCTATGCCCAGAGGGATGGCCGAGGTGACACAAGGAGTGCAGGGCATACTCTGAGATTTTTTTTCAAGGTATTAGAAATAACTAGCTCACTGAAGAAAGAAAGTCCATACTTCATATACGCATATGCAAAAACTGACCAGTAAAACACGCTCGATTTAACCCCACAGACCCACATTCTTAATTGTTTTTCCTCTTTTGTTTCCCTGCTGGTAGGTTGCACAATTAGCTTGTATGCTCTGCAGGCCAAAAACCTCGTCTGCAAAAATCTTTTGAAATATTTAACACATACTAGTACTATGCAAATAGTAATGATAATTCAGTGGCCTTTTCCTGCTCTGCATTTCGAATGTATTTATTATGAGCTAGACAAATAATGCAGGATTGTAGCATTCTGCCTCCACATTCCTCGTCTTCCTCTTCCAGTTTACCAGAGCAATGACGAAAGAGGAGTTTTTGCTCTAAGCTTTAACACTTTCAGCACAGATTCTCATAACGCGTTGCTCTCTCCGAACTGGAGGATCCATCTTTTGCACAGGGGCAGAAACTGATTTCCTTAATCAATTTAAAGACGATGAGAAGCCTGCCCAGTGACCCACATTGCTCGAGAAACCGCACCAGCAGTGGAGGCTATAGAGGCAGCTGCTTTTAGGCCAGCAACAGCATGCTCAGCATGAACAGACTGTACTAAGATTTTTCTCCCACACACAAAATCAAACTGTTCCTGTGCCCCCTTTGTGCTGACGGAGCCTGTCTCTCGGTTGATGAGCAACTCACTATTTAGAAAATAATTTCTCAACCTATTTTGGAAATCCACAATCATGTACAATTGGCTGCGTTGGTTAGCATTCAGCGGCGATTTCAAAGGCTCTTTGTCCTGGGGAGGAGATACGACCATTCACCAGCATGCCAGCAGAACTGCTGAGTACACAGCTGGAGCATACGTGGGGGAAGGGAAACTGGGTATGATTTTGCAATTATATCTGTTAAATCCGTACAGTTTTGAAGAATGATCACTTGGCATTTCCACTGTTTTGCAAGTGAAAACTTTTAACACGTTTGCCAGAATTATTTGGCTGTTTTTTCTTTTAAGAGGACGGAGGATCAGTGCAGAGAAACGTTAAGCCACATGTACGTGCTACATAATTGGTTCTTTCAGCCCCTTGCAGCACAAATGATTTACAGTAACATGTTCCGCACCTCCTTACTAGTTAGCAGCCCAATCCAAGACAAATACATCAAGAAAAGATAGGAAAAAGCTGTGGACAAGATTAACCACACAAGCTTGGCTTTTTCATGATGCTCACATTTTTTCTATTACCCAGCTGTTAGATATTCAAGAGAAAACAGGGTGTACTATAACAACTGTTACAACAGGCCAACAAGAACATAAAACCAATAAGAAACCTTTCTGTTTGGCTCTTCACAGGGCTCTCACTTGTACTAGAAAAACGTCACTCTGATGCCCTGTTTGCATTCCATTTCCAACAACAAGGAGGAGGATGGAGGTCTCCGGTTTCTATGACAACCCAGATGGGCCACAATACAAGATACTTACAAATGTTCAACTGCGGGGATGCCAGATCAAATTAAGCTAGAGTTTACACTACTTCATAGAAACTAAAATGAAAGAAAAAACCCAAACAAAACATGAATGTCAAAGGAAGGATGACATTTCCTCAGCACATTCCAAAAGATTTCTGAAAGTAGATGATAAAGAAAGGAGGGATTTTTCTCTACAAAAATAAATAATAATGTCAACACAAACAAACCGAAACCCTCATTTACATGAGTAAATGTTTTCATTAAAACTAGACTACTGAAAAATTACCATCAGACATTAAAAACAAAAACAGGTCCCAAAAATAACATGATTTTATTAATTTACTTAACTCATTATAAACTGGTAAATCTATCATCCCACTGTTTTGTATGGCTTGTTTAATACCATCAGTTATATTCTGCGATATGGCTTGTTTTGTTTATCCCTGACCTGGTCTTCTATGACATTTTGCAAAAGTCACTCAGATGTAGAAAAAATACTTTCTATCCTACCTGAAGAAGTGAAACTAGTGAGATATTTTAGTAACACTAACAAAACTGCAAAAACATTTAGCGTGTGTTCTTAGTAACTTAACCGGTCAGTTGTGAAAAAGGTGAGGTGAGCTTACTTCTCAAAGGCATGGAACTCAACGTGCTGGGAAGGCAGGTAACTGTCAGGCAAGCCAGTTTAGGCAACATGAGTAAAACACCTTCTGAAGAAACACCTGTAAAAGCTTTTTGTAAGCTTTTCAGATGTGACATACATAGATGTGGTTCTCAAAACAAATCAAGTTAAAGAATTTCTTACTAAATGTGTATTTTAAGGCACATT
Organism: Strix aluco; assembly: GCF_031877795.1. NCBI lineage: Eukaryota > Metazoa > Chordata > Aves > Strigiformes > Strigidae > Strix > Strix aluco. The sequence goes on along the minus strand of NC_133934.1, from coordinate 88,813,860 downwards.
ATTTTGAAAATGTGTGGAGTTTAAATCTTCTGATACGAGCTAAGGATTGTCTTTCTTTTTAGTCACTGTCCTATTTCAAGTTACTCTCTTTCTTTCAACTTAATCACCAGGTAGTTAATAGCCTTCATTAAATATGTGATAGCCAGCAAGGCTCACACTAAGACAGATAATTGTGGACTTTTAGAGGCTTATGTTCTTTGGGAAGAGGAGAGGCAGAAGAGGAGAGAAAGGCTTAACAGCTGTGCCTAGTCAAAATAATCCAAAATTAGAGGGACTGTAACATTTTAAATTGGAACAGAGAGCCTTAAAATCTGGGTCTGTGAAGATATCTTTAAACACTTTATTAAAAACTGCAGACACTCACTCTTCATAAATCATTCCCCTTTGCAGCACCGCTAACCAGTACTATTTACACAAGGACTCGTCAGCCTGGCTTGGAAGTGCCACCTCAGCACCCAAGGAGCACCCGGTGCTGCTAGCTGAAAGCCACCACCCCTTGTACCTGGTGCTGGTGCCAGAGCCTCTCCCCCTACTTAACGTACGAGCTAGGACCTGGGGACGGTGGATTTAGAGAATGTGCCTAGGGGGGGCTGACAGTGGCACCGAGACAGCCAGGTTACCATGTCCCATCAGCCACTCCTCAGCACTCCTCTTCGTTTCTCTTTCACTTCCAGCCTTCCCATTCAAAGCCGTCTCCCCTGCGAACCTCACAGCCCAATGCTGAGAGGGCTCTCATGGTTGCTGACAGGAGCACGGCTGGCACGTGGCGTGGCAGGCCGAGGCTGAACAAAAGCTGCCTGCTCTGCCGTGTTCCCTTGCCCCGTGCAACGGCGTGCAACGGTGAGCAGAGCTGGGCAGACACGCTGTGGTGGTGGTATCAGCACCTCAGGCAGAGTGCTCCGGGGATTCGCAAGGAGCTCCTGCAGAATGACCAGACTGCCTCGGTACTGAGGGGCAAAGAGCTGAGGGCTGAAATTACACATCTGTAATAAAAATTAAAATACCTGATGACTCTGCTCAGTTAGTGGGAATTAACTGGAAGTGATGAATTAGGATGGAGAAGTGTGACTAAGGACACAGCTGGGCATAATTAGCTTTAAACTTGGACTACACTGCTTAAACTTGGGCTATACAGCTGGGGCTGTGCAGTCACATCATGTAACTGCTACCTGTGTTTCATATATAAAGCAGAAGACAAGGAACAGCGTAATGAAAAAGAATTTGCAAAGTGCTAACGCTTACTCGAATTATAACAGTTTAATGGGAAAAACAGAATGAACTGGAAATAGCAGCAGGAAGGAGCTGTAAGTTGCAAAAGGTGGTAGTGTAGCAATGAAGAAGCTGCTTGATGTCACATGGTTAAAGTTATTCGAATCATCATTTGGTGTAAGTATCAAGACTGGTATAAATAACCAGGCCAGTGGATTCCTCTCACGGACCCTATTGCCAGTCACATACCCCAGACATTTCAAAGCATGAACTTCCACTCTGCAGCAATACAGCATGGAAGAAAGTTGTTTTCACCAACTGCACAGCATCTGCTATTCCATGGGGTCATTCAACTATCCATTTCATGCAACCACAACAGCATAACTGATTACTGACCCCTACAAGGAATTCTTTCTTAACCAAAAAAAAAAAAACCCCATGTACAAACACCCAATTTAAGGAAATTCAGCAACAAAAATCTTTATTAACAAGGAGTTTCTGACTGCCTGATGCTCTTGCTGACTATCAAACTCAGTGAAACCCAAGTATCTGAAACTAAGAAAGTGTTCAGGGTACATATCCATGTGTATTAATTCTGTCCTCTTGGAATCCTCATGCTCTGGATATCATCAACACTAAATGCACAGTATATTTTTTTTGTGTTTTTTTTAGAAGTAGCAGGGAATGTATTTGCAGTCTTCCAGTACCTTAGCTGACCACAGTGCAGATATTTTCAGAAAAACCATCTACACTGTGTACCTAGAGTGATATTCACCTCTTCTAATACTGTAATTAAAAAATAAATCATCCTTTGCCTCCATGTGTAGTCAACAGAAAGAGAGAGATGGATGGCTGAATAAGTAGTGCTCAGCATGTGCCCTGTCTTCACAATTCCAGACAGTTTAGAAGACTTTTTACACAGCTGAAATTGGAAACCCTGGGCTGACTCCCTAGATAGAACATCTCTTTCTCAACTCCCCAGTCTCCTCTTTTACTGCCCCATTACTTGTATGCATATACCACTGTTTGATAATATAATTTAATCTGTCCATCATTAAAAACAGCAACCACACTCATCCTCAACTTGCTGTTGACAGCAGCAATCACTTACAGATGTGTATCCTGATGCTAACACAGGCAATACAATGCAGCACCTCTGCCCTTGCTGACATTCACTCTGCTTCACAAATACCACCCACCTCTTCCTGTCCGACCGACAGTTTTCAATTAAAACTCAGTGACTGTTCTCAGCATGTTCGTAGCTTGAAATGTGCTTTTTCCATTTTGCAACCATAAAAGGCTTGCGTTACTGATTGGGCATAATTTCTTTGAATCAAAGATATTACCACTTCCTACAAACTTTGCCACAGTGAAATGATTCACAGATCTCCCTGGGTATATATGCATCTTGCTTGGCTGATTATGAACACAAAGGAGAACAAAGGGGTTATCTCATAAAGCAATCCCCTTAAAACAGCTCTGCCATATGATCCAGCTAAATATTTTTAACTTTGAATACCATTTTGACTGACTTCAGGTTAATACTAAAGTATTTGCAAATAATTCCTATAGACTAGCTCCAGCATCAAAGGAGCCCTAACACTGAGTTTTGCTGAACTTAACTTTCTGAAGGGCCCAAGATACTATTGGGAAACCTGTGTTAAAATTTCTAACACTGTTATATTTTCAACATACACATTTTAACATACAGAGTTTCAGCCAGAATTGACACACTTAACGGGGGAAATCAAAATAGGAGATAATCTCTCCTGGATTATTAAAGTCCATGAGACTAGAGAACTACCAAGGATCACTGGCTTTACAGCTTTTTCCACCATCTTGACTTTATGACTACACTGACATACAGAAAATCACCTGCACAAGAAACTAAAGCAGCACAGTTTTTAGCAGCTGGTAAATGATAATTTTAGAACTGAACCAGTATTATCAGTCTTGAAGATGCAGAAACAATGAAGTAAATAAGAAGCACATCCAATAAACACACATGAAATAAATCAAAGTTTGCTGAACAGAATAGGATGAAGTGAATAAAAAGCAGATAACTTGCCCGCTTCTAACAGGCTTTTTACAAACAGATTAAAACCAAAAGATATTAACATTTATAAAACAAAATATAGTTAAAATCAAGCTTTTATATGCCCAAACATTTAAGTGGTTGCATCTGTAAAATGCTTCCTTCTTTTGGACTTGACATTTTTCAGAGGTATCAAATCAATGTTCATGTTTTCAGTTATGCAAAGTCTTAACAACACCGAGCGAGTAAGTATTCTAAGACAGCTAAATACTTTTGCTGCTGTTATCTTGTTCAAAACCCAATTACAGTACCAAACACTTCTGCCTATTGTTTGCTGCTTTTGAACTTTTTTTCTAAATTTACTCAATTATACTATGTATGTGCACACAGGAAAAACATATGTTCTCAAAAACTTTCTTCCACAAATGTTTCTGTATGAATTTTCAATTAATTAGGGTCGGAATGGTCCTTTAAGAAAGCTAAGCACTAACAATCTGTCAGTGCAAAACAAGCACTAAAGATAAGATCATGCTGTTCAAAGTACTGGCTGTTCCGTGCATCTGGAAGAACTTGCACTCATCAAGCGTGTTTGCACGATCAGACTAAAAATTACTTTAACAGAACATGGAAATTGTTTTCATAGCAGGAACCCTGACATCCTCAAGAACTGGTCTTCCAAGAAATGACTTACTTAATGCACATAAATAGGTATTTCACATTAAATCGCCCCCCCAAAACAGCAAAAAAAAACCAAACAAAAAAACTTGCACAAAATTTTGCATTCTTTAAAATGAGCTGAAACTGGTATAAAGCAAAACAAAACACCCCAAAACAAAACCTCACAAATTTATCTCTCTCACACAGAAATAAAAATAATGGACAGTACAAAAAAACCGCACCCAAAATAAATAAGGAGCATCTCTTCCACTTCACTTTTCTAGTGGCCAAACCACCACGATAGCTAACAAACCATCTAGTTGTCAATTCAGTTATTATAAAACTTTCTGTTTCTTGGAAGATACTGAGGAAGTTCCCGTTTCAGCAAAGAACGGCTCCATCCTACCTTCACTTTCTAAAATGGTTAACAAATCAGAGAGGTGAGAAGCTTCGCGATTACACAAATGGTTAAACAACACTAACGCCGCTGCAAGTGTAACTATGCGCGGTGTAGGTATGGATGGCGTGCGACCACCGCTGTTCTCCCTCCTGCCTTACCAAAGGCGGGATGCAGCGCGGCGGGGGCTGTGCCCGCCCCACGCCGTGCCGGCCGTGGGTTCCGCGGGGCCGGGGCCCGGGGCCGGGGCCGGGGCCGGTCGGAGCCCGGTGGGGGCCGGTGCCCGGTCGGTGCCGGTGCCGGCGGAGCGCGGGGCGGGCACGCTCGCCATCTAGTGGGGCTGGCGGCGGCGGGCACCGCGCCTCCCGCCCGCTCTCCCCCGGTTCTCGGGGTCGGGGGGGGGGGGGCATCGGCGGAGATGAACGTTACCAGCAATATGAAAAAAAAACCCAAAAAAACCACCACTGTTCAAACTTAAATTCCCGGGAATTTTTTCCGCCCTCAAACCCCATCTAAACCTGTCTGCAGTGAACCTGAAGCACTACAGTTACGCTGTAAAGGTTTCACTCACGTGAACAAAGTTGCTCCTAGACTCAATCCCACCGTTAGCACTAAACTTCCCTTGCGTGACATAATTTGCTCCTAACGCACATAACGGTATTTGCAAAGGCTCCAGCTAAAGACCGGACAAGCCTTTGGAGACTTCCACCACCTGTGGGATCAGCCAGCAGACCAGGAGCCCAGGCACTGCACCAAGACAGGGGTCCCTGCCCAGATGTGGCACAGCTGGCACACGAGCTCGGGCACTACTCGCTGCCAGGCACAACTTTACACCCACTCTCAGACTTAACCGCCCTCGTGGCTAACAGAGCTACAGCCAAGCAGATAGCTGGCAAAAGGCTTTCAGGCTCCTCTAACTTAAAGCAAAGACTAGTCTAGTTTCATCTGTACTCAAAGGAGAACAACATAACCAAGACACACACACACACATATATATAAGGAATGTGAGTAAGCTAACATTACAAGAAATCTGGTTCTGCATTTCTGTGAGTTATGACATAATACAATGTAAATCTGCTCTGTGTTACATACAAAGTCCAAGATGCCTGAAAACAAATACTAGTTTCCACATGCCCGTAACAGTGATCTGTCTAGCCACATCCACGTACACAAAAAAGGTTTTCACGTTCAAGACCAGCAGACACCTCTGCTGCTGGCCAGGCCTCTAACAAGCACTGTTCAGAGATGTGTACCACTATCAGTTGTCCGACAGGTACTCCAGCACTCTCAAGCATCGCAGATTTCAATGTTTCAGAGCTTGACTCAATCCATCTCCTCGACACACATCTCTGCTAAGCAGAAGTGGAGAAAAAGGGTGTTCTAAAAAATATATGGCCTTAAGAAAGGTGCAGTGAACTATAAGGCAAGGAACACTCACGGCTATTCATATTTTTGTTCAGTTCTAACATTTTATTATTGAACTTGGCCACAAACCATTCAGCCTGTAAGGGTGACAAATTAATTCTTTTCCCTTATAAATGAATTAACATAGTTTGCACAAGGGTATTTCTGCAATATCAGACATAAAACACAGTCCTAATACAAAAGAAAAAAGACTCACCCAGTTCAGCCTTTAAGACGACATGTCAGATCCATATATTTGACTATCCTGTATAAAACCACAGATCTAATCAGGTGCCTCTCCTCAAATAGGAGGAGATTCTAGGAAATCCAATGCACATTCCAATGTTACTTTAAAAATAGCCAAGCTTTTGGCAAAAACACCAACAAATTGCTTTTGTTACTTCTCCCACTACCCATTAACTCAGTCAAGACAGAGCTGTGCTGAGAGATAACGGAAAGTCCTTGTTTCAAACCTTCTTGTAATCCACTTGCATGAGGACAGAAAGTAGCATATTTATTATGGTAGCCAATAGCAAAATCTGTTGGGTTTTTTTTCCTCCTAGCTTTCTTTCATAAATAACTGTCTGATTTAATCCACATGAATATTTTCTTCAAAAAATCATCATTGACAAAAATACCATAACTGAAATTACAAGGACATACAACAGAAGACAGGTGTTGGAAATTTCAGTCGCTTCTCATGTATTTTGATTATGTCCCACACACCGTATGTCACCGTGTGTGGAGGCTGAGACACGCCGCCCTCCACTGTCCCTGCAGCTCTCTGGGAGCAGAAGCCCAAGGGGCTGACAGGTCAGCAGAAACTCCAGTACTGTAGAGAATTTGTCTTAACTTCACAGTTCTGAGATTATTCTGCTGCTCCCAAACTTTATTTAAAAAAAGTTAAATGTATCCACACACTTGCAAAAAAACTCCTTTCATCTCTCCTGACATTTTTGCACTGTTTTCAGGGAAAAAATCCCCGTCAGTGCAATTGTTTAATATACTAGGACTTTAATCTTAGCTAGGTCTTCTGGCTGTTTACGTTAATAAGCAAAAATAAGCCTTTAACAATTGGAAGAGCTGAGCCAAACTGATCTTGGTGAATGCAAAAAGATTGAAAACATTAAACTTTCTTCCCTTCAATTTGGGTCTGAACACTTAAGGAGGAATATGCTACAAAAAAATCTAGATAAAATTAGAATAACGCAAAAAGGAAGTTTAAATAAGGAAAGTGCAAGGATGAACTTAGCTAAAAATAACAACATAGTAATTAAAAAAATGTATCAGAACACATGGAATCACACAGAAATGTAATAATTTTTGTCTCATCTCCAGTCAAAAACATCTCTCTCTGCTTAAAACAGAAGCACTTTTTTAAGAAAGCATGGAAACAGAAAGAACAGAGGTTTTAAAAATGAGAATGCCAGATGTTGAACATAACACTCTGCTAAATTATCTTCCTGGATACTGCTAGAAATCACTGATTGAAGAGCCTTACTCCAACAATCTTGTTTCAGGAAGCTACCGTTTTTGTTCCAGTGCATTTCTGACTTTCTGGGGTGTTATTAATAATTAAACTTTTCTTTTAGAATTATTCATTAATATTAACTTTGTCTGAAATCTTCCTGGAAGCTAATACTTTTAAAGGAAATAAAACAGTAAAAACACACTAGCCACAACAGTTAAATAAAAGAAAGCATTTAATTTGAGAAAGAAGTTACTTCTTGTAAATTCACTTCCCACAATTCATACTCAATAATACAGTAATAACGCTGTACAAAAGACGTTTTCAGCCTTCACTTTTTACACCTATGAGAAACTGAAAAGCAATGGCAATTCACCAACCCCATCTCCTTCTTTCCTTTTGATTCCTCTAAGCTAATAGAAAGCAAAGTAAGATAAGAAAGTAAAATAATGTAGGTGAAACCATCGTATATAGGCCTCAGAAACCTAATAGGCTAGCAAAGTCTGTTTGACACCACTTGCATGTGAAATGTGAGGAATAACCATTAGTACTGAATTGGATCCAAACGAGTTGTCTTACAAGAAAAGCCACTTCTCTAGCTCCATAAGGCACCGAGTCCCAAATTATTTCCTCCTTAGTTTTTTAACCTTTCTCCCGACTGGCTACTGCAGCATAGCTCCACACTGTGGAACTGAACGCATCACCCTGGCTACGTGCAGGCAGACTCATGACACCCGGATGGGGCACTTCTGTACCTTATGCAGTGCTTAGGGAAGGTTAACACGAAAGAAAGATTTACAACACCTAGAGTCCCATTAGTCCACTTCTGCCTAAAGGGAATCCTGAAGACAAAGACTGCCTGAAATCCCATCTCTTCTGCACGCTCAGGCATCTACCCACATTACTCTGGCAGTGCTTGGCTGCACATGTCCTTGTGCTTGGAGTACTTGCCCAAAAAGTGACAGATGACATTCATTTCCGCTTTCAGCTCAAGATAATAAAAAGTACGTCTCTTTTTCCCAAGAGCTTTCTAAGCACCTGGTAGTATGTAAAGTTGGGCCAGGGACACTTCTTATCTCCCCTTCTTAGCCACAACGTAGAAAAAAAACAACATTGCCGGGGTGGAGTGAAAAGGGAAGAGGGAGAACAAAGAGGAGGGATTTCCCCTGAGAGAGAATGCTGGTCCCCACACCAGCATGTTTATTTTAATTTTGCGTTTGAAACAACCAGATACCATATATATGAAGCATTCCCATACAGTTTGCCTTATCGGGACCCCCCTCTCTTCCACCCCACTGCACATAAACTATAAAATTCCACCTTCTACCATCATTCAGTCGCTGCCACGTCCCCTCGCTTGGAGTGAACAAAGCTCTGCAAGACATCCCGGGGGCATACTGCTACCCAGATTCCACCAAAAAACACATGCAAGGGCTTCTGCTGCATTTTGATTTAGTGGGAGGACTGTGTCTTGAGCCTCTACCTGGAAAAGCTACATGTTATCTACAGATTCTATCTGCTCTATTAGAAGAACCAATTAAGTCAATATTATTCCTAGGTCTTGTTTGGATTCATTTATTAACCTCTGTATCAAATATTTCTGGCGTGTTTATTTTACTTTCCTCTTGAAACACTGTATACAAAGTAATGAAAAAATGCGGACAGAGTGTACCAAGGAGAACTGGGTTCTTCTCTAACATCACATCTCAGAAATTCTGGTCTGCAAAACCCACTCTCTACAAACTACAAGCAGAAGAAGACTGTGTTGCAATACGCACAGCGTTAAATTGCTTAATGCTGTTCAATGCTGTTCAATTAAGTCTTGCAGCCTTTTTCTTTAAAACAATTTTCTATCCTCAGCTGCCTCAGAAAAACAAAACTTAGGTTGTTATTTGGGTGTATCTATACCCTAATTCTACAAATATTTTTCCCGCCATTTCTTAAGGAGAGGAAAAAACGCTACAAAAGGTGACAGCTTCCAGCAAATAAGCGCTGTCAGATGAGTCCAAAGGCTTTCTCATTTGCATTTTGCCTGTAACAGAATCACTGAGCATCTCCAGTAACACACGCTGCTAACTGCCGTTTCCCCCCCTCCAAAAACCTTCTTTCCAAATGCAGAAACCCAAAGTATGAGCAGTAGCTTTAAGGAGAAGCTACTGATAAAATTATGAGGCCTGTCTGTACAGGGTGGCTGACTAGCAGGTCACGATGACTCCCTCTGCCATTCAAACTGAGGAGCAGCAGCTGCTGTCCCTTCTCAATCTGTACAAAACTTCTTCTGAAATGGCTCTCATGTTCATTAATATGTTTTAAACCTCTTCTAAAAGTAGCTTGTCAAGATCATTTCCACGTTAAAGTGAACTCCACTATCAGGTACACACAGCACAGCATACAGAATCCATTTAAATCAGCTACAAAACTCCCAAACATGTATGTGGACTAGGAAAAATCCAAATGCTGCCTTTTGATAATTTATAATACATTTATTGCACATTTTGGATTCTGAAACGCACTGTCACACCACGCAAAACTGTAACCTCAAGGATTCAACTGTACAGTCAACTCGGCCAATACCATCACCAACTTGAACAGCTTTACCTGGGTTTAACTGCTGTCAGCTGAGGCTAGAAAGAGTAAAAACTGTATCACTAGTTTCAGTTCCAGCAGAAATGACTACAGTTCCCCAAATAATGGTAATAAATGTTTGTGCACCTATGTAGATGCTCTGTGTAACTTCAGTTAGACAATGTGAAAGCAATAAGCACAGTAACCGAATGCATGGCAGCAGGATAACATAATGCTTTCCTTTTCTTCATCTCTAATAACCTGCGGGTGTCCAAGCCTGCTTCTTACAGAGATGACAAATTACAGTCACATAGCTCAGTGCAGGGCATGGGCAAAAGTTACAAGACTTGTCGTGACAACTGCAAAACTAACGCATATCACATGGATCTGTAGCACAAGCACATCTTGACTGTGACAGGATCTCAGCTAAAGCTATGAAAGAACAGGGAGACTAAGCAATAATTCCAAACTAGACTTTTAGAAATCTACAGAGGCCGATATTACCTATTTGGAAGTCAGCTCCTAGAGGGAAATAATGATGCTTTGAAAGTCTAGGCCTATCAATGGGCATTGAGACATTTTCTGAAGTTTGACCTGGGATACATCAACACAGTATTGTTTTTTTAAATACCTGTTTTCAAAGTTCTTCACATGGTATCAGCTGTGTCCTTGATGATTAAAAATGAATATATTTCCTTTGTGTGCACACTGAGATACACATTACACCGTCCGAGGGCCTGCAATTTCTCATTTTAATAGTTGGCTTTTGCTTTAATTTATTGAATTTACAGAGAAAAGCTACTTCTCATGTTTTTTTAAACTTTCTAAAGCATTTCTGGGGTGTCAGCATTCTCATTTGCCACTAGAAGCTCCTTCTGATGAGCTTAGGACTTCAGCTTCAAATCAAGTTACATCAAAATGACATCAGCTGAATATTAATCAGGGTAGTATGCACAAACAGGTGTGACAAAACCATGCTGTGACTAAAATATGAAATTGTCATTCATACCAAGCCCCCAAAAATGAGTCTTTATTTAAGTCCATACATTAAAAAAGACACACAAACCTATCGAACATATTGAAATGACAGAAGGGTTCACTAAAAAAGTCATGCACTATAGAATCACCCTCTTGAAAATCAAACAGCAAAATGTAAACTATCAGGTTAGTGCAATTCGAATACGGAGACTTACACATTCACTTCTGGATGCTGATGGCAAGTCTGTGGTTACATGCTACTATTACACACTACTACATTACTGATAAATTCAACCTTTCTGGAGGCTACTCATTCCTTCAGCCCTGCTGGTTCAGCTGTGGCTGGAATAAAACACACGTGTGGTGCGGAGAAGGAAAGGAGGTAATCTAACAACCAGCTGAATAGTAACAAGAAACCACTACCTTTTGCTGCTCCCTTGCAGCAGAAGCACAATGCTGTTGACCTTTGCTTCTAACATACCTCTCTCTCCAGGTATTCAGATAAAGAAGCCAACATCCACTAGTGACCTTATAAACAAAACAGATCGTACGAACACAAAGAGAACGACTCAGACAATGCCGTCGCCCTCTGTGACTCCTAGACACAAAGACCTATAGGTACCCCTACATTATCAGGTGAGTTAAATCAATTAAAACCTAGGGGTACATTTTATCCATTAGGGCGCACAGGGAAGTTAGTGAGCTTTGATTTTGATTCTTCCTTTGAACAGACAAATCTTCATTTAAAACAGCTGGGTTTTAGTATTTTCTGAATTTGTATTTCTTTTTAACTTTTTTGAAAAAAAGCTGGTTCTCACTGGCAGTGAATCTATGAACAGTGTAACAAAAACAGTCTTTAAAATTTTTACCTACTTTTGCTAACCAGAAAGTAGCTCAGATCAATGTAATTTTAAAGTAAAAATAAAGCTAAACATACATTCATCCAAATTCACATATAGATTACTATGTTCCAGGATTACTATTTCATGTTACTAGATTTTATTCTTTTAATCTCTTACTATAATTTGTAGCCAGAATAATATCAATATTGTACCAGAACACTATACATTTTAAAGATTACTACAAATATATTAAATGTGTTGTGTATCTGAGGGAAATAGAAGTTTATCAAGGCATGATTTGCATTTAAAACAGATGTATTAAACAGAGATGGGCCATCTGATAAGACAAAATCGAACTGTTTTTAGCGAACATGACCTTCAAGATTTTAGAATTAGTAGATCTTGCCCTTCTTCATCTGCTTTTTACTCACAGATTAAGATAGAAAACAGTTTCTCCATCACTGTTTTTCAGCTCTTTATGAAGCAATTATACAACTAAATTAACTGAATGCGCATAAATGAGGAAATATGCTCTTTACCTGCAGACGGTACTACTACTGTCATAATTCAATTTAACACATACACACTAATTCCAGCAGTGTACCAAGTGATTTCCATGAGGTGGTTCATTTGAGTTCTTCAAGATGTCAGAAAAAAACATGTTTAATATTATCTTTATTAAAATTAGATTTATTAAAATGGAAACAGGGCATGACATTGATTTGCAATAATGTTAAGTAGGTACATTTTAAAATAAAAGGAGGAATTTAAATGAACAATCTTTTTTTTTCTTTTTAAAATTATCAACTGCTAACTACTCATCATTGAACATTACACGTTTATTTATAGGATGAACCATGCAAATACCTAATAAAGCACAGTAATACTGCTGGCAATACTCAGGCCTTTATATAATGTTTACAAGCATAATTAATCTTCACAATAACCTTGTAATGTTGGTAGAGAGTAAAGTATTCATTATTCTTTAACTTCACATATGGGAAAACTGAAACAGATTAATTTAAAAACAAAAATGCAAGTGTAGGTCCCCCAAATGTAAAGTCAAGGCCTAAGCAAAAAAAAAGACTAATTTTAAAGGCACTAAAATCAATAAAAGCAGATGGGTCTCTGAGCTTGTGAAAACAAGTTTTCTCCAGGAGTATAACATTACACATTTGACAGTCTAGGCTAACAATTTTATTATATTTTGTTTTAAAAATTTTGTTACATTATTTTCCATAATTAACGAAATGGGTGTCCAGTTCTGTAGCAAGATTAGCCAGGTCCCATTACAGCTTCTAGCCCATGATCTTACCTACTTTTTTATAATAATTTATTTCAACTACAAATGCAAGTTAGTTCTTCAGATACACAACCAAGAGAGGCCTTTATTTAACACTACAAAGAATGAAGAATCATACACTGAGTCAATGACACCTTTGTCAGAATTAGGGCAACCAAGTGCCAGCCTGGGTCCACTTCTGCTTTGGTTTAAACACAGGACAAAGCTGGCTCCAGACTTACACAGTAAGGACACCTTCCTGCATGGATTTCTATCGTACAGAAGTAGAAGGATGACCATTGTCTCCTTTGGCCATTCTGATTATTCACCACAGGAAAATGGACTGTATGTACTATGCTGTATCAGTTCAAGGTAAACAACTTGCTAGCAGGACATGTTGCTCTTAATTTGGCTTCACTTCCCTTGAGGGCACGGCATATTTTTCCAATATAATTCTTAACCAGTGAACAAACTTCCTCTCAGCTGATATCTTACACATACATTTTGATTTATTGGAACAAAACCTGATATTGCTTTGGGTCAGCACTTTCATTGAGACTTTCGCTTATTCCATCCCCCGCAAACAAAAAGTTCGGGAAAATAATTACAAAAGAAACACTTTTTCGTGGGTGCTGAGCGGGGAGCGGTGAACGGAAATATATATGCAGCTGACATGTGAGCACAGGCTAACGAAAAATACGTGTACTCGCCCAGAGCTGGTCTGGTCTTTGTTCCTGGGCTGCAACAGATTCCTGCCAGGGACAGAAAATCCAACGAGAAAAGCCGGTGCAGTAGCAGAAAGACGACACAAGGTGGTGGTCACCGAAGTACGGAGGAAAGGAAAGGGAGCGGAAAGCCTGACTGGGGAAGGCCGTGAAATGGGGATGTTGGCTCCAACCCTGGTATCTGATTGTCGGGCAGGGGATGCTCTAATGGAAAGCACTCCCTTTGAATCTCAGCCAAAAACTTAAAAGCATCGCCACAGCTGCCTGCATTGTGTTACTTTAGGTTTCCGAAGGGGAGGAAAAAAATCCAGAACTACCCCCCCTGGCTCAGTTCACAAGCTCCACCAGTTTCTCCGATCATGCTTGGAAGCTCCTACAAAGACACAAGATAGCTAATCAGACACATACACACAAATGTGTGTGATACTGCCCAGAGAGGATCCCTCTGGGAAAGGGCAGGTGTTGTACACCTGGAATTCCAAACACTAACTGCTAACTTAAAACTTCAGAAAAATTATGTGGGTCTAAAGGCTTTACAAATACAAGCGGGGAAACTAAACCCCTGATACTTACCAGAAAACATTTTACCAAGTGAAAAAGACTCATACAAACCATAAAACAAGGAAAGAAAAAAACCCATACAGAATAGGAAGCAAAAACGTGAGCAATAAACCAATATCATTAATGGTGTGATTGAAGAGGTTATTAGAGGCAAACACGTATCCTTCAAAAGAGGGAAACTCACCCTGAGCAAACCAATAGCAGGAACTATCAATTATGACAGGTGAAATGAAAGATGGAAATAAGGAGACACAAGAGGCAATGTGAACAGCAAATAACAGCGATAACAGCAAAACCAAGGCATTCTTGAAATGCATCAAAGCAGGAAGCCACCACTCTGCCAGGCTGCTGAAGAAGCAACGGACAGCTAAGGTCAAAAATTTGCAGAGAAAACAAAATTATGTCTTTGTGTCAGGTCTTCTTCACAAAAGATGAATATATGCCTATAGCTTTACTTTGCATGCATCTTGATATGATAACTGAGATACCAAAGAGATGACGTTGGAATCAAGATGATAAAATTACAGGAGAAATTGTCACTGAGAATATATATAAAATATATTGAAAGTATGAAGGAATTTAATATAAAGGACTTGAGCAAGTGACAGAAACAGGCATTTTATATACACCAGCATATTAAAATGTAAACACTGTAACTATCTTAAAGATGCAAAAAGAAATCCTAGAAATTACAGCTAAACCAGCTTTACTTCCATGCAAGGCACTTTGAATGCTTACCACAGACAATCCAGTCAGCAATGACATAGCAAAATCAATTGATAAACTTATCTGAAATTAAAAACCTGGAATGTTTCTTTTGGAATCTCAGTTTTACACAATGTAAAAAATAATTTTTTAAAAAGCAAAGCAAAGAAGATGTAATACACAAATGATATGGCACTATATAAATTAGCAGTGGGCCTAGGATCCTGAATATGTATTTTCCCTAATTCTGTTCTCAGAAACAACCAAAATATAATTAATTCAGTAACAGACGACACAAATAAATAAAAGGCTTAGAAAGATTTTCATGTGAGGAAAAATTAGGCTTATATAATTGATTCAGATGAAGTGAGTGAATAAATGCTACAGAAAAAACAAAGTCCTCTTAGTCCTTTTAAAAATTGAAGAGCAAAGGAATATTAAAAAACCTGAAAGTAAACCATTTCAATTGAAAATAAACACATTTCATTTAGTAACTTTTAGAACTCACAGCCACAAGGTAGAATGATGATCATACATTCATGTTTATTTAGGTAAGGACACCATTATGTAAAGAAAAGACTCCTCCTACCCCTTTACTTCCCCTTTTCTCCCCCAAAAGAAGAAAATCTAATTTTTCTCAAGGGTTAAGGTACCAAATCAATTACAATCTCATAGCACATTTTGATAAAGAAGAAAAGTTACCTACATTATCTCAATATGTAAAAATATTTTACCTATCTCCTTGTCAGGAATACTCCAAACAGCAGATCAGGTCAAGATGTAATGCAATACTCTACACTGCTTAGTTGTGCATCAGCCTGGTTAGAATAACCTTAGCATAAAACAATTCCTAATGTAAAAATTTAAGATTTTTTTTTAAGATTTCTGAAGCTTGCCAGAGTTACAAGTAAAGAAACTGGGGGTACTGAGAAAGGTAAGAGGCTGGAGGGAACTGACCTTTACATGAAATCAAATCAATTGGTAAAACTCCTGCATCTGAGTAGTGAAAAAAGTCACTTAGGCTCTATGCCCTTGCATGTTATGCAGACATCCAGCCAGAAATCACCTCCAAGTGGAATGAATGTCTGCCTCTGTGATTCCCCCATGTGACTTATGAATGGAATTGCCCCAATATTTAAAAAGGTAATTTTAAGGTAATACCACTGCATGTGTTTAAAATGTCAATTAAAAATAAGGAAAAAAACGAAAAACATGAAACAGGATGGTAACTGTTACAGACTCATTTTCATAAACAACCAAGACCTGTGTGACACTCAGTCTCACCTAACATTATCATTTCAGATGGCATTCAGGACGTGTAAACAAGCCCTACTACCTTAACATGTTTGATTCATGCAAGAATTCAGTAACAAACTGTTAAACAGAGTTTCCTGATATGAAAGTACTACACCATTCAAAACTATTTAAAATGCTGCAAATTTGGTTCGGTCCATTTATTTAATTTCTTTAGAATGTGAAAAATATGCATGGCTTTAAAAATTAAAATGCTTAGCATATATATACAAACAATCACCGCTGGTATCTGATGTGTTACAGCCAAGCACAGTAATCTAGCTACCAGCCTGCCCGATTATAAATAGGCTGCCAATCCAGGCGGCAGCAGCAGCAGCAGCAGCAGCTGTCTCTCATCATTCTGCTTTCCCTCTCCATTTCTATTAGATTTCTAACATGATATAGTGATTTCTGCATATTTTCTCCATGCTCTGTAATAGGTGTGACAGGCACAAGCACAAATACATTTGTTTTTAAGATAATTCACAACGAACACAATTCTATACTAACCTGTTACTGTTTACCTGATTTATATATGTGTACAGACTAACTGGCTTGCACACTTGCATTGTCTGTTATAAATTAAACGTTTAGCATTGTAATTCAGCTGTCTTTAGAAAAGCAACTAAACTGCTGTCCTACTAGACACCGGGAAATAATATATGCACCTGAACACCGAAGCCTGCAGCAACAACCACAAGACACAGTCCAGTCTGTGCCTCTATCACACAAGCAACACAAACTATCCAACTCATTGAGGTACTTACTCAAATACCAACATAATGAAAAGCATGCTCAGAAGTCTGCCAGCTCATTTTTAAACTACATACAAACTAAAAATCAAAATTATAATGAAAGCCAATTTATTTCTGTGTTATGCACAGAAATGCCATAAAAAATACTTTATTATAATTCAGATTTTGGAGTGATTATATAAAGGATGACTCTCAGAGTGGGATTCTTATTACAAAAATTATAAGTGATCTCTGGTTTTGTATTTGCAACACATTAGGTCTTGACGCTGTTTCCAGTTGAGCACTTTTACTTTCTGTCCTTAAAGTATTTTCTCTTGACTATAGAAAAATTACTTTGTCAGATAAGTATTAGTTTTATCTCATCCTGTTAGCAAAACGGTATGGTTAGATACCACTACATCAGACTATATCCTTACAAGTAGTAGTGGTATTTTTAAGGCACAGTACACAAGCGAAAATGTTCTTGAAGGGCTGTTAATGACGGTAATGCTCCACCTAACTGGGAATGCATTAATGATTCTTCTACATGCTCCTCGGCCAAAAAAGTTCAAAGTCCAGTTGGTTTAGTGGCTATTTCCAGCAAAGGCACGTCATTTCATTTCAATACACACATATGTTATTACGCAGCCTTTATTTGAGAATTTTCAGTGGGATCAATTAAAGAGTACCTTTCCTACTACATACTTCCTCTGAAGTATTGAAATCACCACGTACAATGCACCTACTGGTGCTTAAAGTTAAGTTCAAGAAAGCTGGAAGCAGATGCTCTCAGCAAAAGAACAAGTTATAGAACATTGACATTGATCAGGGTTACTCTTACGTCTTCTAGAGCAACACAAGACAGATCTGTTTGCTTCAGACTTTTTCAGACAGGATCCTCCTTCTAGAGCCAAAACAGTGTTGTAATGATTAAAAAAAACCCCAAAAAAACCCAAACCCCAAGACCCAACAACCTGCACTCTTATCAAGATCACACTGAGATAAAATTGTCAGTAGATGCCTAAATCTTACCATGACTGCAGTATCAATATAGGTGACACAGACATGTAAAAAAATAAAATGCAGAGCTTTTCACTTGTCCTTCAAATTTTGTCAGTATTATTAGCATGTACAGATTCCTACTCCCGCCCAGGCCCTTACTGATACCAGACATCATACAGAAATTCATCTTTGCAAGTGTAATGCAAGTTCTGAAGTTATACCTGTTTAAACCCGTTGTATAGCACTGATATGCAAACAACATACTAGTTGCTTTACAGACAGCTTGGGCTCCAATGTCTTGTAAGTCTGTGTACAAGCCTTTTAGAAGTTCCTTTTCCCCACTCCCACTTCTATGTTCTACTCTTCTGCAGATGAAAACTTGAGGCCACTTTGCCCCAAGTTTTGTCATTATCAGCTTGTAAAACATTTGATTAGCTGAGGTGTAGAACATGGAACTGCTGCTGGTAACGTCTTAAATTATTCCAGACATTTTTGCAGAAGGGTATCAGTCTAGGCACTTAAAGGAAGTTGGTAATATGAGCAGCGTACAGTTTATAGATACAGCAACAGAAGTTACAGAAGGAGGAATAATAAACAGGCAAGACTATTTTTTAAAAATAAAAATCCAACTCAGCTCCATAAAAGCAGCAGAGAAGACGTGTACTCTTAAATGGGACTTAAATGTGGCCAAGCTAAGCACTTCTACAGATGAGTCCTGGGAGGTCATAGGATGCATAGATGTTAACATGGAAGATGACATGGAAGCAACTGCTCAAGAAGTGACAGATGGATGTGTGGGAACATTAAAGAAAAGAAGTGGAGCGAGTGGGGGAGAGACAGGAAACTCAACGAGGGAACATAAGTAAGGAAGGGCAGAATTATATAGAACTTTGGAAGTACTGAAAGGAGCTCAAATCTGATGCAAATATGGGTGGTGAACAGTAGGGGGAATACAAAAATAAGAGTGACAATTAAATCAGCAAGCAGGAAGGATTATTTTAACAGCTACATGTTAGGAAGTGAAAGAAGTCTCTATTCCTTCTGTCATAATAGACATGTCTAGAACAGAGCTGAAGATAGTGCAGTGGTTAAGACATGGCATGAAATGAGGCTTGCCCATAGGGATAAAAAATTTTAAAAAGGATGTCTTAAGATGCTCAGAAAGCAAGCACCAGATTTAGTGTTGACTTAGATGACTACAACCAATGGAATTAACATACTAAAAAAAAAAATAAAATCTGAAACACCTGAATAATACAGAAATTGAAGACTATTGTTGGTAGCAAAAAAACCCCAGAAAACTAAGAATCTGGGACAGAAAGAGGACAAGAGATGAAACTTTGGCCCCGCTGAAATAAATAGCAGAATGTACACCAGCTTCATTGTATCTGGATTTTACAAAAGGGGGTAATTTTGGGGCATTTTTCAGCTGATGACATGATATCTGACAAACATCGTATGAATGACTACGTAATACTGGAAAACGGGTCTGGAGATATCATGAAGAAGCAGAATAAAACACAGTTTCTGAACTTATTCATATTAGTAAGATCTCATTAAATAACTGGGAGTTTTGAGAGGCTATTAAACGAGCTAAATTTTTTTTCTGCCTTCCATCAGCTGAGTACCAAACCTCAGCCACTTGTCACTATTCACGTTTTATTTTAAAGAAGTATTACCCAATTTTAATTAACCCATTTTACCAATGTTTAGAAACAAATAGGACTGCATTTGTATCAGTCCAATAAAAGACTAAAATATGAACACTGAAAAATTTTGCAAAAAGTCTGCTCTGTATTCGATTCCAAAGAACTCTAGAGATTGCCTATAGTTTTACACTCCATTACACCTGTTGCAATCTTTAAAAAATAATTTGAAACTTAAATAAAGACAAATTTTCCACAATGGTCCAAATGACTACAAAGTCTGTTGTCCATTTGCAGGTGGTGAGTAGGCACTTCAAAGCCTGCACCTTCACAAAAGTCAGCAAGTCCTAATTTTGAACATTTATTCCATGGCCCCTCTCAAATAATAAATGGACAAAACCAGGCTGACTACAAATAAAATATATTTGAGAGAGAACTAAGACCTACAAAAAGCAAGATTAACAACTCCTTCCACAATTTAAACAAAACAAAACAGTATTAAAAGCAGTTTTGTTTGGGCAGCAATTCCCATGTTTGTAACACATATAATATAGTAGAATCAATAAAGCTGATCAGAAATATAAATTATCTTTACACAACTAGGATGTAACACAAAAGTTGGCAAAAATATAGCAAATAATGTTATTTCATAAATTGCCTGGATTAACTACGCTTAGGGCTGTTGTTAATGGTGTGTTTCAAGGAATTTTCTTTTACTTTCTCTTCTACATACGGACTAAACCCCTGAGCTACTCACTTGTTTCTCATTCCCAATATTCTAAGACAATTTTTCATCAATTCAGGGGCTATTCACCTCAAAGAGCACTTCAAGAATTGGCTCTATTTTCTAACTGACACCTTTCCAAATGTGCTTGTGAGTTTCATTTTTGAATAGGTGAAAATTGAGAGCAAGACCAATAAAACAGCTGAAGAACACACCCACTTCCACGAAGAGCCTGCATTTTTACATTAATGAAAGAAATACACTACATAGTAATTTATGCCTTACATGTGTATCTTAAATCAGTTTATTAACAATAATAGTTTTAAAATAGTCATAAAGTTCTGTGGTTGGTGTAGGTGTTATGAACACTGTCACCCTTCTACTATCCAGTATCTTTGAGAGTAAGCTATCAATAAATATTGTTCACGATGACTGCTGGGATTGCTGCTCCGAAGGCTGCTTTGCACAAGCTGTCCATGGCTGGAGCGTGTTTCTGGGTTCTCCTCCAGCCTGTTTCCATTTCAAGATCTGTTGTTTCCTTTTCTCAGACAACAGAGGTAAATCTACTGTTTAAAACATGAAGGGGGACTTAGAGTTCAATTATTTTATTTCTTAATGGTAGTATTCAGAAAATACAAGTGTCTTCTGTGGGAGACTTGATTCTGTACCAATTCAAATGAACAGAAAATGTATTGATTTTAACAGATGATAATCGAGACTGGGGAGGGGCTGGAATATGCTACACATTGTACTAAATAATTAGGAATACCCACAGATAAATTCACTGGTACCTTACTTACGTTATGTAATGTAAATATCCTGGTTCATTTAGTAGATCTTTCTTTTTGTAAGTTAGAAAAGTTAAATAAATTTTTCTAAACTTTTGTTGTTACATACTGCTGAATCCATGCATGCAGAATTCATTCAATAAAAATTACGTACTTCTGCTTCATATCAGGTCAAATTTGAACAAACTTTGAAAGACATTGCTCAATAATTTTGATCTAATTTTTTATCTTCTGTCATTTTACTCAACCTCCTTTAAAAAGCAGGAAAAAAATTGTCAAGACTTCTTTTTTGGGCCCAGAATTTCTCCCCCTAAATTGAAATTGAGACGACTGTTTTTAACAAAAAAAATTAGACTGTCCTTTTGTAAAATTAGCTCAGCTTAATTACCACAGTAGCAGTACAGAAAGACATCCTTACAATTGATCGGAAATGAATGTTGAATAGTTACCAATGACACAAGCGCAGTAGAGAGAGTGTAATACAATGGTGCTTGTGGAAACTAACTCCCCCCCCATATTGTGACACTTGTGTATTTAGCTCTCCCATCATACACAACAACAGGTAAATAGGTCAGGATTTTAATAAAAAAAACCTTTGAGTATCATTTCTGGGCCATTTTTATTCTGACGTTCATGAGTGGTCTGGAGTACGCTGAAATTTCCTGAATGAATAGCGTAAACTGATGTACAAGTTAGTCATTCTATGCACTGCACCTATTAACCTATTATTTTTCCAAATTTAGTTTAGGAAAAATAAATCAGTCAATAGAACAGAAGATAACTCTGTTCCTCAACTACGCCTGTTCACAGTCTGGCATCTTGCTGTAAATAATAACTCACTAGCATGCTTCTTCCCTCTACTGACAGGGCAGTAACTTGCAACAGAGAAATACACTTTCATTTTCTGTCCTTCCAACACAAAATGATGAGAGCATCCTCTCACTAGCAGATAACAAAAACCCTATTACTGAATTTCTACTGTATTCTAAGAGTCTCTCTCAAAGCAAAGGAAAACCATCATGAAAGAGAAACAGACGAACCAAAAATAAAGAACCACTGGAGGATATAAAAATCTGGAGGTTTTTCTGAAGAAGCTCAAAACTTTGTAAATAAGATTAAGTAAATATGTCAGAGTGAAGATTACCGAGTGTAGATCTGACTCTATTTTCTTCCCTTCCACACTTCATTTACATAGCAAAATGAAGCATTAAAGTATGTTCCAGATTCACATGTGAAATTACTGAACCCGAAGACCTTGTCCTCAATAGGTGTTTATATTTGTAGGTTCATCTACACAGATGGTTCTCTACCTACACATATCTAGATGGTGTCCAGCCACTATGGCATTATACCAAACCACTGGTATTTTAACAGAATTTGCCCTTCCTTACGTATGAGTAACCAAAGTAGGCTGTAACCTGGTTTGTCCCTATTGCTTATGAGGCAATTTAATACTTCAAAGCACCACACAAACATTAACAAATTGATCTGGAGAGTCTTTTATCAGTTATTCTACAGAAGTAAATTCTACAAAGTAGAAATTCTACATTCTACCACTCTACATGTTGGAACAATCTTCGTGCTTTCATTTCATGCACTAGGGAATAAAATCTTCATTTATGTGACTTCCAGCATAATTACTTCTGAATGAATTAAAGTGAATAAAAAAAACAGCAGAACAAGGCAAACAATGTCCACACCACAATACATTGCTTCTTCCCATTTGCAGCCTTCTTCACATGGCTGAGAACAAGCTCTCTCCTCTCCATGCGGGGGGCTGTCAAGGTATCCAAGTTTCAGCTGAATACATCTACAGACAAACACTGCCACGTAATTCCCCAGTTTTGATGTAGCTTTACATACACACAATGAAAACTGCCAGAAGATTCATCTTTAAAGAAAATGACCCACTTTCAAAAATCAGCAGTTTTTTTGTTCCAGGTGAAATACGAATATTTATATCTAAAAGCTATGATGCCAGAAGCAAACATTCCAAACAGGATTACTGATGTGAGCATTCCACTTCAGCATCCTGAAGGACCATCCTCTAATAATTTTCCTAGCCCTCAGAACTATAAATTGTAGATTGGGTGGCTACGTGTGAGGAAAACAATGAAAAATTAATCTCTTTTAGAACCTTAAAATGTGGATTTAATTATTTATATCAGGCCATTTAATAATTGAATTTGCAGTAAATCAAGGGAACTGAGCAAGTTTGAGTTTGTTGTTAACAGCTTTAAACCTGCTTCTGTCTTTGCCATGCATTAACAAAGCTTTCTCATTGGGCACCACGGTAACACTTAACTGAAATCCAGTTCAAACCCGAGATCAGTTGCTCAAGGACAGATTGATTCCAACAACTCTTAATAGAGCATACTTGAAGAGAAACATCACATCCTACCTAAAGCAGCACAAAAAAACCTTGCATCAAGACATTCATGCTCTCTAGATTATGCCTTCTTTAAATTCAACAGAAAGTAAAACTGTTTGCTAGTCTTTGATCAGCCTTCTTTGAACTGATCATCCTGCTGCAAGGAGCTTCAGCCCAGTTTAAACCCCCCCCTGTTTAGTACTAAGGCGCATTTGTTTGCGACGTATGTACCGTTAAAATGTGGCATCTTACAATGTTTAAATTTACAATTAGCTTTGAATTGTTTTTAACTGCTTTTGTGGGGAGAGGAGCAGGGGTCCTGCAGAAGCTCTAGTTCTTCCCTTCCTCAAATACACTATTTAAGCAATGCCACTCCACAGCACTTGCACAAACATTACTGCCTAATGAAAAAGCTTTTATTGCCTGATGCATGTTTTCCCTTGGAAGACCAGAATATATCTGAAACTTTTTCCACATACAGGAAGGATTTAAAAAACACAGTCCTGAAAAAGAAATCTTCTGAAAAATTAGAAGACCTACCGGAGTAATGTTTACACATAGCTATAGTCTATATGGACACCAGGGTGCTTCCGTGTCCATGCCCATGTGTGTAGCATCACATCACTTATATTTAATAGTAATGTATCTCTTTGCACACTCTAGGTAGTTTGTAAACAGAAATTAATGTATTTTCAGTTACTTAGTCACTTGATGAAATACTCTGAGCCATGTTTAATTGATCAGGGATCTGGCACAGAGAAGCAAAAGGCTTTTGTAAGTACATCCAGTGAATGACAGGAAAGTAGGAATTAGAATTCAGAGCAGTTCCTAACTTTCAGACTATGATTTTTTTTTACCTACTCACTGAACAGAACGTGCTGCACAAGTGTTCTGTGAAGAGAGAATATGGTGAAATAGTAAGAGGAAAATACAGACAGTAAACATCTTTTTTTCCTTCCTTTGATAATCTTCACAATGAAGATCACCAAAACTGTAGTCCCCTCTCCCCCCGCTTGCTTTCACGAGTACCCTCTCAGTTCCTTCCTCCTCCCAAGCAACTGAAAATCATCCTGTGAGCAGCTGGGATGCTTTAGGGTGAACAACAGAGATCAGTGTATTGTAAGAGTAATTAAATTTTAAACCAGTCTTTTGGGGACTACAGTTAAACAGAAAGCCCGCTATTTCCCTTTTTTTATCATTTCATCAGCACTAGAAATTAAACTTTCAAATGTGAGTATCCACGCTCTGAAGGTTGTTCACGTTATCGAGCATCCATATGCCCCCCCTGCACAGCCACAGTGCGCTCATATACCCTCTTTCACAGCATCTGGGGGAATACCTCCTGGCTCTTTTTACTGAAACTCTTTTGACTCCTTCTCAATCAACTGTGCAAAATCTGGAAGCATTTGCAGATGGGATAAAGCAGCATGTAAGTCAGAGGAAAACACTAGAGATCTTACGTTATTTAGTGCACATCCTTAACTACAGACTGGCATCTGCCAGCCTCACACTTAAGCAAAATTCACATTTGATTCCACATCTCCAGTGAGAAACCTAGTCGAGAATTAGATTATGTCACTTAAGATGTATATGCAAGGACTGTAACAGGACTCAGAATAATCTTTTAAATTCAAGGGCCAATCCACATCTAGGTCACAAGCCCTGTTAGCAGGACAATCCCTATAGCCAAAGGCACACAAAGGAACCGATACAATCAGCAGACACAGCTGCCCAGCATGAATGATTAGGTGGTCCCATCATCAACACAGCAGAGACCAAAGGGAAAGTTTTTGGTGGGAGTTTGAAGCAAGGCTAAAACTCACACCTCACACTAGACATGAGAAGGGCTTTAATTTCTACACCACCACATCCCTGAAGGCGAGATAAGCACCTTGCATATTATCACTGCACTTTGCTAGACTAACGTTTGGATTCAAGCTGACGTGTGAGTAGGGACACTATTGCTATATCCCAGTTACTGTCTTCTCATAGGTAACAAACTACCAACAATTTGCAGGTAGGATTTCAGGCCCTAGCACAGGTTGCTTTTATGTTGTATGCATTAAGTGGTGTGTCTTTCCCAGTTTCAGAACTTGCCCACCCTTCTAGATACACAATGGAAAGTAACTACAAAAAGCCATTAGAAAACTCTCACAGTGCAATGACTACAACATTATTGAGAAGTGGCTGATTAAAAGGATAAGTGTAAAAAGATACTGTTGATGCTTAATACAGACTCCTAGCTACAGCAGCAAAGATGAGCTTCAAACCATGCCAAATTCAGTGAAAGTTTGCTATGTGCATTTGTATAGAAGTTTGTATAGAAATAGGAGTGTGAAAACTCCTGAGAATGAGCTGGGTTAGTTCTGCAGTAAAAATACACACCAAAGGAACAATTTTATTTCTCTTGCATTAAACTTCACAGGCAGCTTTACTATTGTGAAGTTTTACTGATTTCCCAGAGTTTGCATCTTGTTTTGTTTTAGGATTGCAAGCATCTGTGTTTTAAGAGCACAAGTCAGTCCTTCAACAGTTACTTGTATGAGACTATGTAGTTACTCAAGAGTCTTCAAACGCTTGAAATAGTGAAGAACATTTCTATGTTATCATCTATTACTGTTTGTTCCTAAAGCAACACCTTAAGAACTGACTAGTTGTTACTATACAATGGTAAGCTGAGCCTTTCTGTAGTTACCTGTTGTAACTAAATCCTCTATTTTTGCAAGGTTTAGGTAGCATTCAGCATGACAGATTATGAAGCCACATGCTACCTCATCATCTTTCTCTGTGTTTCTTGGAGGCTTTCTCTTTCACTGCATACGCCTGCATGGGAGTGTATGTTCTTCAGTCAATTCACACACGTCATTGAACAGCAAGAGCACATATCTAGACGCACAGCAGGGGGGTTAATTAACTGTACAAGGGACAGAGCTAGCTCTAGAGTTATCTTTCACATGTGTACAGAGAATAAACAGAGCTAACACTCAAGGGAAAATGCAGTAAGTTTTAGACTCCTCACTTCCTCATAAAAAGACACTAATTTTAAGAAAAAAATTACAAGTTTAGCAGCAGCTCTAGACTACACTTGACTAAGAAAGATCTCATCTCAAACACCGACACTGGAACACTCAGTTTGAGACTCTTTTCAGACTGGAATAAGACCTTGCCGATGGACAAATGAAAACATTTATCTCCTTGTCATAACACCTGCTCAGTGTATCAACTGCAGTTGATAATGGTTGGATGCACAAGAGAAAAGCACTGGTTGCTTACTTTCACATTAAGAGTTAGCAGACAACATGGAAACAAAATTTGCATACACCACCACTCCTCTTGGTGTCAGTGCTAGCAGAGCTGCGGCAGTGTTAATGCCCCGGAAAAGTATTAAAAAAAAAACCAACCCGTGTTTTCAAAACATCTTCCTAAAATGCTGCAATGGAGGGAATTTTCTAGCCCAGGAAAATAAATTGTCAAATATATGAGTGAACATATTAAGACTGATGGCACATGCATTGAGTTCAGACAGGGATACTACGTAATACAAATGGGAAAACAACTGTTATACTTCTATTCAAATAATACAAGTCCAGGCCATCAATCCCTTTTGGGACACTGGTATCGCTCTGTATTCATGAAGTACATATGTGCTTTGAGCAGGAGGCTGGACTAGATGACCTCTGGAGCTCCCTTTGTACCTACAGTTTTCCATTTACCATACCCCATCAAAACACCAATTACAGCATCAGCTCTGAATGTGCATTACAAAAATAAAGCATGCACTATATGCTCTTGAGCGTATCCCATGCCTGAGCTTCTCCATCTTTTTCACATTCCTGTGTCATAACAATCTTATTTCTTATCATTGAGGCATAACTCACTTCTGAGAAGCATCCTGTAGGAGTTTGTCTGTGTCTCTAAAATTGAACTATGTGCTCTATTAACAGTGCACTTGGAGGGGGCTGGGATATAAACTAGGGTCAAAGGATGTTTCCTACTTCCTCCATGTAAAGGAGCCTACCTCTGCCTACTGTCAGTGAGCATCTCAGAGTTTGCCACTCTTTAGAGGGTGAGGATTTAGGTTGACAATAGGAGGAGACAATTTTCTTGGAGCTTTTTTTTCACTGTAGTGGTTGGGGTAGCTTGGTGGGGGACAAGGGAGTTTTTTGTTTGTTTTTAAGCTCCAAGATGTTAGTCTTCGTCATTTACAATTCCCTTCTGGCTGACCTGGCTGCTAGTTTGTCCAGAAACAACCTGACTGCATCAGCACACCAGTGAAAAATTATTGAACAACATGTTAAAGTTTCACAGATGTCTTTCCACTCAGACATCCTTACCCATCACCCTGCTGCCATATAAAAAAGTTATGACCGGGGATTTGCAGGGAGCAGAGAGGCAGAAAAATCAGAGGCTGCCCTGCTTGGAAAAAGCAGAAAACCTCTTACAAATGCCTGCCCCAAATGGTAATTTTATTTTTTTTTTTCAATCCACACCTGTGACCAGCTAAATCAGTATGTCCATGTTCTTAATGCTTTAGCATTCTTTTGAGTTTCTTTAGCATTTTTTTAATGATCAAGTGATAAATGTCTTAATCAAGAGTAACTGCTATGTATTGATTCAAAATATAAAGATGTCCTACAGCATTAGACTGAAGTTACCCTCTAGAATTCTTGATTGTGAAAGTGATTGTGTAAGTCATACTGCTAGCTTTCTGTTACAGACTCAGCTACACTTTGAAACACGAGTGCAGAAAAGTTGTCTTCCTTAGTAGCTTGATCCCTACATACATTTAAAGTCTAAAAAAAAAAAAACCCAAGCCACAAAAAAACCAAACAAATAATTTTGCTGGTTTTTATTTATGTTGACACAACTCTACAGAACTTAGAAGGAAAAAAAACCTTCTTTCTATTACAGTTCATGCATAAAAAACCCTTTTTAACCAAGCTCCAGGTAGAAGACAGAATCTCACTATAGCTATACCTGTGTTAAGACCAATGAAAACAAAAGCAGCTGTGGAAAATTCACATCCTTTTTGGCAGAATTTAGGGGTTTCCTCCTTTTTCATAATTCAGCAGCAGGAGTGAGAATACCCACACAGTGGGCTATCATTTGGATCTGATCTTCTGTTGTCTGTGAATAGTTTTATTCAAGGACAGATATTAACACATGAACAAAGGCTTTGATTGTATGAGATTTCAAAGACACCTTGTTGCTTTCTGACAGTGTGCATGATTTATACTGAAACACTCAGGACTTGCAACATAAGTTCCTGGGCAGAATTTAAAAGTTCTGTCTCTGAGTAATTCAGTTTGAAATTTGCTAAACAAAACCATAATGCCTTAGAATTCAGGTTGCTCTCCGCTGCCAAACAGCTTCCAAAAAACCTTCTCAGCTGTTCTTCCTATGTACAACTCAAGTTGTTCAAATTCAGTTCTTGTAAGAACACTCAAGAACCATTTTAGATTTCTTTGTGCTTCATCTTCATACTTCTTGTGTTAGGTTATGCTGAAAATAACTATCAGTGGTGACAAACAAGATGCAACGCTTTAACAGAGATCTTCCAGGTGCAACTGCAACAACCTTCAACCTCTACACTTAAATCCCAGTCATTCTGGTGTAGTCACATGTGTTCTGCCTGCTTCACGCACAGGGCTATGTGTGAATTAGCTATTCCAGTGGAAGAAGCAAGACAGACACAGCCTGCCTTCCTTTCTGCCATTCAGCAGCTGCAGGTACATCTACTGTAACTGCATCCCTGAAAGAGGAGGCTACCAAGCCACAGACTGGGTTCAAAACTGTGGTTACACAGCTGTTTAGTCCAGGATAAATTCAGGCAGCTGTCAAATGAAAAGCTGTTTCACCCCTCCTTTGTTTCAGTCCTTCCTTTCTGCCACTTCCCTTATGCCAAAAGCAGCGTTCGTTCAACTGCACACAAGCCAAGTGAGCAAACTGGATCCTGCTCAAAAACTAGCACATCTGAGTTAGTCTTCAGCCAGACAACTTTTTGACTCCAGTTACTGCACAGCAACATGAGCACTAGTTCTGGCACAAGAGATGGACAGAGTAAGCAGTTAGACCAGGTAGGCTGGCATGTCACTACTTTCACAGCAGCAGTCTAATTTGAAGCTTAATCGAAGTGGCCATATAATCCCAACCTACAAAACCACAAGGTATGGGATCCTAACTCAGTTTTACCTCTGAAACATAGTGAATTTGGTGCCTTGGAAGCACAGCGCTGAAACCACTGGTTCCAGAGGTAAGACAGAGTAAAGAAGTGCAACCTGACTTTACTCACTCCTGCACAGTGCTTCAGTAACTCCAGATAATGACACTACAAAGTGTTATCAGCAGCCCAACCACAGGGTGTTCTTGGGTAGATATTTCTTCAGCAACCTGCTTATGGTCTTTCAAGTACCATTAGGAAAAGACAAAGAAGATACCAGTTTTTAAAAAGCAGGTTTTGGGGGTATTTTTAGTAGAAGATGAACATTTATTTAAAAAGCAGGTACTTCTCTAGTCTGAGTTACCACAGGCCTATTGCAAAAATAAAAGCAAAAAAGCTTCTTAAAGAAATGTTTATCTTTTATAATAGGCAACACAGACAGGGATTAACTCTTTCTATAAATTGTATGCCACACAGCAATTAAATGATTTACTGAAATGCGTTCAGCCCTACAAAATAAAAGACTGCAAAACAACCTGTAATTTTTAAGGCAGGCAAGGTAACAGAATGCACTGTCGAAAAAAGATTACTTTTAAAGATATTTTCTTATTACCTTTCTTTCTATAGAACTTAATTTGACTCTGTACCAAAGCAGTTTAAATGCAAACATTAAATTACCTAAAGCCTTATAATAGGCAATTTTTATTTCTTATGACACTACATTCGATGCCTACTGTCTTTGCAGCTTTCCCAGCACATGGAAAGCACAGCCCTGCTTTGGGGACATTACACAGTTGCGAGCCGCCGCAGTGTACATCAGAACAAACAGGATACGCGCAAGCTGCACCATCCTTTCAGGTGACGCATCCCACTCCTCTCTCTGCAGTTTCTCCTCTTTGCTGACCTCCAGAAACAATAAGCGGGCTGCAAAAAGGGCTTCATCTCCAGGGAATAGCAACAGTCTGAGTAGGGATGAGGTAAACACATGGCCCAGTTAGCTTCCCTTAAAAGCAGGTATGAAAGCAGTAATGGACACTGGGAAGCACTGAGCAAATAGAGATTAGATGGACAAACAGGACTGCAACTGTTCAGAAGAGTTTAAGGTTCTTTTGGGTGCAACTGCTTTTATAACCGGAATCCATGCACCAGAAGCAAACTTTTCTCTTGGCATCAATAAACATCTTATGTCATGACTTCTTCAATACGGGAGAGTAAGCTACAGTCAGAGATACAAACTGCCTCTTCCCACCCAGCCCCAGTAAGGCAGACAAAGACCATCTGAGAACAGGCCAAGCTCCTACCAAATCTTCAGAGGTACACATAGCCCATGCACAAACCTGCTGGTAAGAAGAAATACCCCAATAACACAACATCAACCTTAGCGCAAGCTTTCTCCTCAGAACCGGCTGCTAACAGGGCTTCCCCCAGAACCTCTGCAGTCCTGCCTTCCTCTTGGTTTTGGTTCAGAAACTCCTGTCCCTGTTCTGGTCCAAGTTAATTGCATTCATCTTTCAGCCTGACGCAACAGTAACGACACCAAGTCTTAATGTAGAGTTTTACCAAGTGAGTCTAAGATTATTACAGTGCCCAGCATTTCTGTGTGGCCTTAAAATTTGATGCTGTTATTAGACACTGTTAGAGGAAAATTTAACTTTATAAAAATTTATACAACTAATTTTCAAAATATTAGGTGGGGAGGGGGCAAGGGCTCTGTTTTCACACATTTACTAGTTATGCCAGCCAGTCCATGAGAGCACAGACGCTCTATCCTGTGGGTTATAGGTACAACTGTAATAAAAAAATAAAACAAGAAAATACCACCCAGTCCCCTGCATGCCTCAGACTGGAGTCAAGTTTAAGTCCACAACCCATTTCTGCTCTCATACAGAAGTTTATGAGAGATTATGTAACCATCTAGTCAAACCTTGTCTTTTCAAGGAAGAGACTTGAACTCAGGAGGTCTTAGAATATTTAATATGGTTTGAGACATGTAACTAAACACAGAGAAACCCTGAGTATCAGAAGTGGTAAAATGAACTTTTTGTCTCAGCATTTTCTAGTCTTAATCAGCATATTGCATGAGCAGATCATTAATATTTTAAAGGCAAATAAAGGATGTAATGAAATTTTGGAGACATCTGACCCATTAAAATATTTTTGAAAGCTAAGGCTCAAAACGACTATGTGTGTCAGTCACATGGGTCTACTGCTAACTCAGGCGAGGTCAGAAAGCAAGCTAACAATCTGCTAAATGCTGTAACACACATACTGTTCGAAAGACACATTCCTGGATAGACTAACTATATATACTTTAAAACGTCTACCATTCAAAGTTATAAGTGAACTATGAAGGAGAAGGAGATTCTATCACCTGCAAGGCTTTGAATGATCAGCGATTTTCATTCAAGCAACTTTTGAATAATTTGGAACCCACAAAGATTATTCTGAGAAGTACATCAAGTTTAATTCCAAATTAAACTTCCAATAGTCAATTAAAATTCCAATAGCTAAATCCAAATGATGTAAAACCCATTATGAAATAATGGAATAAAAAGTGTTTACATCACTTAATACAGTGAAAAGAGATAAGCAGGATAAAGAAAGAGAAAAGGGCAAAACCTGTTTATCTACCCTTTACTTTCTAAAAGGGCTACATAGATTACTTAATATGCACTGTACACTAGCACCAGTGCTTTGAGAGCATGCCTGATTATCATAGAGGATGTACAAGCCTAATAAACACTAACTCTTGTTCTGAAGGAATTTAGTATAAAAGTAGCATTTATATTCAGAACTAAAAAAGAGAATAAAAACAATGCAATATTTCAGGTTATAAGCTTTCTTCCTGAACATGAGGACAATAACTGCCTCTTACTATTTGAATACAAATCCAGCATATTATACATAGAGTTAAACCTAGAAGTGCCCTACTGCCGCCCAAGGTGATGTTGCCACATAAAAATAAGCAGGTACTCTGTATTAGTGTCCCACGTTGTGCCACACCCCTGCTGCTGCAGGGTCATCTTACTTAACACTTTGATTATTGCCTCTGTTCTTGTTAGAAAAATTCAGGTTTAGGGATACAGAGCCTGGCACATTTTTATATTACCGTAATGCACCTTCCTAATGCAAAGGATAAACGCAAAGCATTTGGCATTAACTACAAAAACACACACACAACAAAACTATCAGCTGTGTTTTTACCTGGTTTATCCAGGAAAAACGTGTTGTAGAGCATCAGTAAGGTAAACCCAGGTAGCATAGCTGTTTCTATTTATTTCCTCTCTTTTAAGTGCTTTAGTTTTATGACTGACGTTACATCTAGCAATTTTTGATGACCTCAAAAAAACACTCTGCTTGCAGATCTGTCCAGCTCGCAGGCTAGCTTGCCCGACAGACCATCTTGCTTGCCTGCACTTGGTGTGTCTGCTTGACTCCTGCAGTGCCCAGAGACGTTTGCATTCTAAGCGTTGCTTTCTATGAGTTCTTGAAGAGTTTTCTCATTATAGTTCTCTGTGTAAGTGGAATTTAAAGACCTTCAGATTACTAAGAAGAATAGAGACAAAGGTAAAAATTAAAATGGCTTTATATTAAGTTAACTGGACTTGAGCCATAGGATTCCTTGGATTTTAGAATCTGAATTGATGCTCACTGAGGGCCTGACCCAACACTCCTGTTAACAGGAGATGCACATAGTGATAAAGTCCAAGGTGCAGAGAATATTCAAGTATCCAAAGTGATCTACAAACTCATAATAGCTCCTAAAGATGCAACTTCATATCGTAACTAAAAATCCTCTCAAAAATATCTTTCCATTAACAGATCAAAACTGAATTTGTAGTGTCTGCATTTCTCATCTAACTGTATTTTGCTCAAAAATTAAGACCTTTGCAGAAATTTCATTCTTGACTGTTGAAACTCTGTCACATAAATGCTACACAACTACTTGAATGCATTTAAAAGTAATTTGGGAGAAATTATCAAGTCTCTCACCAGTTCTCCATAACGAAAACTGTTATAAACTCCAAATCTACTTTGTGATAGTCATGTCTAAGTGAATATTTAAGGGAAATTAACATACACTAAGTTACATTTAAAGACAAAATCTTTCAAATCATTTCTGTCTGTATCTATAAATATAAATTAGTCTCATGTGCTTTTGAAAAAGAAGCCTAGTATCTGATTAAAATGAATCTTCTGCACTTCAGCACTGTATCATGCACCAAAATCCTTTACACAGTAACTTCCGAGGTTCCTAAAGCTATGTTAAGACCTAAAATTCATTTTTGTCCCAAATGACAGTACCTTGGTAAGTAACCAAATAATAGGGTAGAAGTTCAAAAGAAGAGGATAATATTCAGTTCTCTAAACAACAGAATTATTTGACACTTTTATATAATACCCATTTCCCCATAAGATATTAAAGCACCACTCCTAGTCTGGTAGCTGAAGAAATTCTAACATTTAGAAAGATTTTGCTGCTTTTCATCGATTTGAAGTGGACCATTTTGATGCACTAAAGCATCCCAATAACTCATTTCTGAAGAGTCTCACTGTATGGAAGAAATACCTATCAAACCAACCTTCAAGTGCAGGATTCTTGCATATTACAGAAGACAAGATGTTCAGAAAGTAGTTTTTACATGGCAGGTAGAACTGAATCTTGGACAGACAGCAAGTCAGTGTTATTTGAAAAAGCATAGAAATTGAAAAGTTTCTTCTGTTTCCAAGTTCCAAACAGAGAACATAGTATCTTTAGGCCACACAATTTTAACTGCCCAGCAGACAAATGTTAGGAGCTTAGCGTTCTGGGCTCCTGTAAAACTGTTTCCCCCAAATGATTTACTCTGAGAATGCGGTATTTCTGTTTCTTGAGATATATGACAAAATTCAGAATGAGTTGGAGAATTCGAGAACATAGTTTTGTCCAAGCTGATGGCTGAAGCATTTGTTACCAGCCCAAAGGTGTGTGTGGAGCTTTTGACACTAAAAAGCTGCTGACAATCAGGCACTTCCACACTGCTCTGGGCTGGCCGCAACTCTAAAGGACAAAGCACTGCTCTGAAAAGCTGCCATACTAGAACAAAAATGAAGCAATTTATAAAGAGTGTGCATGGATATGGAGCAAGACTCTACAGGCTTAAATACTGCCAAGTATTCAAATTTTCAGAGGTCTAAAATAAAAGAAGAGCCACTTGCTGTTCTGCAGGATATTAAGCAGCTCTACAGCATACGTCTCAAAAATTCACATCACATATTAGAGTTCCCATGCAATTTTTCTCTGTTTATTTTTAAAGGGAAAATAGGGTAAACAAGTTCTGCCTTCTATAAGCAGTACAAACATCATCACTGAGGTTTTACTTTTTGGGTAAGGAAAAAGCTGGCTCATTTCTCCTTGCTTCATAGGGCAGCCTGGGTCCAACTCTTTTACACACTAGTGTCCATTTACTATGACACACTGTCAACACTTTACTGAGGAAATCTTGAGAAAGAAGAGGGAAAAAAAAAAAAAGGAATTACAACTACTTAACTGTTACTAACTCACCTCACCTAACCTTGAAGGGATTTTACAAGACAAATAAGAAATGCTCATCACAACTCAAGAGCCTTCTCCCGGCTAGCTTTCAAAAGCCTGCTGGAAGACGACACTTAGAATTTCTTGCTGTTAAAACAAGAAAGAATAGAAGAATAATTCTTTTCCATAGAACACATTAAATAAATGTTGTAGGGAAAACAGGTAATGAACTCACAGGAGTTGGCTGAAGCCTAACAAGTTTGCTATAGTCAGTAGAGTGAGGGGTGGGCCCTCACAAAGGTGACACAGAATGGTAAGAATTAGGTTCCCTTGTCTGAATTGCCTCCTGGGAAGTACTGTCTCTCCACCTCTCTACTGATCCCCACAGTAACTCAAACTTCATTCCAGCAAAATTTCCATCAAAATTCTACACACGCCACTGCCTAAATCTACCTGTTACTTACAATAAGGGGGGGCGGGGGGGAAAGTTGAGAAAGACACCTTGCACATCAATACCAATTTTGACAGATTTAGCATGAACGAGTAAGTAAGAAAAGCTCAGAGAATAATGAACGTAACAAAAAACACACCAAGAAAACCTACACGCTATCAGGCCTCTACCATTACCTATCTTCCCTGACACCCCGTCAGGTGTCTGTGTTAACTAGTTATTGCAATGCAACAGCAGGGGAAAAGTTGCTCTAAAGAGAGTATACACTTTTTGGAGTATCTAAAAGTCAGAACAAGTATTTTAAAAGTTAACCCAGAAATGAGTACAATATTGAAACGGACTATATATAATGCCCACAGATAGCAGAATTCACATTAACTTGACCCACATTTGAAGAAAATAAATCAGTCTTAATTACTTCTATGGGCAGAAAATGCATACCAGGTGTAATTTCAGTGGTTCCTTGTGGCACCCAATGTGGGGCAGAGCAATGTGAGAAGATAAGGATAGTAATTGGGAGAGGTAACAGGCAAAACGCGGACTGAACCCTGTTACTGGGACGATCATGGGAGTTTCTGTTGTAATTGTGGTAGAGGGATGAGGGGTGGGTTTTGCATCGGTATTGTGATAATGTTACTTTTATTTTAATGTGGGGAAGCTTTTGGTTTGGTTTTGTGCTGATGTGAGTCAAGTGTGTGAATAGGGACTTGTGCAATTAACGGGGATTTTAATGACAATTATTAAATATGTGACTCGCGTAAGGCGAGGGGTGGAAGACACCAATGTTTCCTAAGAACGAAGACTGCATTCTCTCCCTACAACAGTGTCAATATAGAAAAGAAAGCACAGAGATTTAGTGAAACCCCATTAAGGGCATTCTTACCTTTTAACTCTTAAGGTTTGTTCTCTCTTTAACCTCTTCAAGGCCCAAGCCTATCACAGTCTCCACAATAAAATGAGAAAAAAACCTCACAGTGAGCAATAAGGGCAGATAACATTTATTCAAATAGAAAAGTCAACCTCTAAAATAAACTTTTTTGTACATGCATTTGGCCCTCTCATGCTTCCTTAGTATGTCATCTTCCCTCTAAATCACTTCCAGAAAGGCATATTTCCTCTTTATTTGTCAGTGTTCACCACAAAGGACCACCAGCCCACCTGCAAAGGCCAGTACAATTAAGAGAAACCAATTCCAAACTGGCACTATAGAAGCAATGCAATGTATTACATTCACCTCAGTTCTTTTCAAAAATAAGGATGAGGAGCTGAACTAAATGGTTCCACAATGCACTGTGAGGGTGTAACATGTAACCCACCAATGGAAAATTGCCACCTAACGCTGACTACCCTAGTTAGTCTTGTTTTTTGCATAGTACCATTAAATAAGATAATCTTCACTAATAAAATATTTTAGCCCATCGCTGTACTACATTCAGTCACTCAGTGCAAAAAAAGCACAATCTCAGGAAGTGGCTTATTTTCAAATCAAGTACTAGGCACCAGAGAACAAACAGCAAAAACAAGTTTTTGCCTGTATTCTAAGCATTAGACATGCTGTCTTTCACACTTCTCCCTTCCAAAATTCAACACATTTTCAGAATAGCTGGGGACCAACCAACTCCAATAGGAGCTAAAGATCCATAAGGCTCTGAAAAGCAGATCCCTGGATTTGATTCCCCTTCTAAAACATTTGGATAAATCAAAACACTGTTTCTGTGGCCGTGAGGTTGTTCTACTAAGGCATGCAGAACAGAGCAGAATGGGCTATTTAATCCTTTTTCACTTCTAAAAATTCATTAGTAGATTTAATCCCTTTTCCCAGCCTCCAACTAAGATGCCTTTAAGGGTGCTATACAAAACATGTGAAACCTCAGTTATCACAATCTGATGTTTTGCCTGTCTTTCCTCCAAGTATAAAAGGGAAAAGGGAATAGTAGGCCTTGAAATAACTACTGATGTGTGTGGTTATCCAGCAAGTCAAAACATGCAGGAGCACCTAATAACCAGCTCTCACCATCAGTAGGGGATTTTCAAGGAAATACTGTAGTTTAACTGCCCGTTTTCTGTCTACAATGTTGATTTTCAAGCAGGGCAGGCTATTTTGGAGTTATGCCCTCCTGGCTTCTATGAAGATGAAAGATGTATTCAACTAGGTTCAATTAAAAAAGTTCTCCAGCTGCATCCAAATTTGGCTAAAATACAGCATGAACTCAAAAATTAAAAGTTGAGCCAGAAAATCAGTGCTAAAGGAAGGGTAGCAGGGGGAAGGTGCGAAGGGCTTTTCTTCTTTTTAATGACATCATAAAATGGTCACTTGCATTTCCTAAATTAAGTTACTCTGGTGCTAATGTACATTAGATATGCAAAAATTAAGTTCACAAACCAACACTGAGAAGTCTAGGTGGAGCTACATTAAGAGAAGAATGAGAAATCCAAGTTTAGATGCCAGTATGGGTTTAATCATGATTTAAGCATTACAAAAGGTCTGAGAAAGCTTAGCAATATTTCAGTTACATGCAAATGATTATAACATCAGTTTTGCAGAAGAGTTCAGGGCAAAAGAGGCAGCAGGGAGAGACGCATGTACTCTGCCTATCTACAATCATCTGTACAACATTCAAAATTTGCTTCAGCCACTGTATCTTGAGAATATGGAAGATGATAACTTAATGAGAAGTCATTATATTCACATTTTCACATAATATTTGGATGCAAATTAAATAAATACCAAAGATTAAAATAGTAAGTTCATGCAGATTTCTCAAACAAACATTCACCTTCTGAACAGGTGCTGTTCACACTGATCAGAGGGTTCGAAAAGGTCCAACAATTCACAGAGGCAGTTAACTTCTCCTTACATCCTGATAGACCAGTATCTTTTTGACAGGAAAAATGAGTGACTAATTCAAATTGCCTAAGAAAGAAATCTACAAATAGTCAGTTATGGGAGGAGGCAGAGCTAAGTGTATCACTACAGGGTTGCATTATTAAACCAAACTCTGGGAGGGTGCAAAATTATTTGTCATATATTTTAAGACTGCTTTATAAACAGTTGGCATAAATGGATGCTTGCAGTTACATGAAAATTAGCATATCTTTATCATTCATGCCATTTACTTAAAAAAGATAGGTAGTACATACAGTTCCGGATAAACAACTGGAACTGAAACTAAGCATCACCTGCCTCAAGTTGTTAGTTACTACACATTTATATGGCATATTTGCACACTTCCTCCATTACTGACAGAATAACTGGCATTTTAATATGCCCTTGATGGATCTTGGGGAAAGGAGGGATTAGAAACTCCAGACAAAACTGGCAGGAGAAGTGAGTGACTTCATTATTTATTTTCAGATTTTGAGCCCTAAAGTTCTCATGGTATTTATTAGGTGTATCTACAACACACAGGCATATCTTGCCTACCTTCTTATGCAGAAGCATTTCGAAGCACTCTTTTTTTGCCTGTTAACTGTACCCAGTTTTGCACTTACTTTCCTCTCACCATAACACCTCCTTTCCTCTTTACAGAATATGATGGAACACGTTTTGGGTACAATTTTCTGATAATGTGTTCAAAAAGCCTCCATAAAGATTCACCTTTACTATGATTGACAAGCGTTCAAGAAGAACAGTCTCACAGGATGAATTTATGCACATTACCAATCTTTTCATTACTCAGTTATGGTACCTGTAATAAATATAGCAACATTAATGCTAAAACCTATTCCTGACAGTTTTTGAAGACTTAAATAACAAGTTTCCTTTGTCAGTCTAAACCACACGTTTACATTTCTTCAACTATACAAAACCATAGTTAAATTACACTACTATTCTTTAAATCCCCCCCAATCCCCTTTCCCATTACTTGCTATTTAGTGGCAAGGTTAAAACGAGACTCACTCTGAACATACACGATTTAGAATAACCTCAACTACTTCAATTTGCTGTAAGCTTTAAATACAAGCAAAAGTCACTAGATTTACCTATAATAGAGATAATCTTGTTTTTATAGTGTGCATTTTTTCTGATTATATTCTAGTTTCACCTGCTCTTCAAAGTATGTTAAACTTTTTCCCCCACAAAAAATAAAACCACAAGTATCCCTATGCTAACAACTATGTTTGAGTACTTTTTCCTACAAGTGTATACAGCTCTTGAGAAATCAAAGTAACAAAGGGATCCACACTTTATTCTTTCCATGTCAAAGGCAAATGTATTACAAGTCTAGTTTTCACAAGACTGTTTTCTTGAAGATTCAATTAATTTCACTGCAACTACAATAAGAGACATTTTCATTTTATTTTCAAATATAGCAGAAAGAGCCATGCAATTTCTTTACTATATGCTTATCACCATCACCTTTTCACCATAAGGTCAAAAGACTCTTTCTGTAAGCTTTCTTCCAC
Organism: Strix aluco; assembly: GCF_031877795.1. NCBI lineage: Eukaryota > Metazoa > Chordata > Aves > Strigiformes > Strigidae > Strix > Strix aluco. The sequence continues at coordinate 88,773,941 of NC_133934.1, read as the reverse complement.
ATTTAAGAGAGAATGTTGCTCCAACTTTTCCAAGAAATTGTGATAAGAACAGGTGTAGAAATTCCTCTGTATTTGACAATTTGACATGATATTCCTAAAAAGCATTTGTTTGCTGCCCGCTTCTTTACGTTTCTTTAGTCAAATAAGCATGACCTTTTCCCCGTCACTGGAAAAAAGTAGTATTATGATACATACTCAATTATGATATATCTGCAAGATCATATTATAATTTTTTAATTAACTATGGAGGGAAAGAAGCAGAAAATAGGTGTTACTTCAACATTACATCCCTCCTGCTCCTTTATGTTAGCCCTGATCTACCTCAGTCTTTCACTAGCGTCACTGGTAACAATCTCCACCCCACCTCCCCAAAGTACACACTGGTAAACTTCCTCGTGGAAAAACTCAAGAACACATTCTTCATGTTTTTTATTGTAAGGTGTCTATTTAAAACAGACAAAAGCTGAGTAGCGATAGGTGAGGGTAAAAGTCTACAAAAGAGAATGCCAAAGGAAGACACTATCATAGAATACAAAGTGAAAGAAAGTGTGCTAAGACTACAGCTTTCTTACAAAGATGTGAAAATGTAATAAAAAAAACAGTGCTACACAGCAAGAATTAATTCGTACTTACAACCCAAGCTTAGATTCGGCAATTAAAATTGTTTTGCGAAAAGTTACTCTTGACTTCTTTTTATTGAAGAGAGGGGTGGGGGAAGAAGGAGGAAGCCAGTTTTAAAACCAGTGCATTCAGGGTTTCCAAATTGCAGCACTCACAGTTATAGCTGAGGAGCAAGACAGTTAAACTGAATTCACATTATGGCCCATAGATTAGAAAAATAAGGTAACCACAGTTTAGAACTCCATGGTAATAACATAAGATGACTAGCAGAGGAAAATAATAGTCTGAAGGATTCAAGTTTACTGCCCTCTAAGTGCAAATTATCTTCAAATAAGTTTCTTCCCTTTTTGAAGTTTTTCTTCCACGTGATAACGCAATCAGCATACATTGCTCCGTCATCTCTCAGGTGAAAAAAAAATCAAAGCGTTTATTTTCACCTCTTTCACATTTTCAAAAAAACATATGAATATATGACATACCTTAAGCTGTAAAAGTTCAACCTCACATCAGCTAACAAATGTCTTTAGGTTTAAGTCTGCACGCTGCACAGCCTACTTGCTTTCTTTTTGTACTTTGCCAGATCTCTTCAATTTCACAAACTTCTGAACAGAGCTGTCATTATTAATTCTCAGCAAGAAACCTAGGCCACTATGAATCACTGCAGCGACTGGCAGCAAGTGTCGGCACTACTCTCACAATGCTTCAGAAATGGAGAAAAGTCTTAAAGCAGCTAAAAGCTTTTAGCTAACCTACCACTGACTTGGTTCTTGCACAAGTCTTCATGCAAGTTCATTAAATAAGAGAGCAAAGAAAAAGGGTAAATTAGGCTGACATAATATTTCAGAAGTCAGAAATATTTGCAGTATTCTGCCTCTCTAACACCAGGGTCTCAGCTCCACACCATTGTCTCCAAGTAGGGACACCACACAAGCTGGAACTTTTGTTTTTCACACTTCATTAAAAGCTTATCAAACAGTGACAATTATGCCTCCCATAACTGTCCACAGTTAGGGCAGTTAGGCCCTCGGAGTTTACTCATCAGATAGACATCAAGATTACTTACTCACTCTAAACAAGAGTACAGATAACACATCGCACTCCTCCTTAAGAAATGTACTGCATGATGTAAAGCATTTATTTACTATGCAAAACTGCACATTTCTCCATGCTGTGTGAAAATTAAATTGTTGGATAATATTCTCCCCATAAAACAACTGATAATAATTATTTTTCCTAAAGAAAAATTAAAGAGAACAGAAAAAAGGGCTTTGTTGTAGTCTCTAAAATACTGCTCAACTCTGCATTGCTAAGCCACGGATGTTGAACACAACAGATTCCTACCAATAAGAGAGAGTGAGCATTTCCCTGCACTGAAAAGTTGTGGGTTTTTTTTTTCCTAGAACTCACATTTGCCATGACCATTGCATTTTAGCAGCCATACTACTTTAACAACACTATCATCTGGGACACTGGCAGCTCTGTGGTCCAGTAGTAGATACAACAAAATATTTAAACTTCAGCAATCAGAGAAGTTCACTGTTCTATTTCAAACCCATAAAAATACAAAGAAGGAAACTGGACCTGTGACTTCATATTGACTGTATTTGCTGTGTGGTGGAAGTTAAGTCAGAAACTCATTTTTCAAAGTCTTTTGGACACTTAGCCCACATCCATGGCATGAACAAGTGCACTTTAGTACTTTGAGCTGTAATTTTCAGCAGAAAAGATACAGCTGCATTTCTGGTGATGTTAGTATAGACCACTCTGTACCATAACTTTAAAGGTTTATGAATCCAAATTTAAGTTACAATAAGATATAATTACTTCTTTCTTACCTTCCACTCGCTATCTCACTGCCTATCCCTGCTGATCATGTGACCTGGTAGTCAACATGACTTGCTTCGTGGCATCAAGGCAAGCTAATTTTGAAATTACCATGGGCCTCCAGAGCTTACCAGAGAATTCTGAAGCTGCTTGCTGTGAGACATAGCCACATGCAGAGGCTCATGCTGGTTTTAGAGAATAAATCACCTTCAAGAGAGGCATGCCATCACATCAGCAAAACCTCAGTTTTTGTTGAATTAGTATTCTCATTAAAAAATCATTTTCTTTATTATCCTTACATGTTCCTTCCTAGACTCACTGTTCCACTACTAAAACATACTATAATTTTTAGTAAACAAAATTTCTAGATTAATGTCAATCACTGTCTGCCCGTGTCCTCAGGAAAGGTAATTCTCAGCATACACGCAGATAACAGATGAATGCAGGTATCGAGATGTGACACCGATGCAGAACTATATTCTTATCTATGCACATGTTCTACCAAGTTTCCCCTCTTCAAAGGTGTCATCTGTTGACCTACCTTGGTTCCATTATTGACACAATAGCAATAGAATTAAGGGACTGCTTAAGTCAGTTTAGTTTGGGGGCAGGGGGGAGAATTGTCTATGAGGATTTTTTGTGTGTGTTGCTCTAAAACAAAAACGTAAGTGAGAACAAGTTTTGTAGATCTCTCAGCATTACTTATTTTTCTTCTAGTTACCTACAAGATGCATCTTCAAGTTCCACAATATTTTTGTTAAGCATTCAGTTGTAATTATTACTCATACTTTAGACCTGTCAAAGAGAATTCCTACTAAATGGCAAATGCAAGACAATTGTGGTGTAATTTATCATGGTAAAGACACACAACTAATTTCCAGATTGTCTATTAGGTACCCATAACTGACATGAATTTAGTTGGTCTAGACACAAAGAAAAATTCCAGCATACTCATCCATGTGTAGGGTGTGGACCAACTAAGACGAAAATCTAAAGATTTGCCTAAACCAGAATGGTCTGGTTTAGAATAAGTTTCAAGATAATAATAAAGGAAGTGACAAAATTCATTCATTTTCCCAGCTCCCTTAATATAAAACATTAGTTTCAACACGAGAGAAATTGTTATAGCTTTCACTGATTACACTATTTGCTTGTTTGATAGACTTGCAATAACTCATCCTATCTTTTGCTGAGAAATCAAATAAAAACCCAAAATGTCTGGTTGCCCACACTTATTTTGCACTTAAAAATTTAGCAGCTCTCTTGGAAGCTGGGAAGAGAGACATCTTTAGAATGAGGTGTTAAAAATATATCTCTGTTTCCCTACCTGTTTCTCACTCAGAGCTGTGATTTTGGCTTGAAGTTCATGAAGCTGTTTCTTCAAATCAGCGTTCTGATTAGAAAGAAAAAATATCTGTGAGAAAGATATTCCATTTGTTAACATAGAGTAGTAGCAGGAAGGTGGGTTTTTTTTTTCTTTGTTTGTTGGTTTGGTTTTTTTGCATAGTGTTTGCACTACAAATACAGCACCTCTGGATGTACAGCCAATAAAATTCAAGAGGCTCAACAAAGCCTTACTTAAGTCACTGAGTGCAACAACAACAGAGGACCTTTCTAGCACTCAGACAACCCAGTTTGGAATGAAGATTTCATTAAAACATCCATTAGTGCTTACTGCATTATAAAGCGCATTTGCACATTTCATCAAGCTTACAAATTAAACAAGAAATGTCCGTTCACATGTAATACAACAGTATCATATTGTATACAATAGCATGCTATGGTATGTTACCTAAAGCATTCTCACCTATGCTACTTATGTAAAGACATTATCATACATTTGACTGTGGAGAGCAAACATAACCATTAAATCTTAATTGACAGATGTCAAATGAAGGCAAACAGATATCTGAGTCTTCTTTTCTATGTATGTTTATGCCTTAGACTGTATTTAAGAGAATTACATTTGCGTTAGCATGTGATTTGCATCAGCACTTTGCTTACAATAGCACTTTAAGATTTGAAAGCTGTAAGCATCACTATAAAGACACAGTCAGAAAACAGTTTTTTACCAGGGCTATTTTTTTCCCACTTAAAAAAAAAAATCTGTCCTCAGTTTAAAGACTATGAAGCTCTGCAGAAACGTGACAGGGAAGCAATCTTCCCTGCATTTTTCTCTCTTTCCACTTTTTTTGTTCTCATTTGTGTTGCAAACTCTTTACACTAGATTACGCAGGTTTGCTGTGCCACACGGAAAAATTAAAACACAGGACTAATATCATTACAGGAGCTTCACGCTCAGGACAACTTCCCTATTTTTATATTCCTCCATATAATTTTGAAATGCATTGCACTATCAGCTTGTAAATAGTCTTGTCCAATATACACAGAATTTTAGCAAAACCAGATATTGAGCAGTCATCCTCCCTTCTTCTAGATTCCACTTAACAATCTGGGATAAAAATGCAGTAAGAGCATTGGAAGCAGGGACCAGGTTTTCTCTTTCTGGGTCCAGAACCTTTGCATGGCTGCTTGCAGCACGACCTGGCTTTCAGCAGATACGAACTGAAAGCAAACTGCTCTGCAGGGTAATCATTAGCAGGCTTGCCCAACAGGTAAGAGTAGCAGCCCATACCCAAATCCCGTCAGAATAAGGAAGCTCTAGAAAGCAGAGTTTCCAATACTACCCTACTTCCTGCTTATCCCTCCCCATCAGGGGTCTAACTACTTGACTGTTACAAAAAGCTGCCTTCCCAACACACTGAGCTCAGAAAAATATATGCTCAGAATATTACATGGCATTCAGTATTGTATGGGGATGGGAGCACTTAATAGCAAGCCTCAAGTGAGCTGCCTTTACCCCTCTACTCAACATTTCAGACTGGTTAGAGAACTCCACAGAACTCCCCATTCAGCACACACACGGAGTGCTTAACTGCTGTACAAGATAACCCAGTCTCCTTACAAGGTCATTGGGAAAGGGATGACTTGTGCTGTCTACGCAAGGAGTCTAGTTATCCAACTTCAGTAGCTCTGAAACATCCTAGAGCCAAGTGCCCACTTTTTAGACACTACAGTGCTAAAATTGGATACCTAGGACAGGCAATCTGAACACAGCCTTAAACTACATTCTTTATTTGGATAAAATTTCTTGGATGGGACACCCTATCTCTTCTTGTACAACTGCGAACCTTCTCACACTCAAAAAAGAAAAAAGCAAATTCTAGTAATAACAGATTTTATAAAAAGCAGCTTCCAGTAGAATCAGAAACTTACTGCATCTTTGAACTGCACCATAGACCACAAGAGTCACAGGATTAAACTATTAAGAATATGAGGCAAAAGGCTCCATAAAGGCAAAAGTTTTGTTTTTTAAATCTAAGTCTTTGTTTAAAGACTTGTTCACAATAGTTTTCTTCTAAACACTGTGTTAGCAAGGAAGAACATGATCAAGAAATATCTAAAATATCCAAGCTTCATGCATTGTTATTTCCTGTATTTTTAAAGGTAAATAATGCAATATGAAAATAAAGTTACCTGTGGATCTTGCTTCATTTGGGCAACCAATTTCTAGGAAAAAAAAAAGATGCAACAATACAATGAAGATTTTCATTATGGATCTTGTTGAACAGTTTAAAATTCGACATTTCTGAAGAACCTTTGTAAAAGCAAAATATTCAGTTTACAGCATTTCAATGGCAAGGCCTGGAATCCAGTATTATATAATTTCCAATCCCATTCTCATTAATATAGTAAAACTACCACCACCAAGCCACCACTTTTGCTCATTCTCCTAAAACAGCTCTTGAACAAGTGAAGCCTGTTAAGGACAATTTAAGCCAGCTGGGGAAAATAATCTAATCGCTGTGTCTCCTCTAGAACTGCTGCCTTCTTTGCCTGCAGTCACAAGAAACACAAATCACAGATAACCACTGTGGGCACAAAAGCTGTTTGTATATTCAAGAGCAGAATGTTTCAAGTACTAAGGGTCCGCCTGTGTGCTGGCTTGGCTGGTACCACATGGAAGACCCATGTTCAGAAGTATCTTTGCCACTTTTCTCCCTCAGAGAGAGATTGAGACCATTGTAGAAGAGATGCCCTCCACATCCAAGGAAAAAACAGACAGATGGTTACCATTCACTATTCTTCCTCCTTCACTTCCCTCAGGCAGCTGCAGGAGAATGCTGTCTATTGCTAAGCAAGGAAAAAGTTACCAGGCTGTCACCAAAGAAAACCAGAGCCCAGAATGAAGAGGCAATGTAAACAAAAAATTCCCAATTTTTTTTTTTTTAGTTGCAGCCATGTTTATTCATCACATCACCACATCCCTTCCACACATGGAAAGAACAATGTAAAGTCTGTACTTCCTTGCCCATTTGCTCATCAGAATCAGGAAAAGGAGTAAGAAACAGGACAAAACAACAAGAGAAACACATGTTTCATTCCACCTGCATTGATACCACTCAGAATTCAGACTTTGTCAAGTAATTCTCTTTAAAAGTTTATTTTATGTCCTAAAAATGGTATTAATCCAAAAAAAAGCATAACACAAAGATAATTCTGCATCAGACCACACGTTTACCTGCTGCATTTTCCTTCTAGTACTAGCCAATAGAAGAGCATCAGCATGATGTCTATGCTGGACAAGCATGGAGAGTTATCTGCCATCTTTCAGAAATTTGCATCTCTGTTGTTTTCAAAGATTGTATCTTAGGTTTAATAGCTAGTAACACACTTTTTCCCCCCATTAATCTACCAAAATTACTTTTTGAACCGAGGAACACACTCAAGGTTCTGTGACAATAAGTTCCAAAGTTTAACTACAGGACTCTTTCATAAAAGGACCTCCTTCTTCTTTTGAATCTACCTCCTTCTTCTTTTGAATCTGCCTCCTGATAATGCAAGCATGAGAAGCAAGTAAGATTATGGAAAACCAGTATTGACTTGAGTCAAAAGGAGTTGGAAGTTAGGCTTGATGATCCTTACAGGTCTCTTCCAACTCGAGAGATCTATGATTCTGGCCGTTTCTCTATTCATCATCTTCCTACATCTTTTTCACACCACATATTCCCCCATCAGTCATCGCTTCTTCACATTGAAAGTCTCCTCACGTGCAAATCATTCCATTGCTTTGTTCACTCTTAGCACTCTTCCCTGTACTCCTCTAGTTCATCTCTATCATCTGGAGACAAAGTTTAAAACTGCACACAACATTCAAGTATTCTGTACTGCAAGAACCCTTCCGCAATGCTAACAGCTAATTCACAGCCTGCTATTGCAGATGTAAAACTGTGACTGTTTTTCCAAAGTGCATCACTTGGCATTTATCTACACTGAATATTATTGTTTCGTCATGCTGCCATTCGGTTTCACAGAGCTAAGGTGCTATGTTACCCTTTTGCTTACATGCTTAGCTAATTTTTCATCGGTGCTTTCTGCCACATCAGTTTGACAAGCAACAAATCTGTTATTTTTTATATTAAGTGCTTGTACAGACTCAGTCATAAGACAATACAGTCAGTGACTTAAAATGTTCATAAAGTATTGCTAAATTTATGGATCACATAATATTGCATCATCCAATCATAAGAAAAAGTTCTTTTGCACTGACCCCAAATGCAAGCTAAATTTAAGACATTTTAAAGCCTACTGAGCTTTTTGCTATGAAATGAGAGAAGGAAAAGGATGTTTTAGGTTCTTTCCACACATCAGCTCAAGGAGTCATCCATGAATCCAACCCTTCTGTGAGAATAGCTAAATATAACTCCTTAACACCTCTTGTGATCAAAACTAGGAAGAGCACACTGTTTCAAAACAACCTTAATTAAGACAACACAGTAGCAGAATGAACTACTTGGATTTGATGCATCTCTTCTCGGGACGAGCAATATAGCTTTAACATGGAAGATATTTGAATATTCAAGTTGTACTCTGATACAGCAAGTGAACTGGTCAGACTTCATTTATGGAGGATCCTGCAATCATCAAAATGAAAAAAAGAAAAAAAAAGAAAAGAAAAGAGTAGCCTAAACAGCTAAACACCTCCTTCGGGTCCTTACTGATAGTTTAAGATACACTTTGCCAAAGCATCAGCATCAAAGCTTCAGACAGAATTCTGGGGATGAACTGGAATAGGCAGGAAACAAGGAGCTATTCTACAAACAAAAATCCAGTCACATACTGAGCGACCCTTTCTACAGCTATGGAAGCAGTCACAGGGAACATGCTGCATCAGGAAGCTGGGAGGCTTTGCTCAGTGCAGAGCTGAACTCTCTACACTCATCACAGACACCTGTCCACCACTTACAAGGGGACAACAAACTATGACTGTATGAGCATTGGCAAGGTTTTTTAGAGAGTCCTCAGGAAAAGAAATATTAGATAAGATGACAAGTGAGACAATTCTCCGCAAATCCTGAGCGCTGTCAAAAGAAGGGTTCTCTCGAATCTCTAAGTTACTGAATTCAAAGATATACAAAACAGTTCAAGCATTTCATTTGAAGATTTTTTTTTTTGTGACAAAACCAGTTTCATTTCTGTCAGTGGCCATTTGACAAGCACAGCAGTAACCACTCGTGCATAGTTCAAGAAAAGTTTACTGAAGCATCCAACACATTGCTGCAAGTGTTATTTTCCATTGTAAAGACTTGTTCTTAGCCTTAATTATGAGAATATACAGTATCTTGGAAAAAAAAAAAAAGACAGTCCTCTGATATAATGGCTTGTCTAGTTTCACCAACTAAAATCAAATTTAATTGAAGCTGATTTTCAGTGCAGAGCTCACTTTTAATGAGGATTGGGCCAATCTAAGGCAAACAAGGTCAAAAAAACCTTTAAGTTGTTTTTTTTTTTAAAAAAAAGTCTTTTTGGACACTTTCCAGTCTTCATCCCTGTTCATCATCATCATTATTATGAACAGATGCTGAAGATTATTCAAAATTCAGAGTCTTAAAAATTTTGGTTAGCTTAGGCATAAAGGGGAATGAAGATACACACAAGAGGTAAATGCTGCTATACAAACACGAGTGTGACTAGCATTCTGATCACCACACAGCAGATAGTACTTAAAAAAAAAAAAAACAAACTTACTGGCCTTAAACATTTTAATACCTGCAGCAAAATGCCATGGGTCATGTCTGAATTTCTTTACGCCCATAACAAAAATTCATTGAAGTTTTGAATGCAAGGGCCTTGGACTTTCTGAGGAGAGCTAAATACTTCTCTGTAGTTCTGGAAATTCATCTTTAGCTTTTCCAGGTTTTTCTCCCTAGCTGGAAGTTGTATTTTGTCAAAGAAGACATAGCTTCATTTTACTAATCCACCCATTCAAGTTCCTGCACTATGCTCATCGCTGCAGCAACTACTGAACAAGTAATCTAGAAGACTTATTTAGACAAGTCACCAGGTAATTTGAAAACATTTTCCAAATGTTGTATGATGGGTTATACTGATCAGTGTAACCTATCATATATTTCTTTTATCCACTGTGTAACAGTTGTGAGTTTCAGATATCCAACAGAAATACTTGGAGAACTATCTAGAAAAGGTCTCATTGACAAATTTAACATTTCAAGTTGGCAGCTACTCTGTTTATGGCTGTAACAATTTTGTTCCAAGAATTAACACGCATATGTCCTCTTACATTTGCTAAATTAGGTTTTATTATTATTATTTTTAATATTTCTCATTTGTATTGTAACAGAATGGCAAACTGCAACTCTACTGCTATATAGTATCAAACAGGCTACCAGTAAAAAGACCCAGCATGTAAAAGTTTCTGAGCCCAAGCACTACAATGTTTTGGTTAGCAAAACTATACAATTACAGGTTTAGAAGGTACTAAAGTAGAATACACTCTGAAAGCACCAGATGAGACTATGCAGCACTACGCACATTTTGCTTGAAAGTTCCTCCACCATACTCTTCCATTCCAAATTGGCTTCAGAACATTAGAAAAACCTTCCAGACAGAAGTTGCTGAACAGAGTTTTCAGAATGTTTTTATCACTGCTACAAAATATATTAAAAAAAATCCTCACCCACAGCCTGATACGTAGATTTTTCACATTTGCTAAAAAACAACAGGTGGTGGGGTCAAAATGCAGAATACAAAATTCTGAAGTAGTTTCAAGCTTATAAAACAATTATTACTATAGTTGTAGTGGTATTACTTAACGATACCATTAGTAGTAATACTATCAGCAATATTAATGCTGCTATTACCTGAAAGTATAAAGCAACAAAACATACAAATTACCTGGTGAACCTGAATTTCCACTTTCAGAGCCTCCTGTAGAGTCTGCAGCTCCATTCTCTACCTTCTCCACTTTCTCTAGAAGTGTCTTTGCTGATTCTAGTGCCTTTAGTTTCTGGTTTCCTCTTTAAGACCAGTGCTATTGAAAAATAAAGATTTTGTTTTGGTTAGTCAAGGAGAGGAGTCAATTCAAAAAAAGATTATAAGGGAGTAGGAATTCAGCATTGAACTATATTCAACTGCAGCTTTCTAGCCTAAACACAAACAATCTTCTGAAAACAAGAGATCTACAGGCTGTACAAAATGCCTGCCTTGCAGTCATTTAGCCAAATTTGTTACTTCCCACATATCCCAAAGTTGACATACTTGTCCCTTATCTTAGTTTGCAGGCTGCTATTTCCTACCAATATCCTATTGCAGTTGCATATTAAATTAGAAAATTTAACTACCAAGAATGTTTTAAAAATCTGTGTAGATGAGAAAATATTCTGGAGACTAAAATTCTGCAACCCGAACAGCAATAAATTGTTAAACAGAATGCACAGCATTAACATACTTCCATGATACTATAGAGCTGTTCTTAGATGGGATGGTCTGCATGCAATTTGACAGAACAACGTTTAATATATTAATAACTCACTGCCTAAAGTTTGTGCTGAGTTAGTCATTTCAGTTGAAACCTATTCTGAAGGAACACAAGACTGATCTAAAGCAGCACAGGACTTCTTCAAAACCATTAATTTTAAAATCCTGTTAATCCTGGAATTCTACTTGTAGAATATGAGTGAGTTTACCTTCTTCACTTGTACTACAAACAAATAAATCCCCCAACCTCTGACATAGAAAAGCATTATCAGCCATGCTTCTAAAAGCCTTGAAAGTTGGACAAGAGATTTTTTGTTCAGGAGTATGTTAAAAGTATCAGCTTCTGAAACAGGATTAAGATTCCTGTCTCCATCCCATATAACTCAAATCACAATGGAACCTGTGTAAAAACATCTATAAATACATACACATAAAAGCCATCGGAAAACATTATATAGCAATCTTTCCAGTCACTTTTCCATCCAGACACCACACATTAAAGAACCGCTGGAGTGTTAAAATAGTTCCTATTCTTTTTATTTTTTGAAAATTGCTCTCAATTATTGCATAGGTATTGTAGCCAGCTCAGAGGCCTTCATAATGGGACTTCATTGTTTTCAAAAAGGATACTGACAGTTTGGATTAGACATGTAGGCTGTAAAAAGACAGTAATTCCCATAAGTGAGTGAGTTTTATTTTACTGTCTCACTACAGTAAACTGAAGTGCTGGACAAGTTTGTGAACTCCAGAAAATAAAAAAAGAGGGTGTGTTGTTTTGTTTATTTAAATTAATTGTTTCTCTTTCCAAACAGAAATACGTTACAAAAAGAGAAGACTATAAAGGGGTTTTAAAAAGCATTACATTTAAACTCATTCTTTGTCAGGGCTGTCTGCTGTTAGCTTAAAGTTACTTATTTAAATAACAAAGGTTTGATCAGACTTTCTAGTCAACACATGAAATGACCTTCTGCAAGGGCCTCTCCCACATGTGACACAGACGAGCAAAAACAGCTGCCTTTGCAGCACTACTCTCTATAAAATTGTAATTTGTATCAAGGGACATGGAAATTACATATAGTTCCCTGTTCTATTACCACAAACAGTAATGAGAAAACAGAATCCCGGATTATTACTTCCACTCACTGACAAGAACAACTATAGCCTGCATTAAGTTCCTACCATTGCAGTTTTAAAAGAAACCATGGTTCAGAAAACCACGTGGGAGACTTGGCTAATGAAAACTGGAACCTGCTGCAGAGGCAACAAGTCTTTCAGAAGCCTTGGAAATTCAATTTTGGAGGAAAAAGGCAGGCAGACGTGGCCATAGTTTCTTTCTCAGTGTGTCTTCAATGAATGAGAAGGCACTCATGATGAATGGCTAGTATCACTCTATAACTACATACTATTAAAGTTGAGTGCAAAAAAGCAGAAGAGACAGTTAACTCAACTGAGAATATAAACAATATCCATAATTTTAATACACGTGATGGTAAAGCCCAGTTCACGGGAAAAATGACACTTCTATATTTCTGTAAAAAAACATACAGAGATTGAGCAACTACTATTAATGCAGAACTTAATTTGACAGATAGAAATCGTAGTATTGATGGTTCATAAAAACTAATCCAACCTAATTTCATAGATGACTTGAACAGCTAGAAAGATTTTTCAAAATTAATTTTTAAGATGTTTAAGAAAAAAGTGATAGCGCTTTGCAGAAGCAACTGGTTGCTCAGCCTAGCCATGTTTACAGGCTGAAGACATGAACAGATGTAATTCACTGTTGTACTGAGGAACATATATTGCGACAAGTAAAAAACCCAAAACAATTCTAGTAACACACCAATCATTCAGTTCCATCCCAAAATATCTGTTACAATTTCAGATTTTCCTTTCACTGTAATTTAAAAAGTTAGCAGATTTTAAGATTCCTTAAAATATATTCCTTTAATAAAGTTTGAAGTATGTGCCATACTATAACATCCCAAAGAATTTTCAATTCCTAAGACTGAAGCTTCCAAGAAAAGGCAAGAGAAATTAACAAACTTTTGACCTTTCTTTTTTTTTTTTTTTTTATAGGTTTTCTAACTCTTGACTCCTTCCTACTTCCCCTCCTCCAGCATTCCCATTATAGCCTCAGAGCAACTCACTTTGCAGTATCATTTACTTCCAGTTACCTTCTGCCAGCAAAGTTACACTGAAGCACATTTTAAACATAGGAAGCAACCTCCGCTTCAAAAACTAAGTGTCTGGTATGTAAAGAGAAACTAACACTGCCTCATCAGCGAAGGCTACACAGTGAAGAACGATCTCTTGCAATCACCTCTGCCAGTTGCTGTATTTGTCAGCTAGTAGCACCAGTGTTCTCCCTAGTGAAAAGTGAAGCTGGTTAAGCAATTATGAGAACTTTGTTAAATTACAAATAAAATGCTGTATATTTGGCATGCCATCCCTGCTGAGGCATGCATCACCACCACTTTAAAGACAAGGAAACAGGCAAAGGACAGTGAAGAATTTATTACGAGGTTCTGAAGTGTTCTAAGAATCCAAATCATTGGTGGGTGGGAGAAAGCATTAAGATGTTCATTTAAAAATCTGGTCAAGTTGCTGATTGCTGAATATGAAATATATACAGTTGTTATTTGGTTGTACCCCCCTAGAACTGAAACACTCTAGGAACATGCACTTGTACCTTCCCTTCCCAAGCAGGAATAATTATCCCTTTTTTTTTTTTTTTTAAGGGATCATTCCTTCCATCCAACAAATCCTAGACTGTATTTTTGTATTTTATGTAGAATATTGTCTAGAAATTATGAAGGTAGCTGTTAAATATAGCTAGCATTTCCTTTGAAAGCAGGTACAGAACTACATAAGCAAGTGGCCACACATTTTATGAGAGCAGAAGTCTTCAATATTTTTAACCTTTATTCTTTTACACTGAACTTCAAACAAAGATTCTAAAAAACTTAAGTCCAGTGGCATTACAAACGACCCAGAATACCACATCCAAAGATGTATAAAGCCATCCCTGGATTAATCATAAAACATACTGCATTTTCCACCCTACCCTTATGACAAGTGGAATTATTTTAATTAAAAAGGTTGTAGATGATTGAAATTGCATGGATGGGTTGGTCTGCAAACATCCTTCATCCCATTAGTTTTTGAAGGAAATCATGCAACTGCCTTGTTCAATGCTGGAATCAGTGATTTCCAAAAGGAAAGCAGAGGATTGTGGAGTACATGCATCTCTTGTACATCCAGACATACTCCCAAAGCTCAGCCAGACAGAGCACAGAGAACAAGAGGTAAATTTGCCATTCTTTGGATTGATTTCAGCTATTGGAGGCAGCAGTCTTCCATTCATTTTCTTGCTGGCACACATTTGTTATAAATAATCCCTTATTTCTTATGTGGTTGCTTCAAGACTTAAAATTTCATACTTAGATAAGTACCCCAATGCACCACAGTTAAGGCAGTAGATGTTTATATACTATATAAATATTCAGAGACTGAATGAAGCCTTAAATTCTACAGTAATCACATAAGTGCATTAGCACTTCTCTATTATTATCTCAATTAAATACAATCCACATCAGAACATCTAAAATATCACAAAGCTATTTAAACTACAGCTATTTTGGAAACTAAACTAGAAACACAGCTGACAAGGTGTGTGTGTGTATATATATATATATATGAAAACAAAGGTAGGAGCCACACAAAAGCCATGAATGACTTCTACGTGTATGGAAGGACTCTTGAATAATTTAGAATTTTAGGCAGAAGTATTTCTGTGCCAAAAATCCCTTCAAATAAATTTGTTTTTCACATTACACAGAAAAAAAATTTAACATTATTATTTTTGAGTGGATGAATTTAAACATCCACTGTACTTACAGACTCTTGGGTCCAAATCTGAGCCCTACAGTGATTTTATTTATAGGACTGGGGCTTCCATCAGTAACACTTACTTTTTAAGATTTGATTTCTGACATTAAGGATAGGATTTCAGTTTCAGTAAACATCAAACTTTTCCAGGAATGGATGCAAGCTCTTCGTATCATCTATTCTTAGGTAAAACCATCTTAGCCCTGGAAAGAAGTACTTACCGGTTTTGAGAAAGTTATTCCCTTCAGCTCTCTACCCCCTCCTACAAAAGAGAAACAACAACAACAAAATATGATTACATACAGTTTAACTACAGTTTGAAACAGAAAAATAAAATTCAAATATTTGGAAAGTTGGAGGGGGTAGGAGTTTGGGTTTTGAGGAGGGGGTTTTTGGTTGGGGGTTTTTTTGGGTTTGGGCATTTGGTTTTTAGCATTTTTTTTTTAAATGCTGAAGTTAACTATAAAATACCACCTGGAAAGAAAATCTGTTTGACATGGCAGGGAAAACTAAGGAGAGCTGCAAATCCAACCTGGATTAAAATACAAACTATTACTGTCACCAGGGGAAGAAGAGACGACAGGTACAAGATTTTCTAGAGCTGAGCAAGGCCTGTGTGGGGGAAATACCTCCTCTCCATCACATTTATTAACATCCAAATCACAAACCCTGCCAGCTGCTACAACCAAATATGACAAGGTTATCCACCCCAGACATTTGCCCACCACCTCTACTAGTGGTTATAGCAATGCAACAAAGATGGTAGAGCAGGTGGTGTGTCAGTGCAGTCACTGGAGCTCAAATCCCAGAGTACTAATGTAAACTGAAATCAATGGCAGTTTAAGCTAATATGCTAGGTCATGAACTGTGGAGGCCGAGAAGATACACTGCCCATTACGCTGCCTGTGTCATGGGAAGAACAACGTTTAGTCAAGGAGCAAGGTAGTACCTCTGAAATCATCCTCATATGAATCATAAAAAGCTCTTGAGTCATAGTCCTAAAAAGATAGCTAAAATATAAGTAATAACTCATTTGCTCAATTACTTTTCCTGAAGCTAAAAAAAGCTTCCAAAATACTCTAATTTTCTAGTGAAATACTAGAACATTAGTACATTTTAAGCTTCAACTTCACAGCTAACAAGATCTTTGCAGAAACATTTCTATCCACACACAAGTCATCACAGAGCTGAAGTTTAAGCCCCAGCCTGATGAATAGACAGAGCAGCAGAAAGCCACATAATCATCTCTCACTCAGTGGAGAGACCAGCGCAAGTGGAGGAGTTTACATTTACTAACCAGCAGAACCAGGGTACTGATGAACAGCAAGAACAGAACAGAAAACAGGAAGTCTACTGCTGGTAGTGACTGTATCATCGCTCTCCTAGTCTCAAATGTTATTGTGCATTTTGAGCAACAAAATATTACAGAAGTTAAATTAATTTTAGAGCCATTTCAGGTTAATTTAAATAACATCCAAGTGTTAAAGTGGTAGGTTAGGAACTGGGGAGTATGGACTGTTTTGAGGCTATATACAAATTAAGCACATTTCTCTGGATGATACAGAATTTGAAATAACCTTGTTGTTGAGGGTGCTCAAGAGACAGGTGTGATTCTCAAACTCTAGTTGTTTCTTCTTTGATACTAAAACCTTAGTTGTCACCGCCACCTCCCACTATCAATCAGTTATTTAATTGGTTAAAAAGAAAATCTATAAAGGAAGCTCTTTCATCATGCAAGCACTAACCATCCCTCTTCAACAAGCAACTACAACTATATCTCCATGCTATTAATAAAAAATAATTTTTAAAAAAAATCTCACTGCTGTAGATGACTCTGGAAAGCTAAACAAAACAGTCAGTACTACACATCTGCAAATACAGGCTTTGAATAAAAGTGTGATTTTTATTTTAAAAAGTATCCATTTACTTGTAGCACAAGTACACACATAAACTGAAAACTGTCACTTAAAAATAACAGCATGATTAACCGTTCCTTCCTTCCTTATTTCCCCCTACGTAGAGACTCGCCTCCATAGCAGGACCCTAGCTTCATCAAGGCTGAACTGTGCACAAAAAAGCTGCACAGTTACAAACCTTCGGATTGCATTTAACTACACTATAGGGCTGCAACCCCGGGCTGACAACCCAGGGGCTCCCGGGGACAAAGTTAGGAACACCAGGAGTTTAATCGTGACTATCCGAGTGATTTGCTGTGTTGCCTTGGAGAAGTCACTTACAGAGGAGCTAGACAGAGAATGGAAATACATTTGCATCCTCTTCTGTACATAATTTACTACAGGCTTTTTCTGAAGTGTTTAGAACAGGTTAATGTTTGAAAGCAAAGCCTTTGGAAATACAAAATACTTTAATTCTACCCTCATGCAAGTATAGTATTTTTACTGGCATCTCTGCCTCATTTAACAGCGAGGACAACCTTAAAGAATGAAGTATCAGTTGAATAATTTCTTTTCATTCTGAGTTTCCAGTTTGCATGCTGTTTTTAATACAACATCTAAGCTCTACAACAAATAAACAACTGGTTTCCTCATACACGCTAATGAGAGCCACAGAAAAACTTGTGTCTGATACCTACAAGTTTTCTCAGATAAGGAACTGAGACAGAGGAATGAAGAACAAACATCCAAGATTGGTAACTTCAAACATCTTAAACAGACTTAGGTTTTCCATTGCTCTTAACATTTATATAGTAAAGAACAGTTTATGACCAACTAAATCTGTAGCTTTAGTTCTTGACAATTCTCTGCACTGGGAACCAACGCAGAATAGTATTAATGAAAAAGGTACCAGATAAAATCCCTCTATAGATGAAATCAGATTAGTTCTTGTTCACAGCAGGAGTACATACACAAACTCACACCGCCTCTCTCACTACAAAACAGATTAGAAAGTTAAGATTAGACAGCTCACAATCACTCATATCAACAGAGGTCTGAAGAGTTTAGCATTTTGCAGGATTTCTTAAGAAAAACTTCAGCAAGTAGAAATGTATCATGAAATCTCAGCTATTCATTTTACCGAGGTTGCCTTCTGAAGGCTCTAGAAACACATGCTGTAACCTATCCCAGATAGGAGTCTGCATGGCTAACTCTCAGATTATTACAGTAAATTCTGCAATATTTAGGGGTTTTTAAAACCCCAGCTCTGGGAGTCATATTTCTATACCCACCTCTGCTTTATATTAAAAACACTGCCTTCTTCTGAAAACATATATACGAACAGAAAAAAAGCTTGAGCAATGCCTACCTATGTTTACTACAAGCTAAAAACAAAAACCCATTAAAATTAGCATTAATCAAATAAAACATCAAAGTTTTAGAAATACATTTTTCTTAGTGAGACTGACTTTAGAATCTGATGTCAATGTTACTAACAGGAAGGGTAGTTTGATATATACATACACTTGAAGTAATTCCACCCCCAACCTCCCCAACCAACCGGGCTCTTAAACTTTTCAACAATTCTATACAATATACATAAGGAAAAATACACCACCATTACCAAAACAATCATATTCTGCAGATCAACTTTAAATTTGTTGTTGAAGTTTGTAAATAAGGAGAAGAGTTATTAATTTCATGGGACTGTTATGAAAACAAAGACGTCAAACACAAAACTCCTGTGTTTAAGGCTTGGTAGCCCCTGAGGACATCAGAAGAACTACACATGGTGGTTAAACATTTTAACATAGAGCACCTGAAGGTTTAAGACTACTTAAATGCTAAGCATCTGTACATTAAGATGTTTGATTACATCAATGAGGTACTTATTACTACCTTTAAGTTATACAATAAAGCTTATGCTACTGTAACCAGAGACTCATTTGGAAAAAATGGGAGAAATGAAAAGTCATGTTTAGCCATTTTTAGTTAGCATTTTTCCTAACTCTAGAAGCTAGCATGTTTACTGTTAGACCATGTAATTTTAATCAGGAACTTTATGTGACATATCACATTATAATATTTAATTATGTAATTTTTACTTTTTGCCAATAGGAACTCAATGGTGTTCAGTGCACAGGATGGACTCATGAAAAAGGACTAATTGCTGTGCACAGGCAATTGTGAACCTGACATTCTTTCATATTTCAGAGCATTGCCTGACAGTATTAAGGGTAAAGCATTAATTAAAATTAGGGGGTTTTTTGGTGCAAAATACACTGCACACAGAAGGGATTAACAGTTTCCTCTGGACCTCTGTCTTTAGATGTGAACTCCTCAAAGCAAAAGCTCTCCTTCCTACATTTGAAATGCATCATGTATATAGAGAGCATTCTATCAGTATCTTCTAGGAAAACAACTCATAACAGTTACTTTACTGTGATTTTCAAGTCAGAAATGAAACAATTCATATTCCTTAACAGGACAGGATTTCTGCAATCTCAAGAAAAAGACAGACCAAACACTGCCCAGACAGGGGGTATACAAGCTATTTCAAATGACATTATTATAAGGCTCACGTTTCCATGACCGTTGATAGCAGCGCCGGTGCTGTTGCTTCCACGACTAAAAACAAGCCTCCCGTGTGCCAGCACAGGGAATCTGATCTTGCCGTTATGCTGCTGCTGGGAGAACTCCCAGTCAGCCCCAGGAACATGTGCCAGGCAGGGGGTAAAGGGGCCAACAGGATTGCCCAAGATAACTGAGACTGCACTGAAGTGTA
Organism: Strix aluco; assembly: GCF_031877795.1. Taxonomy (NCBI): domain Eukaryota; kingdom Metazoa; phylum Chordata; class Aves; order Strigiformes; family Strigidae; genus Strix; species Strix aluco. Next base: position 88,754,087 of record NC_133934.1, on the reverse strand, counting down.
CTAGCCATGCCTTCTAGTTTGTCTGTCTGCACAACTCCTTTATAACTTCTCTCTCTTCCTCCTCCCTATCCCCACACAACACTGGTAAATAACTCCCACTAAAATGGTCAAGGAGCCTGGATTTTCTATTGATGGATGCCGACAACTCACAAGATTCAGACTACAAACTTCAGCTCTGCCTCCGAGTTCCTTCTGCTGCTATGATTAGCCATGAAACAGATGCAATTTGGAGTTTAAGACACCAGAAGCTGATTTCATTTGGGAATAGATTGCTTCACCTTCTCTAAAACAGTTTATAAAACCATCAAACTAAGTTTAAATGGGAGTGTGTGACACCATCATTCGTCTTTGCAGAAGCAGTACTATATTTAACATATAGAAACTGAGCTAAAAGACTCATTACAGCTAAAAAGACCATCTCTATTGTAAAGGCAAAACCACTTCATAAGCTGATTTTTAAAATATCAGCCAAAACTTGCCACGGCAGTCAAACGCAGGCAGGCTGACAAAGATTACCCTCTTAGCTCTGCTTGTCCTACGACTACAGCTCTAATGGGCATTAGTAACTCTTCCTGAACACAGTCTTTCCTGGCATCTAGGGAGTGGGGTGGGGGATGAGATCACACTCTCTAGCAAAATAAAAAAACACATCTGGCCTAGTGGAAAGTTAGCACAAGTATGTTTTAAAATCTCAGGAATGCCTCTCACCTGAGCAGATTTAAGGTATGTGGCTTTGCACATTTTGCCCACGCACAAACCCCTCTTCTTTGAACAGTCTCAGCATATTTCGTGAATCAGAGAAGCATGCATGTCCTAAAGCCACTTAACTTGAAAGGGAAAAAGTTTGCATAATTTAACTCACCAAGGATTAACCATTTAAGCCATCTTTAAAATAAAACACTCATCCTCCCACTTCTCAAACACATATACTTTCCCTCATTCTAAAGGAAAAAGAGAAAGGTGCTGCCACTTAAAACAAACCAACACACAACAAATTCAATTCTCTGCTTTTCTATTTCCTTCCATACAATAAATAAGGCATTCAGGGAAACAGGGTTTTTTCTTTAAATAAAAACTAAACTAGAAAATTACAGAATGCCTGCCTCTCTAACCTATGACCATTAGTAAGCCCAGCAGAATTTCTTCCTGACTTAATACCAAGGGCTCAGTGGATTCCCCATCTAACCCCTTCTAACATTCATAAAATTATCATCAGTACAATTCTGCTTTTTGTACCCAGAAACCAGTGTATGGGGATGTTTTACAGCATTGTTTCATTCAAAAGTTCTGGTACTGCATACAGAGAAATATGAACAAGAACACTAAGCCTCACTTTGCTCAGTGAGTTACCATTCATCAGTTTTTAGATAAACACAAACCCACCTTCTACACAGCGTGGCTAAATTCCTGCTCAGGTAAAAAGCTGGGGGACCTGAACTTTTATTTTAGTTAATTACTTCATTATTTAGAAGGACTGTTAATCTATACAATACACTAAGAGGAACCCCCAATCCTAATTAAGTCTGTAAGTTTATGCTTTAGTAACAGTGCAACAGTAAAGTTTCACAGCTGAAGCAGGGAGCTAGGGAATTTTTTGAAAAAAAATAAGAGATTTACATGATGTAAAGATATAAATCAGTGGAAAGCAGGGTTTGGCGTTTGTTTCTAAAAAATTTTTCTGAATTCTGCCACATTTACAGGGTTGCTGGAAACGGGGTTTGGTTTCTTTAGTAAACAAAGTTTATCAATTAAACTTCAAAAAAAGTCAGTTCATCTCTTAAGTCTTAAAACTGCAATTTTTCTTTTTTCATTATTTTCAACTTATTTACAAAGTATACATAAAGCTGGGAAGGAAAAAAAGATGGAAGGTCAATAGAAAGCAGTTGTCATCCCCTCCTAGCTATACTAGCCCACTCCCACTTTTGTCTCAAAATTTATAAGAAATTCAAAGGGAAGTTATTTAGAGGTTTGTGTTCCGGTTGTTTGTTTGAGTTTTTTTTTTTAACTGAGAAGTTTCTGCCTTCCCTTCTACTTCAGAGGCAAAGGACTATTTGGGGAAAAGGAGACAGAGAAGGAGTTGTGAAAAGGAGGACTACTTTCTAGAAAGAACACACAGAGTAAATCCTAGTAATTGGTTTAACAACTGAAGATGTAAGGAATAAGAAAAAAATTAAGAAAAACTCAACTCCCATACTGATTGAAGTCCCTGTCCCCCATCCCCCCCCCCAAATTCCATTAAGAACGAAGGGATCTCTGATTTTTCAAAAACTTCAAAATTTTTTCAAATTTTATTCTTTTAAACATGAGGAGAAATTTCATATTGAGTGCCAAACTATTTTCCCCTTCTAGCAATCCACTTTATCTTGGAAAGAACTGGCTTGTGGGAACGATGCGTTAGTGAGGCAGAAGTGCCTTAAGAGTTTTGGGAAGAGGTCCAGAGTACAAAAGGAGACGATCTGAGTAGTGCTGCAAGACTGCAGGCATGAAATGCAGAACTAGAGGTATCTCTGACTATCACTGGAAGTGCTACTGCACTTCTCATGGGGAGAACTTCAGGTATGTGCACATCCCCTGCTTGTTCAAACAATTCTTTGAATTTTACCTCTGTACCAGAGATGTTCAGAGAACCAAAAAAAAATGAGAAAAGCAGCCAACACCTCAACCACAAAACAGTGACATTCAAGGACAACTACAGCCTTCCATTTCCACAGCAGAAAGAAGTGCTATTAACTCAATCTGCCAGCAGGGGGAAATGCCAAACAAGTGAAAAAAAAAAAAGTTAAAAGAGCAAAACACTAAAGATGAGGAATAAAATTAAACAAAACAAACCAATCCCACCCCCCAACACACACATATCCTCAGCGGTTAAGGAAGGGAAAGATTCTGCTCCTGGAGAGGGGAGGCAGGATAAAGGAAGTACATATGACTCAAAGTAATGAGTACTTTGCTCATTCTTCCAGGCTTTAGAGAGGAAACAGTGAAAGTGCTCGTCCAAAATATCAGCATTTAAGAACAGCAGCAGCAAGCAAAAACATGCTTTCAGTTTCGGTGTTAGCACAGAGTGACTGCAAATCAACTAAAGGTTTCTCAAATCTAGCGTTTCAATGAAGAGCAAAGTTTTGTGGTTACACAACTGGGAGAACTGAGGTGAAGATGAATTTTTAAAGGACTATCCAACATGAACATATGAACTAATTTATTTAAAGTGAATACATATATTCTAGAAAATCATTCTGCATTACAGAAGACTTCCTATTACATTTATACAGAATCCCAGGAGTCTGGACTTTTTTTTGCTGAAGAGATTTCAGAACAGCAGGGGTCCCATTAGACACCCTGTTTTTCCTTCTACCTTATAAATATTATCTGTACACCATTTCCATGGTTACAAAATATAGTGAAAACCACTTAAAGGGAGTATCAGTTAAAGGAATAAATCTGTGTTAAACATTTTGATGAAGGGCAACTTGCAGGAAACACACAATTACACAATGCATTTTAAAATTAAGAAATAGAAAACCAAAATGTGAAAATTTGTTGAACAAAAATCTAACATGCATTTACAATGAAAGAAAGACCCTGCAATCACAAGGACTTTCAGTTTAAAGCATCAGAGGCCAAGAATCACAGGGAGCAACAGGGAAATTTCTAGTGACAGATTTACAGATATTAGCTACACAAGTTTCTACTGATGTTACCTTCCCACAAATATCAGACAGAAGCTAGGTACGCATGCACTAATAAGCAAACATCAAAAAATGCAGATAAATTGTGATTAGTGATTGTATGGTAGGGCACCTTACAACAACAGGTAACCTTTTATACTTCCATATTTATAAGGCTCTTTCAAAAATTGGATGCTGTACTCTCAGTAAAGCTCTTCCCTCAGTGTGTCCATGAAACCTGCTAACTGAATGATAGTTCTTCAAGCATGCACAACGAAAGATTAGACTAACAGTACATCAAGAGGTTTAATTAAATCCCAGTTCTGCTCAGAGTGCATAGTTCTACCTCCAGTTTCTCTAGTTTAATCTATCCTGCAGCTGCAACACTCCCACAGGCAGCTAATCTGACCAAGGCGCTCTCCTTTATGTTGTCTTCCAGCTGTGAAGTCCCACCACCAGCAGTCCCCACACTTTTTCTGGGGGGAGTGGAGGGTGAGGGGGTGTCACACTCCACAGAAAGTTGAAGCGATTCACAGATGGGTCTGGGGAGCACCAAGCACAAACTTAAGCAGCAGGAGGGAGCCCTCCTTCCCTCCTTCAGCAGTCATGGAGTTCCAGCGTGCTACAGTGGGCAAGAGATGGAGCACTTGGCTGCTTTCCTTTTTAACTAAAGCGATCATCAAGGAGCCATCCTTCACTTTCCCCACCTGGTTAGAAGTTTGGCTTACAAGTTATGTTTTCAGTGATCCAGTCACGTAGACACATTCTTTTCATTTTGAGACTGGAAGACCTACAGAACGACTGGGGAAAAAGAGGCATCCGAGTTTGCCAGGCATCTGAATTCTGTATGTTCTGCTTGTTACTCAGGCAGAATAGAAATCACTATTATTTTCTGCTTATCCTCATTATGGCACAGGGAATAAGAGTTCTTTACTTGTTTACTATATTGTCCGGGAAAAGACTGTAAAAAGGTCAAGGAGAAAAATCATCATTTAAAACGTACTTTAAACACTAAAATTAAACCAACCTGTGCTGGTTTTGCTATGGGTCAACTTTCATGTCGATATACTGAAACAAGTACTGGTCTGCGCTGCCTGTCTGGCACAGTTCTTATAATAAACTCGCATCTTCAATTTAATTATTTTAGCACATGCATTAAAAATAAACTATTTCATGTATATAAAGTACAGCAGCATGAATTTGAAAATTAGCTGCTAATATACATTGTGTTCTGTATTTTATGATACTGAAAAAAAAGAATACAGGAGCTCATTTTATCTTTCGTAGAACTTTTGTTTCCACAGGAAGTGAGATTGCTCAGAACAAGAAACTATACATAAATTCTTGCCTTTACAACACTACGGATCACTAGCTCTATTATGTCACAGGCTTCTGAATAATTGTCAGAAGACAATATGAAAGTGATTTGTTAGTGAACAGATGTTCACATGACAAAAGTATCAAAGTACAACCAATTGTTTCTTAATCTGTCTTCAGATTTTAAGAACAAGATGAAAAAGGTAATGCTTCTCACCTGCTAGAATTTTTTTTTTTTCTAGAAAAAAATACCAGCAATTTAATTCCACACAGTTCTATGCAAAAAAGTCTCAGACTTCTGTTGATTCTGTTGGGTGCTCTGAACCCTGTAAAAGGCAGCTGGGACCCTCTGCTGCTACCAGAAAGGTATCACATTTTCCTCTACTCTTGAATAAATACAACACCTGTTCTAAGTACAGCCTTCTAACACTCAGTAAAAAACATTCTCATTCTACAGTTTAATTTGATTTGCTTTTTAGTCAAACTCATTTTATTTCACCAGCTATTATTTCATTATACTATGTTGTCATTTTGGCATTCCTGATCTCCTGAGCAAAGAGCCCCACGAAAAAACAAACAAACAAGGAAGCCCAGCTTAAGACCCTCTAACAATAAGTACAGTATGCTCCATGTATAGATTAAATAAAGAAAATAAACAGCATTAGGGTGTTCATGAGTTTCTAGGTTTGTGTACCGATAAATTATGATAGAGCACTTAAAGACATCAACATGTTTTACAAGTAGTCTAAATAAAAAGGCAGTAAACAGAATTAGGTAAAACACACTTGTTTCAAACTCTGAACTAAACAGGATATTGAAAGCTCCTTTCTCTCCCCCTCTATCCCAAAATAAAAGCGTGAGTGAGAAGGGATTTCATTACATTCTTAGAACTGTTATAAGCAAAGTCAAATCCAGCCACTCGCATTTAGCATGCAGGCTGTACACACTCCCAAGTACGTCACACTGAGAAAACACGCTTGCCGAGCTATCTGCCTTCCCAAGGCCTCCAACGCAACTGTCGCTAGGCCTAAATCAGGTAGGCTCTGTGTGCTGTGCTGCTGCAGATGAGCAGGAGTCCACCCCTTCTCCCCATTTCTCTTCAGATTTAAACTACCAGATCATTCCAGCATCAGCTTTTTTACTCTGCTTCCTTTAGCTATGGTGTCTGTATTTAAAAAGACGAGGGAATCACAGTTTACTGTGCAAGATTTGGCCCTAATTTTTCTTCTTCTTTACTACACCAGCTACCCTGCAGCTTCTGAGCCATCGTCAGCTGTTGTTTTTTGTTCCTTGAATGCAACAGGACTTAGCCTGCCAGGCTGCATCACCGTTTTCACAGCATACCTCTAAGGGGAAGAAATCCCTTCTTGCTTGCTTCCTGCTGGGCTCTGAACATTCAGATTTTCCCATTCTCTCAACAGATACACAAGTCCAACACTGCGTCAATATTCACATATTTCTCTCTCTTTCAACACCAATTCCTAACTCCCTTATTCATTTTCATACAAACCTATTAAATAAAAGTGCAATTAAGTGGTAGCCCAAGTACCTCGAAGTGTTCTCTTACAGAGAACTTTATTTCTCTGTCAGGTTAATCCCATTCTGACAACTGCTTTAAGCCTTTACTTTACCTAATTCAGCATTTTTCTGCTCTTAGGATTCCTAATCTACCTTGTAGCTTTGCAACACCCAGGTTCAGAACAAAAAAAAAAGTTTTGCCTCTATATAGCATGAACTTTCCCATCCAGGCAAGATGGAACAACACTGAGATAAACCCCACATTTTCTAATAGCTTTACCCTGAATGACATTTTGGGTAAACTACTTGATGCAACACAGTCATACAACACTGACACAAAACTACTGGGGAAACACAACAGCATGAACTATGGTATAGATAGAAGTAGTCTCCAAATTCATCTTCACCAACCCAAACAAAAAGGGGTAATATTCTGGAGGTCAAACATATCAGAATACTACATTATAAAAAAAAAAAAAAAAACACCAACAAAAAAACACCAAAAACCCCCCAAAAAACCAAAACACACCCAAAACCAACACAAACTTTAAAGAACACTAAGAATTAGAGGTAAGTACAGAAATACACACCTTACCTGAATACTGCAGGCAAAAAATGGTTTCATTGTACTTTTTAACAAAAAAAAAAAAAAATACCCACACACCAAAAAAACCCCCAAAAAACAAACAAAAAACCCAAAAAAAATCAAAACCACTCCACTCCCCCGAAATCATCACCACAGTTTGTTCCTTCCAGGGAACGGTTCACAGCCATTCAAAAATAAAAGATTTCCCAAACAATCCAGAGTACCTGCAATGTGGTTTTGTTTTTATTTTTTATATATAATTATTTAAACACTGATTTAACTAGCTCATTGCAATGGAAACCCTGAAAACACTTGATACATAAAACATTTATGACAAGAGTCCTAAAGAACTCACTATTAGACAACAACCAACACAAAAAAGATGGATGCGTGAGAACAAGTTTATATATATGCACCTTGGAAAGGCCTGTTTTCTCTTCCCCATTACAGATTTGTTTTCTGATCTCAAAATCTGAGCAGCTGTTTCCCCCTCTCTATTCTGCACAATATACCTGGTTACAGGGTTTATTTCAGTCCCTTGTCTTCTAAGAAACACTTGCCCTAGAAGGGAGGAAAAGCAGGAGGATACCAGTCTCCACACTCTTTTCAGTCCCCTCTGCTACAAGAAAACATAGATCCTTGTACCAGGCAGAAGGTATTTAAGTTCCCAAAGCAAACAGGAGCATTTTAAAGAATTCTAAAACAAGTGGAATTTAATGTCTCAGAAGTCACTCCTAGTGAATAATAGTCCCTATTGTCATTTTAAACTATGCTAAATGGTATATTTTCGAACCATCTATTGAAGAAACATTAAGAATTTCAATTATTTCAGCCCTTTATTTTCTCTAGTTGCATTAACAAGCACATAATATCTGGCACAGGTTCTGTGGGGGAAGTGGCTTATATATCATCCTTTCATACACACTACAGGCTTTAGTCCTGGAAGGCGGCAGAATGCTAAGAAGTACTTTTTTTTTCCTGAAGAGGACAGGATGGTTGTTTAGTGAACACACTAAAGGATCCTGGGATCCGCAGTAGCACATGTTGCCAATTTCAGAACTAGTTTATTTGAACAGCCTCTGTCAAGTCACTTAAAGAGTTTCATCTTCCAAATACACACACACAATAGCGATACCTGGCTTATAAAATGCAAGTATTCATTTCTTATAGTTTTTTAGAAGCATCTCAATAAAGTTCATTAATACACAAAATAATGGTTTGTCCAGGTAGAGACAGAGAATCAAAGCAAGCTTCATCTGCTTAGGTTACACATGCTACAAAAACAAAACACATCATTCAGAGAGCTCTCATTCATGAAGATCTAAAGCCATCAATCTTACTTTTTCAAAATCTGCATAGAAGTTCTTATACAAGGAGTCAACATAACACTCATTTGTACAAATTAAACTTTTTGCAGTTATTAAGTACCTGCTGCAGTCACACAGTACACTAGCGACTGTTCTAATTCCACAACAATACTAACCTACCAAAAAAATAAATTTTTCCACAACCTGCAAAGCATGACAAGTATGCACCCACACAAGAGCACAAGCTGCTAAGAGCTGAATATAATAATGTAAAATTATAATTCAAATTACCAAATGCACAAATAGCAAGGAAGTTGAAAGGGGGCTGATTCCCCCAACAATGATCTAAACCACCTAAATATCTGAAAATTTGTACAATCCATAAACACTGAGCAAAGCTGAAGTAAAGGATGCAATTCCTACAGCAGGTAAATTGTTACAGCCTGGATGTCACATCTGCATATTCATACACGAAGCATTAGTCTTCTTGTCCTCCAGGCTAGAAGTCTTCTGGACAGAAGTGTCCGTCACAGCCCTTCTTCCTACCCCTCAGATACGGTAAGAACGAACACATGTACTACTCTGTCAGTCTAATTATTTAAACCCCAATCAATACTTAGAGCAGCAAGGGAGAGGTAATTTCACACGTAGAAGCATAATAATCAAAAGAAGCGTTACTTTCTAGCAGTATTTCTTCTCTGAAAAGTGTCTGTTCCCACATTCCTAAAAACTCAACTAGTTAATACAAACTCCTCCCAAAATCAAACTGAGATGTTCTAGTTAAACAAGGATTAAACCTAGAAAAGTTAACACCTGCCCTTTGCCTGACAGTCAAGCTGCCTTAAAACTGATCATAGTATCCCTCACTGAGATCAATGCTGGGTGAGTGAGAAGTTTTGGCTTTTGAACTAGAGTTTCAAATAAAAACTATGAAAATCCTACTAAGATAACAAAAAGAGATAAGCAGTTGATTCCTGCTATTTATTCAAAAAATAAACTCACAGCTAGTCATAGCAAAAACATGACAGACTTTATTAAAAAGGCAAGACAGGGACTTCCACAAACTGGAAGAGGAAAGAACTGAAAAAATAGGCAGGGAACGCCACTTCCTACTGGAGGGGATATAATTCATGGTACGAAGCTTACAAAGCACTGGCCATTTAAACTATCATAAAAAAAAAAATCATCACATCTCTGAGGAACACTCTCTTCTAAGCATTCATAAAGAAGATTGCAATCTTAATGAAATGAAGCTTTTGGACATCCAACTTCAAAGCAAAAGAAAAGGGACACTGGAATATGTGAGTCTTGAACAGCAAAAGGTTCATACACCACATGGCATCAAAAACAAAAGGAAGATGAACCCATTTGTACACCTCACACCACCTTAGAGCAAAATCCCTGAGGGGGCCTTCCCCTTCTTAAGAATATAGTAAAAGACTGAAAATAAGGAAAACACTAACCAGTCAAAAAGCAGGGGAGTTACCATTACAAGGATCAGGGTTGAGTCTGTGGACATACTTTTAACTGATCTGGCAAAAAGGGAGGTTGCAGACATTATGATGCTTTCCATTATTCCAGATAGTTAAAATTAAAGCAAACTTCAAAGAGTTACAGGGGATCTGATAATACCGAATGATTGATTTTCATCTGTCATTTTATTGTCCCGTCTCGACAAGTACAAAGTAACATACTCAGAGGAAAAAATAACCCTAGCTATAAATACACAACAATGAATCTAAACTAAGCATTACTACTTATGAAAAAGATTTTGAGATTATTGCAAGCAAACAGTTCAACTCCCAGCAGAAAGAAGTCAGAGAAAATCTCAGAAGGTATTAGAAACAGAACAGAGAACAAACAGGGAACATTCTGCTGTGATGCACACTGCACGTAATCCTGGCTGCTCCACCTCAAAAAGGGGAGAGCCAGAAATGGTACAGAGAGGAATGACAACTAGGGAGCACATTTAAAACAAATGAAACTATTTTTCTCACATCAACCCATCACACACACAGAAAATGCAGTTAAACTGCATGGAACTTGCTGCTGTGGAACACTATGGAAGCCACAAATATAAATGAGTTCCAAAAAGCAGCAAACAAATTCACCTATAAATCGTTTGATGTTGTTATTCACAGTGCAATAGCCCAAATGTAGCTTCCATCTCAGGCAGCGGCTAAACAAGTGTCTGTCAGAAATTTACTGTTAATATTTCAGCAGCTGACAGAATTCACCCATTTCCTACGCTGTTCAATCAGCTGCTGCTGGCCACTGATAAAGGCAAGATGCTGGATTAGATGGACATTTGGTCCAGCACAGTATGTTAGTTCTTACATTTAATCACATTGAGCAGCCATACCAGTATATGTCTTGGGTTGTTTTGGAGGTTGGTTCTTCTGGTAAATAAATCGGGCCGTAATTCAAGCATGTAATGTTAAAAGCAGAAATTATAACTTCTGAAGCAGAAATCAAACTGGTGTATGCGTATTGTGTAATATAATGCAACACTGCAATAAAGACATGATCAAATGTTCAAGGGTGTGGGGTGTTTCCAGAACCCAGACTGCTGAAAAATTCTCCTATAAGCCCCTCACTAATCAGGATGCCAACCCAAGGAGATTCAGGCAGTTAGTCTCTCCTAACCGAGAAAGACCCAGAAAGTTGGAAAGCAGCACTAAACATAAGCTATGGATGTTTGCTGGAAAAACTGCCAAGACCCATTTAAGATTGGCAACAATTTGGCTTCCTCCCAGCTGACCAGAGGAAAGATCTCCTGAACCAATGGATTCAAAGGGAACATGTAGATGAATGTCTGATTCCTCTCCAAGAAAACAGTACTTGCCAAAGTCATCAGGTCCTGTCTGACCCTGGAGCAGTACTGGATGCTCTACTTTTTAATAAGGAAGTCTAGCTGAAGAAGTACTACTGTCGCAGAAAATGCGTAACCTCAAGCTGAGGCCCAGGACAAACATCGAACAGAATTCTGCTAGGAAGTACTGCTAATCCTGCTAGAAAGCACTGCCTAAACAATTTGGTGAATGTCTGCTTTCTCATCACTGTCAGCTTCCTTCTCTTCTGACAGATGAGCTTTTGAAGATAGCCAAGCTGAAAGCCATGTAGGATAAACAAGCAGGTCTCAATCTGTGAGAAACACAGAAGTTCCATTTTCTAGAGCCCAAATTACAACGGGTCTGGAAGCAACGCAAGCGTCCGGTATACACCACCTTTCGGTATTGCTGTAGGCAGTAAGATGAAGATGGATGTACCCAATAAGCTTATCATCCTTATCAGGAACAACCAAGTATCAAGGATAAAAAAAGTATAAAAAAAGAGCAGAAGCTTTGTGATCAGTTTCATGAAGACACAGACATTGCCTCAATAAAATTACTGCTCAGCTACACTGGTGAGAAAGCTGACCACAATCCAGTTTACATGAGAAATCTCTTAAATCACACAAAAAGACAACAGAGTAAGAATTTCAGGTTGCGCTACGTTTTGTTTTCATTTCACATAGGGAGTGGTATCATTTTGTTATTTAAATAACCTTCTGCTTACAGAATCACACAGGTTGGTTTGAGGTTCTTTCATTTTGTTTTGGGAGGGGGGAATTGATATCTAAGCCAGTAATAGCATTGAAATTGGTCCTGCTGAAAGAAAACAGCAACATAATGCCCTTGTCATCCTAAAGATCATTTGTGCAAACTACGCTGACAACAAATAGCACTACAAACTAACAATTCAAAGAAACTGGCACTCTTATTTGTAATTGGGAACTTCAGATTTACTAGATCTTTTTCTCACCCCGTGCTGTCATAGGCTGAACGTTTCAGGTTGAATTTGTTGGTATCCCCAAGAGAACCACAAGATTTAATCATAACGTGTGTGTGTACACCAAGTTTATTCGTGCTCCAGTGCTTCTGCTGATCATCCACAGGGCAACATTTCTCTCTTCTCCATCCCACCAGTAAAGCCCATCACAGATGTGAAATTTGTCTTCCAGATCAGAACAAAACTTTCCAGTTATGTAAGTGCCCCATCTCTCACTGTAGGTATAAGCAAGGTATAAAAGAGCTCCACTCCAAGCAGTACCAAGAAACCTCTCAAATCTCATTCATGTTTTTTTCTCACAATAAAAAAAAAAACCAAATGCTTATCCTCTTGCTCTTCTCCTGAGTTCACGGGGAGTTTCTGCTCTCCCCCGTATGTGCTGATACTTCAACTGTTACACAGGAAAACTCAGTTGATTCCAATATATTCCAAAATACAGGCAATGATTTTGATACATCCTCTTCTCACACGTTAGGCTGCATGGAGACGGAGAAAGAACCGGACAACTGTATGGATGTCTCCAGATTTACGCCCATTTGCCTGCACTTTCAAGCCATTGGTCTCAGTGATGAGGCAGGCTGACCCTCCCAGTGCACCACAGTTCTCATGTTGGTTTACTCCACATTTCCGTGACACTTGCATACAAAGCTGAACTGCTTCCTTTGGCAACATGGAGAACAAGAATTGAAAGTCACCTCTCCGAAAAATGCAGTGCCATCCAACACTATCTCTTTGGATCTCAGGTCTTTAATGCGAAGGCAATATATCAGAAAATTATTTTAGAAACATCATTTCATTAAGCAGTGATGATATAACTGGGACAAACCAATGAACAGGAGAAGCACGCCAATCACTGAATTGTTAACACAAGAAGATACTCCAGGAAGTTTCATTACATCCATCTATAAATCGAGAAATCACCAAAACCAGAATTCTGCTTCACAGAAGTCACATCGTAGAGTATGAGATGCGGTAGTTACTGAAGCTGCCTTGTATTTGGCCTTGAAGCTGCCTCCACAGTTACAGAGTTGTGATGTCGCAACATAAAAACACTTCAGTAAAGAGACTACTAAACCAGCTTACTGACGAAAGTCAACGTCAGGCCTATGCAGAACCAGAGTCTCAAAACATGAACAACTCTAATGAAACATTTAGAGGGGCGTATACCAAAGCTCCCGAGCTCCACAAATACACTAAGACACCAGCAGATGCCAGAAACAGTGACATTAACGGTTGTACCTCAAGATATTCCAGAACAAGAGACATGCATTTAAAAGATCATGATTCAATATCCCACCAGAGCCCAAGAGCCTAATGCCATGGGTAGTCACAGAATCAAACACATGGGAGTTCTAAACATCAGACTCACACCTTTAAGTGACCTATTTACAGTAGACAGCGAGGCATGTAACAAAAAGGGAGCCATACCTTTCATGTTCGTATTAGAATATAGTGTCCTTATTAAGCAGCACTAAAAGAGTTAGTGGAAGCAACGCTGGACCCAGCCAACTGGGACAGATGCAGAAATTTGGGTATTGCTGACTCTGCTGATTTTCCACTTGGAAAAGGCATTTGTCCAAATTAACAGAACAAGGTATCTGTCCCTGAACAGAACCCACTTGGGAGACTTGGAGAATTCCGCTCACATAAGCTGTACACAGAATAGTTTTAACAAGCGGTTAAGACTTGAGCGCTGACGACACTAGTAACTCAGTGTTACTTTCGCTGTGCATTGAACCGTTCCACGCAACTAGCTATGTTAAGTCCTTTGTACCAGACTCGGGAAGTATGACACAGAAACAGTGATGTTATTCAGTAAAGTTACTGGAACCTCATTCACACAGCAGCCATAGACAAAGTACATTCTGGAGATGTTTCAGTGGTAAATGTAAGCACTAACCTTAACTCTGACCATCTGGATACACTTAGGATGTGTGCCCATGTAACAGTATCTATAAAAACATAATCATGCCTACACGGTAATATGCGATTTCTTCTATTAATTATAGTATGATGCAATAGAGCTAGAAAAGTGGACCAAAAAAATTTCAGTAGCAACAACCACCACCATCTTTCTGTACCTCTTCAGGTTCTGCAGAACTTAACTCAGGACTGTTTCTTGGCATCAGTGCTTATCCATGCAACTCAGATTCCACTGGATTTCAAATTCACATTATTAATCATTACCTCCCCTATGCATCAGAAGGTCTCCCATCCCCATTCAAACTTCTCCTTTTCTTTCAGCCCAAGATAACCTAATAAAAAAAATATATCCAAAACTTCAAAACCAAAGTACCCTATTTATTTTGTACAACCAGTCTTACAAGAATCTCACCTCCTTTGGGGCAAGCACTACTTATTTGTACACCACCCATACTTAATCAGCAAATCATTTTTAGGCTCGTTTTTGTTTACAACGTAGCAACGTTCAGGACCTGCAGGAAGGAGGCAGTTTACTGGATTAAACACATAAGCGAGGTCCTCCATTCCTAGTTAAGGTCTTCAATAAACTTATCACAATGCAGAATAAAACAATTTCTCTCTGCCTCAGTTTCTAATCCAAAACATGGGAATAATGCTACTTACCAGACTGACCTGTTATCTTTCAAGTGGAGCAGATTCTCAACTAACAACAGGCACACCTATACTCAAACTATGCTGATTCACAACAGCAGATTGCCTGGGCCAAATTCCATGCAGTATTAACAAGTCAACAGGAAGCACTCCAAAATTATTACACTGATGTGCTCTGATCTTCCTTCCCCTACATTCCAGTCAGCTGGCACTCTCGCTGTTCCCTGTAAATATATAGGCAGTTATCAACCTCAAATTCTGTCTTCCCTTCCCCTTTTATTATATTCTCCCTCCTTACCCCTTAAAAGCCTTTTTTATTTTTTTCTTCCTTCTCCTCAAAAGCACACAAATGGGAACTGTAGCATCTGGAGAATGGTATTTGTAGCTGGGGTAGTCACACTCAGTGTGGGAGTACTGATGGTAGTCACTAATCTGAAAGGAAGAATTCAAGTAACCATACACTTAATAGAAGTTCTTTCTTCTCAAAACCATGATTATTCAATATAAGTAAAAAGATTTACACACTATATCACATAAACATAACACTGAATCATTGTGCCAATCTAACATGGAACCACATACAATTAGCACTTAATGCAAAAGCCGAGTGCAAGACTGCTGTACAAGGAGACTTCAGCTACAAGAAAAACAAAGCGTCCAAAACATTTTTACTTGCACTGATTGCCATGGATTTTTAACATTGTTTACTTAAACTAGGAAGACTAAATTGCAGATCTATCCATTTTTAGTGGCTGCTATAACCAACTGAAAAGCAATACCACTTTCTACTTCCACAATGCTGACAGAGTGAAAGGGTATGGTGGAGCATGGTATGATTACACTTTCTAAACAAAAGGATTGGCAGTTTGAAGGAGGCTGCTGGTGGCAGTCAATTTTCCCTCTCCCTCAAATTACTTTTGTTCCCAATGAGCCAGGACTTATCCCCAGGGCGCTTCACCCAGAGAAGGCAGTAAGGTGCTGCTGAGGGACACTCCTCTTCCACATCCCCTCCTCTCACACCAACGTCACCACAGCCTTCACCTGCCCTCCTGGGACCTACTGGTTCCACGCACACAGCAGCCCCACTCCAACACCGTCCTAGGAGATGGAGACAGGCACCGTGTGGCAAGAAGGCTTACCAGAACAGCAGAGACTAGGATGAGATAAAACAGTGCAGGGCACTAAACTACTACTGCATATGCCACAGTAGTATCAAGACCGACACTTACAATAATATGTTTACAATCACGGTAGTATTGTGATACCAGTGTAGTGCCCATCATTACAGTAACTTCTTTGCAAAGTTACTCTTTAAACAAATTCTGTTATCTAAAAAGTAATGCCCTGATTTTTAATGGTCCTATTGCTGTGCTAGAAAAGGTGTTTAAACACATCTCTCTCCACAAACACACAGAGAAATTCTCATGCACTCCTCTCATTACATCATCCTTACATATTCCTCTCCTTGCTGTTTCAAGGATGGCTTTTTTTTTTTTTTCCCCTACTTTTAAAATGCCTTTGAGAAAAATGCCAGCTCCTCTCAATTTAGACTCTGGTTATTACAGAGTAGAGGGAGGCAGGTTGGGGGAAGCCATATGAGGACCAGAAACATACATGAAAGTTTATTGTGTGATTTTTAAGTCCAATTCTAATACAACTTCTAATCCCCAAGAAGCCAATATGAGTCTTACTGCCTACTGGACCACCAAAGACCACAGCCTGGAAAGCAATGTAGAGAAAACAAAAACTAACCATAACACAATGGAGGTTTCATAGCTGAAGACTTAAAATGTATCCTGCATATGTGGGAAAATGGGAAAAATTATGGAAAAAATATGCAGATAGTATTTACCACCTTTCCCCTATTACATAAGAGTTTCTGAAGAAGCTGCAGGAGTTTAATATACCCAAGAGAAAAATAACAGGCACCTCTCCTATATAGTACTATCTACACACAAACAAACAGGAATTTAACAGATACTTGTCACCTTCCTTAGTTTAAGTTTTCAAAAAACCTTAGAGTAAGACAGCTTACAGACATGATGATGAAATCATCCATTATATTCACAATATATTTGGCATAAGGAAAAATCAGCAATTTTGGCTAAAAACAATCATAGGCACAGAAGTGCAGATTCAGATTAAGTTAGAAAACAGAAACCAGAAAGAAGGTCCCAAGTTTTGAGAAATCATAGATGTTTACCTTACATCACGAAGGAGCAAACTGTAAAATCAGTATTTTAGCTCACACAATTTTGCAGGAATGACACTGTCAGTGCAAAACAACTTGAGGTAGTGGGTATTCCCACAGTCATAGACCTATGCTGATGTAATCAACTCTGCAGCTGAGAAGATACTGTTACTACAGCAAGGAACTAACCAGGAGCATGCATTTAACAGGCCAACGACACAAGGTTTTGACTGACTGCAAAAACTGCAGCTCATCATCACACGAAAAACCGTTTGATTAAATTAAACACTGCACAATCTAATAGAGTTCTGCATCAACAACCAGGCACCCAAATAGAATTCCTGCAAGAAGTAAGGTGGGAGAAGACACTGCAAGTTTTAAGCCAAGAAGAACTTGCCATACAGGGATGAGAATTATGTGACGGGGGTAGATTTCCATGTTTACTTTAGAGCATGAAATTCAAAGAAAAAGTAGAGCTGGTGAAACATGCCAAAATGAACATGGGAAATGGAAACTAAGTGTCTGATTCCAAAACAAGTTTCATGGTGACAAATCCACTGATTTCAGCTGGTTCTCCGAGAATGCAAAATAAGGGGTACGGTATGGTGGGAATCCGCTTGGGAGGAGAATTGCAGTTGACTCAAGGACAGATATGTGGTGTTCAGAAACAGCACAAACCTTGCTAGTGCTTCCCAATTTATTCCTGACCAGAATGTACTCTCTGAAAGGGTAATAAGGGAAGCTCAGGTAGCCACATCCTTTCCGTTTGGGGTCACTGACAAGAGCATCCTTAATACAGCAAATTCATACTACAGACAACAATAGATTTACATGATAAAGATGCTTATCGGAAGCAATTACTGCAAGCTAAGCAGCAGTGAAATAGTAAGGTATCTGGAGCTCCAGCTAGATGCAAATTAGCAAAAGGCTTTGTTATTAGTAATATAGGCCACTGTAGTCCTTTCATAAAGTTATGAAAAAGGTTTGTTAGTTGGGGAGGGGGGTGGTTTTTTTTGTTGGGGTTTTGTCTGTCTTGATTTTTAATCCATCTCAAGTCAGGTTATTAGAATTTCAGACTGAACATCTCAATTGGGACAGTTTTGTCACACTGGCAAGAAGGAAGAGACAGAGACAAAAAAAGCATTCTTTGGATACATCAAGGACTAATTTCTAGCTTTCATGTAAAATTTTGTCGTGTTAGCAAATTAAGCAAAAAGGCCTGAATAAATAGATTCCAAGTTCTTACAAAGTGTTACAGGAGCTCAATACTATCTACTTTTTAAAGGAACAGCAAAGACACTAGGAGACGACGAACCTGGTGCAAGATCCCCTCCAGGGCCTGCAGCAGCATCTTAAGCAGATGCCGGATTCTTCAAACTTTGTCAAGTGCCTCAGCCCTGCAAAATCCACTAAAAACTACCATTTTGGGGGGAAAAGAATGAAATTCTGGTACTCTCAATTCAACTGGGAAGCTTCCCATCCACTAGAGCAGTGCCAGGATTTCCTCCCAGATCAGGACACATTTGCTCTTATGAGATAAGAAGTACTTATAGAGGAGTTTTTCTTTACAACTATGCATCAAACCCTTTTGTACATCCCTATTACCCACATTCCTTATCTAGAATATCCTGATACAGCAGCGTTACAAAGGGCACTGTCGCGGACTCTCTACAGAGGGTAAAACGTCCTTGAAAGACAAGATACATCATCATTCCACTACATACAGATTTATCTTGGTTTCTTCTCCTGCCTGTTGTGTAGGCCAAATCAGCCAATGAAAGGGAATTTCATCCTCGCACAGCAACAATGACAGCCTTTCTAATCACGTCAATATACTAATAGTAACTACTTCAGCTAACCATGTGTCCTGTCAGCAATTTGCTCCACACGGGCTGTGAAGGAGCTGAGAACAGTTAAAGAAAACTATATTACTAACTGTTTACAAACTCTATTACAGTTCCAGCATATGTAAGGTTTTCTCTGTATAGATTTACCTTTTTGTATCAGTTTTAAACAGAAAGTGTCAGCAATGTACAGTGTGTACAATGCATCAGTGCTGACAAAATAACATTCCCTGACTCAAGAAGCTATTACCACCTAAATATCTGTGATATTTATAATCTGTGCAGGTGAAGAACAACTTTTTGTGTTGTTTTTTTTCACAACTATGAAGCAAATATGAACTCTAAATTTATATTGAGTGAATTTCCAGACACTTACTAAAAGAAGAATTTTGCCACACAGACCTAGACAGAAGCTAATTACAATGAACATAAAGAAGCTACTTTCCAACATTAGAAGTTCAGAGGTCTTGATCCTGATACTACTTATATAGGTTCCAATTTTAGGCATTCAGATATTCCCTCTGACCTCTGCAGAGCTTAATGTAAAATACATGTGACTTTTTGCAGGACCGGAGCTCTAATTTTTCAAAAAACATCAAAAAGGCTTATTCCATATTGTTTGGCACATAAATATAAACCTTCTTTATTATTATCTCACACAAACTGAAGAAACAAGAAGTTGATTGGGATCAGTTAAAGTTAAGTGCTTGCTCACTTAAAAATTAAGACAACTGCAGTACCCAAAACATAGCACACAAGACTACAGCAAATACTAAACTTGCTACTGGCCTAACAGCTGAAATCAAATTAACGTCCACGTTAAGTTTAGCAAATCCCACTGAACGTTATTAGTTAACGTCTTGCACGAAAAAAGACAGTTCTTATGGATATAAAAAAAATAAGCATTCTAAAAGTTACTATTCCTCAATCCCTACTCCAGAAACCCTTCACCTACTTTGATGCGAGTTCGATGCAAGTTCAAATGTCGTGGTCAGGGCTCAAACACCGGACAAAAACCACCCGATGTGCTCTGCTTCTGGCTGCAACTGCCAACACCTGAGTTTGAGACCCTGCGTCTCCGTGGGAACCAGCGATGCTGTCACTAACGGACCACAGACCAGCTCCCAGCCAATCATCGCTCGGCCTCAAGACACAGAGCAGAGAAGTGAGATCTCGGCAGGTAAAAAGCTGTTCAAATCCCATTTTGTTTTGACAGAAACCCACAGTGACAGTTGGGCCGCAACTTTAAAGGAAAACATGGTGGCCATACTGCCAGTTAACGGAGCTAAACTCCTTCTGCTGAATGTTTCCACCCATAACATTGCCTCAAAAGATTAAAAATATGCAGAATATCAACCAGAATACTTGCAATCACAGATTAAGCAAGGTATTAGTGCAATTATTAATATATTCTTTGTACAAAAACACATAGGCAGTTGGAAGACTTCTTTCATCGACTGCTCTTCCCTGAACATACTACCCAACTATAAACTGGTTTTGACTTTTAAATAAAAATACATGCTGCTCTACAGTAACAGCAGCACAGGATTAAGCTGACCAACTAAGAACCGCATCAGGTATCGACGACTCGGCCTCTGGAACACTACAGCATCTTTCACTTGTCATCCCGAATCTCCAACTTCTGCTCATGAAAACTACAGGCCCCAGGATGCATTAGTATATCGCGATCCAGGCAGGCTATTCAGATAAAAACACAGCACTGCATACTGGGGCCTGTAGTTTCCACGAGCCACATTCTTACTGAAGATGAGACCAGATGTAGGCCATATTGCACACTTCCACGGGCCAGCACACAACATACACATACCATACAGGGAGCCTGCTGCCAGTAATCATCAGGTAAGCTGGATTGATACCCAGCTCTCACACATCAAAGTTACGGGGACAAAGATCTCAGTAAAAATAAACAGCTAACCACTAATTCCCAAAGAATAATCAGCAGTCCAGCTACTTTCAAACATGCAGAATAGGCTACAGCTTTTTAACATCTTTATACTAAACTGCAGTAAGATTTTTTTCCTTACACCCCCCTCCCCCCCCCGACTGCTACATTTATTAACATTGAAGAGTGTACTTCTGAATATCAATAGGAAAAGTGTGTTTGGTGAGGGGCATAATCCCCCTGTCCAGAATTTAGTAATCTGGAAACAAATCACTCTCTTCCTCCATTGCTACAATGTACTGAAGCAGAAGCTTGCCTCTCTTTCAAAAAGCAGAGCTTAGCTGAAAATTAAATAGCTGTATCTCAGCGTAGGCCTCAGAGAAGAATACGCTGTACTTCAGTTCACTAAAGGGAAGGGCAGCTCCCCCTACCAGTCTGTTCTAAGAAGGTTTTAATCGAGGAAGGAAACAACCAGGGATCAAAATGAGTAAGTCCTCCTTTCTCTTCCCTCCGTTTTCCACGAGCTCTGGATTATTATTATTATTTTAAAAAAACCCAACATGCATATATAATTCCATCTAGGTACTTATATGTTTCACTAGTCCTTGTAGAACAAGACAGCCTTTGCAGCGTTTCCAGGCTAGCAGGCAGCACCCGCAAAAACATGCAAAAGAAAAAGGACCAAGACTCTGACCCAAGAGAAAGCCAGCATCCCGTTACAACAGAACAACAAACAGTGATGCTTCAGTCACCTGAAAGTCATCCTCATGCACTTCCCTATAGAGGCAAGAGGCCTCAGGAGCATCTAAAGGTTTTGTCAATACAGCAATACTGTCCATAGGCCAAAGACAGCTGTTGCCATAGTTACTATCAGCCAGCTTATCAGAAAATAATTATTGCCGATTACTCAGAAGTTTTGTTAAAACAATTTAAAGCTTCAATAGGATACCACTTGAGCTCTTCAATTAACTGTTTGCAACTACACTGCCTTTGGGACCCACACAGTTAACGATGCTTGGGTCTGCAGGGTTGGAGGGGAACAAGGCAAGGAATCAATGTTCCTTCTCCCTTTCATACTGACAGCTTGTATTTCACAGGCAGAAACAACGAAACCGAACCAACCGTAAGCTCGGCTGCTCTGCTAGAGTTCTCCTCTCGCAGGCCTGGAGACCGAGTCTAAGCACAGGCCATCTTAGAGTCACAGGCTCAAATCTGCCCTCATCTCTTTTAACCATTCACGTATCCGTACTCCCATTCAAGAAACACACCGCTTACATTTTCAAAATATATTTCTAATTCCACACGCAATGGTAGAGCCCCTCGCTTAAGAGGCACGCAACACGATTTCTGTAGCAAGTGAACTTGGTAACATTCCCTTTGTCCTAAAGGCACAGTACTGTCAGGTGGAAGGGCAGAATCTGGAAAACACACATTTTAAGAAATCCGACATTAAAAAAAGCATAGAAGCTGTGTGAACACAGCCTGCAACGGAGTTCACATTAAGCAGAGCCTCACTCCTCATGTGCTAGCTGAAAATGCATTCCCACCAGTAACAACAAACATTAGGCATGGGCTGGGGGGGTAGTAGTATTGGGGGGGGGGGGGGGGGGGTGTGGTTTTCTGCTGTGGGTTTTTTTAAAGGATGCTTTGAACATACAATCTCTAACCAAAGAGTGAGCGTTTGCAATGACAGTGAACAAGAAATCTCAGGTAAGAGGGAACAAATAATAGGTCAAATCATTTAGGCAAACAGCTTTTAAGGCACAGGGTACTTGATAATTCCAACAGAGATAATAAAATTACGTTAACAGTGCAACAGAAAATAAATGCTGCAGAAAAGCCTGTGTCAAGTAGCGCATTCTTTCCTCAAAAGCCTGGGATGATCAAAGTATTAAAACAAAAGATTCTGTGGTAAAGTTGGGGCTTTGTTAGGGCAGTAGGCAATCCTCTTGGACCAAAGGAAGGGACCTTTCAGAACTTTCTACATCTTTAAAAATTATTTTAAGGACAGGTGATTCTAATTGTAAAGTCCGATTGTCACGCGAGTACACCATTTCTCAGCACTAAGTACATTTTTAAAAACTCTTGTGATTTTTGTACATTTTATAGCCATTCAGTATCTACGCTTGCCACTTTGCTTCTGTGAGTTTTTGACGTAACAAAGGCAGAGTCAAACAAACTTAAAATCATACTTTACTGATTTTAATCTAGTGAGGAACTTGGTAAGGTGCTGGAGTCATAAATTATTTAAAAAAAAACACAGGGGCTTTTAAAAAAAAAAAAAAACAACACAAAACCAGATTGTATTTGCAATAAGAAAAGAAGAAAGGAAAATACAAAGTTCCCCCTGCCAAATGTAAATAAACTTCTTTTTTGCCTGCATAATGCATATCCCTACCACCAGCACAAGCCAGACGCTGGCTTTGTGCTATACTGAACATGAAATATTAATGTAAGATACCTATAAAAACTATCCTTCAGTTCACCCTCTATTTACAGGGTACAGAAGTAAATATCTTGTCCCTTGCATTCACAGACATCTCAAAACCCCTCTGCACACTGCCCCACCTTTCCAGTATATGGTTTGTTCCTAAATAACCTTTGTGCAGTTAAAATACATCAGAAACAGGATGTGAGCTGCTTTCTGGCACAGAGTAATTGAACAAGGGCAATTCACAAACGTACAGGAGCCAGGCCTTTTGTGGAGTCTTACACTTCTAGTACACAGCTACGCATGTGACTGCACAGTTGTGAGCATAAAGGCTGAAGGGGACAGTGAAGAAATACTATTAGAAGCATAATAATAGGTTTTTAGCGCTGCCCCTTCTACACAAGGAGCCTCTCCTGAAGGCTGGTCTGCTTTACAGCTCATATCACTCTGTGATGGCCCTCCGAAAAGCAAAGCCCTCTCACACTAGTAAGTTCTTTCTGGAAGATTTTAAACAAGCAAAACCAACAAACAACAAAACCTGAAACAATAGTAAAAAGGTTAAGTCACCAACATGTGTTTCTCACATGATGTTCATCTTGAGTTTCTGGTACCCGCGCAATATACCCATAACATAGGAAATAAGATAGCCCATCGAGGCTCCTACAAACTGGTGTTGAAATGAAAGAGAAATCTCCATTGTAAATGAATTCCAATGGTATCAATTCATTTGACGGAATGAAGTTCTTCATGGCTCCGAGAGTAAGTAAAGGAACAAAACAGCTACGATGCGTTCATATGCAATTATGACCATTATAAACAAACTGCATGAACAACCCAAGTGATAGCTGGGCTCACTATTAAAGCTTTCCAACTGCACATAGAATTCCACAACTTTCTAAGGAGCCATTAGAATTTTCCTAAAAAAAACAAACATGCATGCAAATTGTCTCCTTTTTACAGAATCTAGTCCAATGATTTTTTAATTTTTTTTTAAATTAGAATTTTTCTCCAGTGAAGTTTAACAGACACACACAAAACCTCGTCTCTAAAAAAGAGAAGTAGTGTTGGAATAAGAGCTATTTAGGCCCAATACTTGAAACACAGCTGAAGCTGAATGGCCTAGGGTGAAGAGAAATCTTTACAAAACCTAAACTGAAAGCAGTGACCTTACTGTTGAGGCTAGAAAACACAACAGCATTTTTCTCTGAGCAGCATAAGTTTCAGTTTCCTACTTTTGCTTTATTTAAGTTCTTTGAAGGAAAGTTTTACATTTTCATCCCCTAAAGGAAGAAAACCACTTTCAAATGCCGCCTTCTGCCTCACAACAAATCCAGTTCAGGATGCACATAGAGAAGAGCAAAGATTACAAGCTTTCAGGTAGAAATCTTAC
This sequence comes from Strix aluco, assembly GCF_031877795.1. NCBI lineage: Eukaryota > Metazoa > Chordata > Aves > Strigiformes > Strigidae > Strix > Strix aluco. Next base: position 88,729,530 of record NC_133934.1, on the reverse strand, counting down.
GATGACTAATGGTAAAATAATTATTAACAACAAAATATTGCTTAACACGGCATTCTGAATTACACACCACGTTAGCTTTACTAGTTAACTGAAAAATCACTGAAACCCATAATGGGATCCACTCCAACTTCCTTGTCGCTCAGGTCAGCATGGCTAAAAACTGGGGGTAATGCCAGAGTTGACATCCAGCTGGTGGTTAAGTACTCACTGAGCAAGCACCTACCTACTGCTGGACAATGGGTCTCTGAAGACCTTGAAGTGAGACTCTATACATGCTACTATGCAACACGAAATCGAGGGATAAAGAGGTCGCTTCATACTCCCTCTGTGTCAGCTCAAGCTTCTAGCTGATGTAACTATCATAAAATAATCTAATTTCTCTACCACAGTAAGGTTGAGAGGTTTAAAAACATGCGAGAAGCACTTCATCTTTTTTTTTTTTAGTACAAAGTTTCATTTACTGAGCTACAGAATTCCCTTCTACAAAATAAAAATAAAAAATGCCCCCAAAGAAAGTTTCATTTAGCTATCGTGAAACGTGCGCAGGTATAAATAAAATTCCCAAAGCCTGTGATCTTTCTGCTAAAGTGTGGTAATTAACTCTTCCATCTAAAATGGGTAGTTATGCACAATTTTTGTTTCTTTCTTTCAAGAACCTGTTCTTACTAGTAATTTAACATCACTATTTAAAGTTATATTATACACAATCACTAATAAGCTTAATATAAAAGTTTTAGCATTACATGTTAGCCAGGCAGAAGTCACGAATTTTAGATTTTTAGGGTTGGTTGGGTTTTTTTTTTTCCAAGGCTTTGAAGAAGCATGTTATTTTCTTCACGAATTAAGCCCCAAAATATGGCTCTTTTCATCAAAGTTAAACATTCCCCTGCTCTGTAGCACATCCAGCCTCACCAGATAGCTCCGGGCAAGCACAGGAAAGCCAGAGGAAGCTGACTTACAAAACTGAAACTAAGCAGGTGCCTACATTGTTGGAAGTGAGCACAATGGGAAGGGAAAAAAAAAAAAAAAAAAAAAAAGGTAAACAGACAGCCAAAATCCTTTTTATTTCCGATACCTGAAAATCGACAGCTAAGCCAAAAAGATGCATCTATCTCTCTATACGGCTGTATAGGAGTATCTGTCCTTTAACCTGGTAACAAGCAACAGCATACCTAGTTAAGAAAACTTCAGTGGCCCAGTGGAGCCTACCCACCCCTTACTAGAGCCCTGCCATTGCTGAGCACACATCCCCACCTGATTTTTCTATGCTCAGACCTCACCGTACATCACAGCACACAACTTTCTCGTGACACACAAGTTATTACCCCCAGTGGGACCTTTTTACATGCAGTCTCCACAGTGAACAAAAGTTCATTGTCAAGCTCAGCACTTGGGCCCAAACAAACATCCAGGGGGTAGGAGGGGGAGAAAGAGGGGAAGTGCTCCTATCCACAATTAAAAGATTTGCAAGCAATCACCGTTACTTACAATTAAAAAGTGGGAACAGGTGTAGCAGATACCATACTTTGATAGCTGAACAAAGAATATTACAGCACGTGACTGAAATGTGATGACATTTGTTCACCAATCGAAAACAAAAGCCACTCTCCAATGGCACTCTTTCCTCCACCCCCAAGAATTAGGAACTTGGAAATCTCTCCATATTGAAACACATCTGTTCATAGCCTCATTTTTTGACACTTGAGGAGAAGTTGAATGAAGAGCTCCATGCATTAATCCAATACGAATCCACCTAAAAACCTCGGCGTACAATCCTGCCAGCACCCACCAAACTGCAGAGGTAGCTGGGGGAAAAGCTCTACCAACAGCGAAGGTCGGAATAATAAAGAAAAGAAAAAAACAAAACACACACCACCACAAGAAAAAAAAATCCCGCAGGAAGGCGAGTGAAGAAAGGAACATGCACAAGAGGACTAGACCAAATGGCAGAGTCCCACATAGAGCCCCACTCCACCTACACAGACGCAGGCGGGAGGGAAAAAACAAAAATAAAGAAGTAGCCGTCCCCAATGCCGGCAGCCGTGCCGGAGCAGGAGTGGGAAACCCCGGCGGCGCCCCGGCCCCGAGCTCCGTACCTGTGCGGGAAGGGCAGCCCCAGGGCGAGGGGGGCAGGCCCGGCTCCAGAATAACAAGTTGCAGAAGAAACGGAATTTTCCCGGCGCTGCTCGGGCCACAAAGACGAATGAAAGGAAGGAGGGAAGGGAAAAAAAAAAAAAAAAACAACCACACACACACACAAAAAAAACCGCAGCAGCGGCTTTACTACGAATTATCCATCACCGAAAGCAGCATCATTTCCCAGATAATAATAAAACTTCCCCGACAGCATCGCGGCGAAGGACCCGACGGAGAGAAAAGGGCCTGGAAATAATCATCCTGAAGGAAACCGGAGGGGAGGGGATAAGCCTCCCTCCCCCACCCCATCCCCAGTGCAATGTGTCATCTCCTTCCCCTGCTCCTCCCCCCAACCCCAATGTGTCACCTCCTCCTTTTACCCCAAGTGTCACCCTCCTCCACCTCTCCCGCTCCCGCTCGCAAACTTCTGCCGGCGCCCGCCGGGGAGGCCGGAGGGGGGGCGGGGGGGGGCCGCGGCGGCGCCCCGGGACGCTCCGCTCTTTCCCCCCCCCCTCCACCGCCCCCCCCGAGGGAGGGGCCGGGGGGCCGCGGCGAAGTTGCTGCTCCTCATCGCCAAGTTGGCCGGAGAGTGCGGGGCGAGCCGCCGCCATCCTCGGCGCCCCCAGCCCCGCGGCGGCGGGGGGGGGAGGAGGAAGAGGAGGAGGAGGAGGAGGAGGAGGAGGAGGAGGAGGAGGGAGGGGGGGGCGCGGGGTGGGGGGGGGGGAAGGGGGGGGGGACGGCGCCCAGGGGGCGGGGGGGGGCAGGGAGGAGGAGGAGGCGAATCCGAAAGGTGGGATACTACACCCTGCTGGCGGCGGCGGTGCTGCTGCGGGCCGGCCGGGGTCCCCCTGGCAGGACCTCTCTGTGAGGGGGAGGACTCTTCTTCATAGGGGGAGGGTGCCGGCGCCGCCGCTCCTCTGGGCCTCCCTGTCCCCCTCTTCTGGGCGCCTCTCTCTCTCTCCTCCTCTCACTTTCTTTAAGCTAAGCGGGGAGTGGAAGATGGTAGGTTGCTCCCTTCTCCTCCTCCTCCTCTTCGCTCGCTCTCGCCTCTGTGGGGTCCTTTTCCTTCCCCCTCTCCGCGGGGGGCTCCTCCTGCGGCGGGGAGGAGGGGGCGGGCGGGGAGGGAGGCACGAAGCCGGAGAGGCGCAGGAGGAGAGAAACTGTGACACAAAAACAAGCCGAGAAGCTGAACTCTTCTTCAATCCCATTCACCCGGCCCGGCCGCAGCACCGCTCGCCGGGATCCCTCCGCCGCCGGCCTCCCTGCCTGCCTGCCTGCCTGCCTGCGGCGCGCTCCCGACACGCCGCCGCGCGCGCGCCCCCGCCCGCCCCGGCCCGGCCCGGCCCGCCGCCGGAGACCCGCGGGGGAACGGGGCGGGCGGCGGAGGCGGCGGGGGGGGGGGGGGGGGCGGAAGGGGGGAGCCCGGCCCGACGGACCCCCGCTCGTGCTCCCCCCCGCTCCCCCCCACCCGCGACGGCGGCGGGGAGCCGCCGGCCGGGCCCGGGCCGGGGCCGGGGGGAGCCGGGAAGGGCGGGAGGGCGGGCTCGGCGGCTTCTCCTGAGGGGGACTACTTGACGTGTCGGTGCGGCGAATTTATTTCCCTTTGCCTAAGGAACGGGCTGTGCTGCGGCCCCCATTGCCTAGGGAAAAAGCCCGGATGTGAAGTGAGTGAAACTAAAGTAGAGTGAAGTAGGGCACCAAACTCTGCCGGAGCGGCGCCGCCGGCCGCGGCGGCGGGGGGCACCGGGCGGGCGGGCGGCCGCCGCGCCGCCACCACCGGACGGGGGAGCGGGGGGGGCGGATGAGGAAGGGAGGGAATGAGGAGATGGGGCGGGGGGGGGGGGTGTCTCGGCCGGCGCCCCCCCCCCCCCCGCTTCGTCCCCTCCCCCCGCCCGGCCGGCCGGCGCGCGGGGCTCGGCGGGGGCGGGCGCGCGCCCGTGCGGGCGCGGGGCCGCGCGCAGGAAGCTGGGGCGGGCGGGAGGAGCCGCGCGGGGCCCCGCCGCGAGGGGCTGCGCACAGGAAGTTGATGCAACAGGGCCGCGGGAAAAGGGGGGGGGGAGGCTAAGGGGGGGGGGGCGCAGGAAGCAGCCGCTGCGGCGGGAGGAAGCGCGGCATCCTCATCCCCATGCAAGGGGCTGCGCTGATGCACCACGGCGGGGTGCGCGGCCGGGCCGCCCGCGAACAGCCGCCCTCCCCTCCCCTCCTTCCCCTCCTCCCGGGCGCATCGCCGGCCCTGCCATGTTATTCGCAGAAATAGCGCACCCGCTCGCCGTGCGGCCGGGGAGGGTTTGCCCTCCGCTCTCCTCCTCCTCCTCGCTCCGCCGCTGCTTTCCGCCTTGCCGTTCATGCAATGGGGTTTGCTTATTTATTTATTAACTTACTACTCTACTGCCGGGTGATGCTGCCATTTGCTTTCGTGCGAGCAGCGGGGAACGGCAGCACATCAGCTTTCCCTGCCTTTTTTTTTTTTTTTTTGCTCCCCTTTTATTATTTTTTTCTAATACCTTCCTCTTTTAATTCCCCTCCCAAAAGAAAAAACCGTGGCGAGACAGAAAGTTTCACAGGCAGGTTCAAAGCAGTGAAGTTACAGATCATGAATTGAACGGTTCTGCGGTGCCCGTTGACGTGAAAGGCAAATAAACGTGAATTCAACTTGGGGGGGGGGGCGCTAATAAAGGGATCAAGATACTAGAGCGTGCGAGGCTCCTCACTTACTCGGACCCACGTACGTTTTGGTGGCTGCGTGAGAAGGCAGCTCGGGGACCCTCGGCCCCCGCAGTCTCCAGCCAAAAGGCTGCTGGGGGCTGCCCAAACACAAGCAGCCAACCCATGGAGGATCAGTCCTTATCTGCGATAAACTAGCTTAACTTACAGGCATGGCACGCACCCCCTGTGCGTCTCCGGCTTCCGAAAGTCTCCAGAGTCTCAGAAATACTTAAAACCTCACCTGTGTATCGGAGCCATCATTGCTAAAACAGTGGGACATGTTCTGGACGCTGCGGGATTTGCATGAGCTCTCACAGAAAGCTGGGGTTTGATGCAGTGCAAAACTGATTATTTTTTTTTTTAACAGCCTCTCGCATCGCTTTATTTCTTCAAAATGTTCACAAGTTGGGAAGAAAAGTAAGTGTTTGCATTATCTCTGCAGATGCTTCAGGAAACCACGATGAACTCATTATTATGTTGTGAAACTAAATCCATAAAGCAGTCATGATGAGTAACTCAGGGACTCGTCGTAATTGGGCAGTAATGCACAGTTTTATCATCTGGAGGATTCTGGTGTGCTCAATGTGAGCAGGGATTTACAGCAAGGTTCCCTCTCAACTGTCAAAAAATTAGCCTACCAAGCCATTGTTTATTTAATTACTGTTAATTTTCCACTTCTTTTCCATCATTTGGTTGCCAAGTTCTGTGTGATTTAATTGTGAACTTTACAACATTTGGTGCCTTTCTCAAAGTTGTAGCTCCTGGACTCATACAATTATGCAAGAAACACGGGTTTATTTTTTTTTAATTAAGTTTCTAGCCTGTGGGTTTGTAGATATGAGCTTGAAGACACAAACCTTAAAGGCACAAAAAGAAGGTATGAAGCAAATAGTCATCCAAAAATGCCTGTTTTTTTTTTTTTAATGTCACATTGTTCAGCTTTTTGAGGCAGTCTCTTTTTTTTTTTTTTTTTTTTTTTGCAAGCCGGGTGTGATTCTGAACAGCAGGGTTGATGGAGTACTAAAAAAATCACAGAAAATATCAGAGTGTTCATCAAATAGTGACTGATAGGTGCACAGTTCATGGGTTAACAGGTAAGGTCATGTGCATGAGACTAACCAAAAAATCTTATCCCAGTAGGTTTTCTAATGTGTCCAACGGTGACAGGCAGTATTATGGTTAGTACAGTAAAAATATTACACAGTTTTAAATAAATGTTTATTTGCTTTTTATACTTCTTTCTACTCCTACAGCCACTCAATAGATCAAGTCATACTGGGATCAGGTTGGTTACTGTCAGATCTGCACATTAGTTTGCTGCAATTCGCACCGTCCAGCCCCCTCCCTTCTCTCATCCCTCTAATCTCCAGTCCGTAACCAATTTTTAAACCCCTCTGAAAATCCCAGCCCCAATGCTCAGCTTTTTCCCCCTCCGTATAAACTTTTACTACTGGCAATTCAAGCCGTGGAGGCCAAGTGTTACAACCCAAAGAGCAGCCTGGATTTTACCTTCAGTTAGGGTTTGAAGCAAGAAGAGGAGTCGGCTTACTCTGAAATCAATCAGAGCAGAGTTGCTTTTGCCCTTTGATAGAGGCGCCAGAAAAATAAATACCAAGTAAAACCTGTTTATTTCACCGGTTTTTATCTTTCTGGTTAACAAGCAAGTTAAAAGAAGCTAGAATGAGTGATTAAGCGTTACTAGAGATTCGGGATGTTTATTCTGCTGAGGGGTCAATACGCGCAGTTTGACTAAAGTTTGTTTTAGAGATGAACTTTGGACAAAGTTCAAAGAAAAAAATAATCATTAGCTGTTACCGTAGATGTGCAAAGAAATTTTACATGGTTTGCCTTAGAACTCAGACCGTGATGAGTATGTTGTGATACTGCTTATATTCAGGGCGCGCTACCCACAGTGATCTTCAAGTCACAGCCGGGTAGAGTGGCTCGGACCATTTTATACCTTGAACTCAGCTGTTTAAGCCACAGATCCTGATTATCACAGACAAGTTGAAAGTTTTTCCTTTAAAAACAGCACACACGCACTACTCCTTTGTTCAGTCTTGTGACGATGAAGAGGAGTGATCCCAGCCTCTGTGCTGCTTAGCTTCGCTTCCACATCAGCAAAAAGGGCCTCCACAGGTGTAGCATTCACCTTCTAGTAGCATCAGAACTGGTTTCATGTACGAAATTGGAAGCAACAGTACCATCAGATGCACAGTTAAATGCTTGAATAAACTGGCTGGGTTGGTTTGTTGGCTTCATACAGAGATACCTAGCATGCTTTCCTTGCAGTGAAAGGAAATCTTGCTAGAAGCCTAGGGAAAAAATTCCCTCCTTTGCTTGCTGAGTCTTTGTGCACAAAGTTGCCCTCCACACCTCCGCCTCCAAATGTGGTGTTTGTGCTGCTCATCGGGAGTCATGGTTCGGTTTGTCGAGATTTTTCCCCTTTCTGCTTGATCACATCCCCCTGGATGCTCACCCAGTCCTCACCCTTTGCCACGTTTGTTTCCTAAAAGCATTTACAAGGCAAGTCTGGTGCCTTTTCAAAATTAGTGCAAAACTCACAAAAATCAACAGGCTTTCGATGAGAACTTGGAAGCAGGTGCTCGATGATGTTTCTCATTGAATATTATTTCACCAGTTTGGGTGAGTTTCAGAGAAAGAAACCCAGTCCATGTGAAGTCGTAATGCAGGGGCATCTCAAGAGTAATCAGTTGTCATTACTGACAATTATTGTACTAACCATTCAAAATAACAAGTTACATCATAATGTGCTAACTTTGCTATAGCCAGCCCATCTCACAGTGCTGTTTGCTGAGAATACTTAGAGCAAAATCCAAGAAGACATCAGTTAACACGCAGAAACACTCTTGTAGCCACTCACGTTAAAAGGAATTAACAGCAAGCGCAAAGGCTCCTAAACTACAGGTCACAGATTAAATTGACAGCAGAGTAGCCACACAGCACTTTCTCTTCCCCTGGTTTTCAGCAACAAAACTACCTTAAAAAATAAACCAGGAGTTAGTTACTTGCCTATTGCTGTTTTTCAGTGTGCTTTTGGCAGGGATGCTAGATGGCTGCAAATAAGGGGAGATAGCCTGTGCAGCCGTGCCTAAAAGAGAAAGCCATAAGACCGTTTCAGGCAAGACATACCCCAGCCTAAGAAAACAGTCGGGAACCTGCCTGTTTTTCTCATCGGTGTTTGAACACGGGGTTATCTCTCCAGCAGGATCCAGGCAAAGAGCTGCTTCTACAAGCAAATGCCTTCCTCTTCCCAGGGTCAGGGAATGATAGGGCATCACTCACTTCCAGGCGATAAGGAAAATTAAGCAGGCGGTTTAGACCACCGGTTGAGGCCAGAGCCTGAAAACATGACACACACGAGACACTCGCCGTTAAGGACAGCAGCAGAAGTACAAACTGTGTTGCTTAACGCAACAACCTCCGACTTCGACCATGGATTATTGCCTTACATAGGAGGTATTGCTTACAGCAGCCAATGAAGCAGACCTCTGCTTACCCTGCCCCTTCCGAAAGGACTTGCTCACTCGGCAGCTGTCGGTCGGTCCAGCCAGGAGCAGTGCGGCCTCAAACCTTGCTCTTCTGATGCTCTGCCTGGGAGGCAGCGGTTGACTGGGTGAGCTAAAAACGGTCATAGGAGCGCATTGCCTGGGATCTATGTTCTAGGAAAGGTAATTCAGCCTTCGGGCTGCCCTGCTCCCCATGCAAAATTCCTATTCTCCAGGCTGCCTCCAGCAGCAGAGCCAGAGAAGGCCTGTCAGCACAGCACAGCATCATGCCTGTAGTGGGATTTCACTGGGGATGCAAGCTTTTCTGAGGTTAGCCTTGAAAGGATGAAGCCATCTCGCTTTCTCTTCCCCTGATCACTTACTGTTTTGCTTACCGGAGATACTGGTTATTTCATACAGAAAGTAGAGGACTGTAGTTCAGAGGGGTTAGCCTGGCCTGTTGCACCAGAGAGCAGGGGGGACCTGTGAGACCCACCATCGTCTCGAACCTGCCAGCAGCTCCCAGAGCTCTTCTTCTTCCTTGGCTCCCTTCTTAGGGTTTCAGTCATGTTAACGTTTTGGTATGTAAAGTCAAGAAGCCTGGCGGCTCCTTATCTGATCTGACCTCCAGCAAAATGCTGGCTATTTCAACCAGTAATTCTGTATCAGATCTGCAATTTGGGGAGGCCGGAGTGTATCTTACCCTTCACAAGCCATTGCTTTCTGCTTCTGGAGGTGCATCTGCTTTCAGAGAGTCTGGTGGTCTGGCCGCTTCCAGATTGAAGGAAGATCTGAGCAGCGATACTGTCTCCGGGAATCGAGGGGAATGGGTTTCCTTGCCCTTTGTTAATCTTTTCTCTTTAAGTAGATGCGAGCAGTCATAAAGGGGACATTGCTCATGGCTCTCAGGTGGCTGGCCAGGCTGACTAAGCACGCTTACGGATCCCGTACACTGTTTAGAATCACAATGAGCTAGAAATTGTGTGCCAAGATGCAAACGGTCCAGGGAACAGTTTCTCATTTTTAAGCCAGCGGTATGAAGTATCCTAGGAGCAATTGCAGCTCCATTATCGGGTAAAAGAAGCTCTTTTTGGCTCATTGCCCTTTTTGTTAAACAACGTCATGCCCCGAAATTCAGGCTGCTTTCTTGTAACATAGTAACCCTGCTAAATTTTTTAGCTGGAGATTGTTGGACCACTAGGCATTAGGGATATCTAGTCTCCATCAAAATACCCTTTTCCAGCTGCCTTCAGCAGAATTCTCTCACTTTTATTTTTGAGGAGCTCAGAGGGGAGAAAGTTTAGTAGAACTGGAAAGCTGTACATGGAAATGAAACCACTGAAAGAAAGGACCCACTGAAAGAAAATGACAACTTTTATAACAGAGCGTTTCAGTGTGCCACTAACCCGATAAGCAGATAGAAGTGCAGAGTGGTAGACCAAGGACACAAGCCATAGACCATGACAGCAACTACCAGGTTGTAACACAGGCACCTAGACATCTCAACAGGTAGACCTCCCGCATGCAGAGAAATCAGACATTGCGGCAAACAGCATCAACAAAAAAAAGTCCATTCCTATAAACAGTACAACACCAGTAGACAGGCCGTCATGTTTGTTTAGTTCTTTGGCACCTCGCAGGAGATACATGATAAAGCAGAGCTTGCCCTGAGGAACATACAATGTAAAAGGTCACTACAGGGCAGAGGCTGCGAACCAACGTGCCTTAGGACAATTAGATGATGATGATAATTTCAGGATGCTAAGTACTTGAAATATAAATACTGATTGTGGTTTTCAAAAATATTTGCATAAATTTAGCCCCTAAACCCTTCCATATCACTAGATACATAAAGAGCCTGGGGTTTGAGTGGATGAAGCACCTAAAAAGCAATTCAGTTCTCTCTAAGTATTTAACCAGGCCTGTATCTGAGCTGCCAGTTTGGGACTACCAGCTGAGCAGCATCTTCTCCTATAGAATGATGTAACAAGAAGAATATCAGTGTTTGAAAGCAGTGCAGAAGTAGTAAGCTAGGGGAAATATTAAACTACTGGAATCCTGTGTATTTATGACATGTTGTCCTGACTTTACTATGCTGAAAAGTAGCCCAACATAGGCACAGGGATGGGGGAGAGAAGAGGAGCTGTGAAACGACTGTTAGGAAGGAGGGATGTGGAAGGGGAATCCAGGAGCGGAGCTGCGCCTGGCTTTGCATGCGAGAATAAGAGAGTTAACAATGACTCAGTGGACAGAGAGGTCAGTGCCAGTGCAGGGATTCAGAGTGGGTTTTCATGGCCTAACAATAAATAGTGTTAGTCAACTCTAGATTACCTGGGATTAAGCGTGTCATGGGTGCAGATAGCCCCGAGGTGACCGGTGCTGAACTAGCGTGGGCTGGTGGGAGTGCTGCTGTGCTCATGCAGCACCGTGCCACACACTGCATCTTCTGAGGAGCTGTGGCCCCCTGCCCTTCACAGCCCTTGCAGTCACCAGTCCTTCCCGACGGTGTGACACCCTCTTCCCCGAGCTTCCTGGGCAGCTCTGGCTATTTCTGGGTTTCTGCTTTGGCTGCGTCATCTCATCTTGCTGCTTTCTTGGATAATCCAGAGTTTTAATGCGGCTGCGTTTTGAACGGCGTGGGAAGGGGCAAAGTAAAGATCAAAAAAGAGTCAACAAACCTGATGGACATGGAAGGCATCAGCACAGTGAGACAATGCCCTTTTTACTTAGCTATGTCTTACAATACAGCTACCGCATCATAAATTCAGCGACACATGTATGTAGAGAGATGTCTACACAGATATTTTATTTATAATGGATTTTAATATCTTCCACCCAAGTCTTCTGTTGTTTGAGTGATAGGCAAGTTGCAAAATATATCACTCAGGAGTTAGGGAATTCAGCAATTAAGCCTGTTTGTGCATTCTTTGTGTTCAAAATTGATTAATAACAGTAAGATATACCAACATCATGCTTTTCAGCTAAGACAGTTAGATAATGTCAATATATTCACAAATCTCATTGGCATCGCTTCCCTATATGAATAGTACACGTAAGCATAAACATATTTTTCTCTCACTAGGAGGGACAGAATGAAAAGGCTGTTTCTTTCAAAACTCTATTAGGCGATCAAGTGGAAACATGACATAATTTGATTAGTTGCTCTTGCAGTGGACTTGGAAACACCACAGTGAATTTGAATAAAAGCCTACCATAGTTTGAAAATGTTGCAAAGTTCCAGGTCATCTTAGTCTCACTGGTAATATCAGTGGGGCCCCTGAAAACATCAACTCAGTGCTTGCCATCAGCCAGCTAGTTAAACAAGGAGTTCAAAGTTATCTGAAATCTGTAAAATTCAATGGAAGCTTGTATTTTGCCTATTTATGAAGCCAATGCGTGTCCGCCCCCTCAGAGCAAGCTGAAGGACGTTGTTTCAGAAAAGATATGCTAGAATTAGAAAGGCAACAGAAGGGATAGAATAACTTTCACCTTGAGAAAAAAAAACGTGGGGACTAGGACTTCTCAGATGAAATAAGAGAATACTGAGAGGGAACATAAGAGGCCTGCTAGATGGAGAGCATCATGGAGAAGGAGAATAGGGAGCGATTGTTCACCGTTCCTCAAGATGCGAGAGTAAGTGGCACTGAGTGAAAGGATTAGGCACTGTTTAAAACAAACAAAAAGCAGGGTTTTTTTTGCTCAGTGTATAATTACAGTTGGAACTCATTGCTGCAAGGTTTCATGGAGCCTGAAAGTATAAATCTGTCCAGAAAGGCATGAAACAAATCTACTGAAGTATGCATCATCTGACTCAGCAAGCCCTTTTACCACTGATTGCCAGAGGCTTCCAGGAAGAAGATCCTTCTGGATGCAACCCATTTCTTACAGTTCTCCTTAAGTACCCAAGTTGGGACATTATCAGAGAAAGGCTGGGCTAGATGATGCATCTTTGGTCTCCTTCAGTATTGTCACTTTAATGAGTTCAGCAATAAAGGAAGTAGTAATATTTTGGTGGAGGAGAAAAAAAATCAGTGCAAGAACCTTCTTCTCTATTCATGCGTGCCAATGGTATATAGGCTTCGCTCTTTACTTGAATAGAGTGAAACTTCTTGTACTGTGGGTTGTTTTTTTTCTTCTGAGAATGAAAGCAGGTCTTACATTGTCATTCATATTGCATTTATTGGAATGAGAGGCAGTTTATCTTTTAATAAAAACACACTGTTCAAACGGGAATCACATAAGGGGGCTGTGTGAAGGCCATGGAGGAAATAGGCTACATGTCCCTACTAAACCAAACCAGCATCCTTGCTCTCTGCCGCCAGAAATACTGTTCTCAGGCAGCCAGTGCCAGGCAGGAGCTGGCCGGGGGACTGCCCGGTGGTGCCCGGTGGTACCGGTGCCCGGTGTGGCTCTGCTGGGCCCCTGCGGTGGGTTTGTGGCCGCCCCCCAGCACACTCCCATCGCAGCCACCCTCATCCCTGGAGAGATGGAAACCAGGGTCAACCCACCCAGCAGCTTCCACTAGAGGCCACTGCTACATAGAGGAGGAAGAGGAGGAGGAAGAGGAGAGGGAAGAGTTCAGAAAGCATCACAGTCTTGAGGCTTTATTTCCAGGCGTGAGGATATCTGTTTGTAACCAGCTTGGCAAATGTGTATGAAGTACTACTGTTTCTGCTGAGGCACACAAGAGAAAAGGGATGGCCGCTGGGAGCTGCAGGGGCTGTTCCGTTTCCACCTCAGATGTTACTAGCAAGGGCTGAAGAGGCACCCCTCTTTCCAAACCCTTCTCCTTGCACCATGTGAACTTAGAGGAGCAGCAGATCCCTCATTCCTGAGGGGACATCTGAGGTCGGGAAGGTGAACTGTCCTACGGAACAGCACTTCAGAGAGGAAGAAATGCATGCTATAACAACAATGAAGTTCTGTTTACAAATATGTATATGAAATTTGCAGCTTCCAGTTTGGACTTAAAGAATGGCTTGTGTGCCTAAAAGCTTGTTTGTGTTTTCCAGCAATACTGATTGGTCTCATTATACGTATGCATATTACCTTCAAGACTTGCCCTTCTTTATCCTTAGACCATGGCAATGACAGCACTACTAAACATAATATTGAGACTCGGCAAAATAATATTTTTAACTCCCTGCTTTCACATGAACCATGTCTTCCCTCACTTGCATGGGATGCTTGCTGCTTTCTAGAGTACGATCAAAACTGAACTTACAGGGCCAGGGGTAATTATATCAATGGATATTTCTGGGGAATTCACTCAAAAGTTTAAGATTCTTTAGGGAATCCCTCTTGGCAGAGATGAGAAGACTGTATGAGGAATATTAACCTTGATGGATAAAATGAGAGACCTCAAACTCTGCCTGCCCTCATGGAGAAGAAATGCCTTCTCTACAGATTTAGGGAGAAATTCAAGGAAAATGTCAAAGTAAGTGAAGGTGCTAAAAGACTATTTCCAGCCCACCACGCCCCTCAGCACTTCTACTTTCATCCAGAACTGAAAGAAATTAATTATTCCCCAGAAACAAATGTTTCTCTGCTATTTGTAAAGAGCTAAGGGGAAGTTACACCCCTTCTACGGTGGAGTCCTTAGAGAGGATCGAATAGCTTGTGTTTATTTATCTTTACTAGCATAACCGGCTGTCAGCGGATTATCTCCTTCTGGCATCGAGATGGCTCCTTTTCACCATCAGGCAGCTGCAGAAGCAGTAGAGATTTTTTTTGCTGATTTTTGGCTTCCTAGTTCATTGTGTCTCTTCCTTTGGTTGCTAGTGTGAACTGCTTGGTGGGGAATCTGCCTCTGAGGCCAGTCTGTCCTGCTTTTCTGCTACGCATCTGAAAAGTTTAGAGGCTCCTTCTTTGTTTCAATATTGAGGCTAAAATGGTGTGATTAGATAGATAAACAATAGTGTCATTTTGCATCCTCTGGCTCAAGATACAGCTGCCCCCTAGATGTGCTTTGAAATGATACAGGCACGGGAGCTTGTGCTGGAAAGCAGGGGGATCCTCCACAGCAAGGTGGGATTGTCCCAGATGTACAATGCTTGTCATGGCACAGCAACACCAACATCTGATTCAGATGAGAATCGTGGTTTCTGGGCACTGTGCAGACAGTTAAGCAAAAGACCGACTATTTCCACCCCTGAAAACATAATATACAGCATCGGCATTAACAAACTCCAGCCCTTATCTCTGTCTGAACCTGCATGCAGTGAGAAAATGTGCCCTTTGCCATTACATGTCTTACTGCTACTGCCACCCTAACCCTGGGCTTAACATCTGCAGAGGGCATATGCCTATGCCAGAACAGAGCGTGCAGTGTTAGGATTATTCAGATATGGTCCTTATCTTCACCTGGAAGAAGAAACTGAATGCAGTAATAAGGAGTCCTCTACAACTGCTGGCTGCTTCTTGCCACGTTGCCACAGCTCAGTGCACGCAGGAAGCTCCTTTCTGTTTCTTCAGCTGGGGGCCTCTCAGGTTGTATCACTGTTTTGCTGATTAAGGATACCAATTAAACTCAGACACCAGAGTGAAAAGAGTAGGTGTATTTTACTGGTGATAACCAAATAATGTAACAGAGTAATACAGAAAACATGCAGTAAGAAAAGGCAGAATAGTGCACCTAAAGCAACAAACAGGAAAATACAGGGTAATGCATCAAAACATTACTACACAGGAGAGAGAATAGTGATTAAGAAAGATCCATCACCACTTGCATACTCTACCATCATCCAGACCCGCAGACGCTGGGGAGCCCCGGTTACAGCGAGGATTTGGAGAGCCTGTCCCGGCAAGTGGGAAATCCTACGCAGTGCGTCCACCCATAGGTGAGGCATCCAAAGTCGCTGTGAGCGGGTCCAGCCTTATATACCAGAGATTTGCAAGCCAGAATAGCTGGCACCTTTGTTTTGAGCGGAAAATTTCTGGTTTCATTCTCCTGTTGGATTCCATCCAAAGCCTGACCAGGGCTCGGGGGGGGGAGACCAAGGAAGTTTCTAACAAGACCAAATACTTGGGTTCTCAGCCTTGAACAAGGCTGAACAAGGGAAGTTGGATACACATTCTCACAGCATTTCATCCTCACTACTGATTACATTCTAAGCCGCATCTTTCACTAGTGAACTTACATACTTTGTTAATGATTACATACTAGGTTAGCAGCTTCCGCTCAGGGCCTGTTGTTCAGGCTTCAGTATTTCAATGCTTTAGCACTTTTTACATCAGCATAAATGGGTTGTTATAACTTAGTACAATACCTACTAGCACAATGGTTATCAGTTATAAAATATACAGGATTCATCTGCAGGTCAACTCTGGCTTGGGCCTGTTGTCCAAGCCTTAGCACTTCAATCACTTTGAGGGAGACTCCAAGTGGTGTGGGGTGAGGAAGGTCCCTGTGACACTTTTGTCTGTGGGGGTCTGGGATATCTCAACAGTGTGTGGGCTGGGGCAGGATGGTGCCTGGAGGTACACCTGCATCTGGAGTGGTCCAGGGTGCCGCCATGCAGTGGGACCCAGAAGAGAGTAATTTGGAGGCTGAGATTCCTCAGCATTTTAAGGTGAGGACTGGTCATCTCAATTACAAGGGGACTGGGATGCTTCGTTTGGGACCAGCTGAGGTTCCTCAGTCCCAGGGATATGGATGATGCCTCCGGAAAGAGACCCCAGGCTGCCACAATTTAGAAGTGTCCCTTAAGCCTCCATTTGCGGTGATGTAGGACACCTCAGTTTGGTGTTGACAGGACATCTCAGATTCGCTGCAGTGCATTGATTTTCTGAGGGGCACGCAGCGGGTACTTGACATTCAGGGAGATCTCCAGACCCCAGTCCATTGGCCTCAATATGCTGGTATTGAGGATACAACCAACTGGATGGGGAGTTAGCTCAAGGCATGCCAGTTTTTGGAGTCCGGGACTGTGTGATAGAGAACCAGAGAACCTCAGTTTGTGGAGAAGACGTTGCCCAAGGGCACCTCCATGGTGCTGCCAGGATACCTGAATATGGTGGGTGTCAGAAGAGCAGAGCTTGGAGGTCTCAGGGTGTCTGGATTTGGAAGGGTACCAGGCAACTCAGCTGGAAGGCACACATGGTGCTGATCACCATCTCCACTGTGTTGCTGGCTTCTTAATTTGGGAGGATCCATTGTGCCTTCATCCCCTGTGAAACACCTGGTTCAAACAGTACTTCTGGCAACCTTTATGCAGCTGATGGGAGGAGTGTAGGAAAATATCCAAGTCTAAATTTATATGGGCTTCCCAAGGCCTAGTGTCGGGGCTTGGCCGAGGGGTGGGAAACACAGGGCTGAGCAGCACTCTTGGGTATGGCAAGCACTGCCATGGTCAAAGCCAAGAGGGTGGTTGCTGTGCATTAGTCCCTGTGCTGCAGAGCAAGGCGGGGGCTTGCATTGCAAGCTACGGTGAGGCTCAGAAAGTGTCTGGGTGAGGCACTGTCCTTCCTGCCTGGCTCCTGATCTTCCAGCCTTACCATTCATAACAGTTGAAAAGCATGGCAGAGCACCCCAGGGTGGGGGAAGACCTGCCAGCAATAACAGGGTAAAAAGAGAAAAAGGAACCTGCACTTCTCCTAATTTGGATCAAATATTTGGATCAGAACAGAAGGTCAAATTAGATTAGGGATGTTTGACTATGAAGCAGAGGGGACCAGAGACCATGAGGTTGTTGAAAGTGAATAGAGAATTAACATGTCATGGGCCTACACATGAGGGAGGGGGATAGTCCTTTCTACTGATGTTCAAAGGGGAACTGTAATGTTTTAGATATTTCCCTTTGATGAGAAGGAATGAAATACTGAAGGTACCTGGGGAAGTTGCATGAGATCATCAAGGAGAGTACCCAGTCTTGGTGCTATGTGCAGGGCACGTGTGTTGACAGTGGCAGGTAGGAGATGGCTTCTAGAGGTGGGCACCTGGAGAGAGAGATGAAGAGGAGGCATGGGCAACAAAAGGACCCCCAGAGGGCACCAGAATAAGGTGGGTGAGGAAAATGCAATCTGAAACTGAGTAAGTTGCTTGACAACAGTAGGCAGAAAGTGAAATTGGGCTGAAAAATGTGAAAGGGGAAGATAAAAGAAAAACAACACAACCAGGAAGAAAGTGAGAACAAAGAGAGAAAACCAGACTGTGAAATCCACCTGAGAAGATCAGTGAGTTCCTCACTCCCTATCTCTCACTGCACTGAATGTTTGGAGGATTTGACTTGCTGCCTGAGGCAAATTATGTTAAGTAATGGGGAGGATAATGGGGTTTACACATGGAGGGATCTTCTTGCCTCCCTACTGCTGTTGCAGTAACAAGTGTGTGGCTTTACATTATGTCCTTTG
This sequence comes from Strix aluco, assembly GCF_031877795.1. NCBI lineage: Eukaryota > Metazoa > Chordata > Aves > Strigiformes > Strigidae > Strix > Strix aluco. The sequence goes on along the minus strand of NC_133934.1, from coordinate 88,711,828 downwards.
TATAGGGAAGGGCTCTACAGTATGTCAAGGATTTTACAGTGAAGTAAGGGCTGGGATCAGGAAAGGTGACTGACTGTGCTTGAAAATGTTTCAATGCTTAAGAAAGTGTGTGTTCTTATTGTTGTTGTGATATTTTTATAAAGATTCAGTTTAGAGCTGTTTTAGGGAGGAATTCTGAAATACTCTGAGGCTCTTCTCCTTTCATCCCATATTTCTGTCTTCCCCTATGTTTCAAACAATCTTCACCTTCTTTTAGAATTACTGTTGTCTTTTGTTTTCTAGCTCCTTTTTTTTTTTTCTCATGGACTCACCTATTTTAGGATTTGAATTTCTTTTTTTTTTCACTCCTTCTTTTCCCCCTTTCTTTCCCTTCGGCCCTAAGTGCTTTTCTCATTGCAAGTGTAATTCTACCTTTAATTACTCCCCTCCATGAAATCTCCCTTCTCTCCTGCCTCCTAATGCATATTCTCTCTCACATCCTCTTACTTCCTCTTGCTCTTGCATATGCTCTTCCCTAGCTTCCCATCTTTTTTCCTCATCCTTCCTTGATGTATTTCTTTCCTCTCTTTGTTCCTGCCTGTATCCCGGTGAGTGTCCCTTCCTGCCTTCCTCTCCCTCCATCCTTTTCCTTGCTCCCCTGGCGCCCAGCTTTTCTTTCCTGCCAGTGCCCCCCTCCAGCCCAAATGTTTCCCTCTCTCCTTCTCCTTGTGAGAAGTCAGGCTTGGGATAGCCTATAAGAGGGACAAGCCTGAAAAGGACTTACAATGAGAACTTGAGGAGAACAAGCCACGAGGAAGGCTGAAGAAGAAGCGAAGTGTGTAGGAAGAAAGTAAAGGAAGGGAAATGAGACCACGGAGGCAAAACCACAGAGAAGAACTAAGAGTCATGAAAACACTTGGACATGGTAGGGGGAGAGAGAGACAAAAAAACCCTCCAAAACAGCTGGAAAATGCAGTAGAAAAGATAAGGGTGTTCCTAGTTATCTGGCACTGTAGAAGTGAGTCAGAATCACTGAGTTTCCGATCTCCTATTCAAATGTAAACAAATATTTCTTCATCTTTATCGCAGTGGTGCCCAAATGGTGCCAATCAACCCACAGCACAGCAGGGTTATTCGCACACGAGAGACCTTGCAACCTCGGCGGCACTTTTGCTGTAAGACAAAGGCAAAGAGCAGGAGTAGGGTACAGCACACCTGCAAAGCTGTCAGGTGAGAGTCAGGCAGGGGGGTTAGTAACTGGTTGGGTTTTTTCATTTTTTTCCACCAACCCTGAAACACATGAAGGTGCTTGCCCACAGATGAGCCAGGATGACCCCTCTGGCAGGAGAGCCTGGTCCTCACCAGCTCTCGTACTCCTCTTTGGCCTGAGAGATGTCCAGCAGCAAGACATTCTGCTCCTCTGCCCTTTGCTTCCAGTAACTGAGCCCTACACACTCCCAGTAACTCTTACCTTGCGTATTCTGTAAAGTTTAACTCCTGTGTTTAGATATGCGAACTAGAAAGAAGTGCTAGACTGACCCTTGTTAAAGCTTATCAGATGCTTGGACTGTGAAGTCTGTAAGATCTACCCATTTTGGTCTTCTCTTTGGACCCATAACCACATGAAAATAAATAGTTATGATAAAGAGTGATTACCTTTTCTAGGTACGTCTTGCCTATATCTGGCCATATGTCAGTGCGAGACTGCCTCGCTCTGTACTTTATATTTGTCAGGAGAAGCTAAGTAAAGGTTGTATTAACTGCTATTTGCCCTGGTCCTGTGGTATGCAGCCAATGTGAAATTCAAAGACAATTCAGAATGCTGTCACCTGTCCTACTGATGGTATTTTGCACTCCCTTTATTTAGTACAAAGCAAATCATACCTCAGGTGCTTCATTTTCTTCTAAAAAAATTAAGACATTAAACATATTTGCTTTTCAGCTTGCGAACACTCCATCCCTCTGTTGCAGTGGTTCTGACTTCCTGGGGACTGCCTGTCTAGAAATGTTTGTGCAGAGCTGCTCACTGTACAAATACACTTTTAGGATCCACTCATAGCAAGTACTCCCCATTTAAATCCACATAAGTTTGTCGTGAATCAGAAGGGTCACTGAAAATACTTTGGTCCTTACAATTGCAATCAATTTCTGAAGAGCAGAAAGTTTCCTTAGGCAGCAAAAATATGTTAGCTCCATCAGCAAGACAGCACAGATTGAGGCTGTTGGCACTTAATATATGTAAATTGTCAGGAATCCCAAGTCACCCATCCAAACCAGCTCTTCTGAAGGCAATGCACTGTGCCCCGTCTCTCCCAAATCTGACACAAGTCTTGACCAACTCCTGTTGGCTATTTCTGGCACGAACTAGTGAAGATCTTACAGAGTTTTTAGTACCGGAAGGGATCACACCTTTTGTAACACTGTGTATCAAACAAGTAGCAGAGAACAGGAAAATAAGCTGCAAGAAAAGCAATCTACCTTCAGATCTTCTCTTTTTCAGTGGCTTGCTGGTGGTGTGCTAGCCAAATCACTGGATTTCTCTGCCTACTCTTCCTTATGCAAACAAGGGGAAGTGATACTTAGTCATTATTATAACATCTAGGGATGCAAATTACTATGTCAATGATTACTGTTTGTTCTCAAAATACATTCCATTTCCCTTTATCCCATTTACAACACTGGATTAGTCACTTCCAATATTACAGAATCATAACCATTCATTCCTTCAGATGAAGTACTAGTTTCCCTAAAAAGAAAAGCATCTCTGAGAGGTGGGCCACTATTTAACACAAGGGTATGCAGGATCAAGTTGCTTAGATACTGGGGTGATGGAGGCTATTAAGTACAGAGGTGACCAATAAACAGCACTAAAAAGTGCATAATATATTGAGGATATAGCAAACGCTTGTCTAATGTAACATCTGATGGCTAATGAGGATTTGTAACTCATCTGTAAGAACAGCTTTACTTTCTTGCAATGATACTGATTGCATCAGGAATTTCATAGTAGTGCAGAACAGTACATAAATTAAAATCGTTAGACTGATGGGATACACAACGATTAGCACACATCAGTGTGCTTCCTTGAATGTGGATTTTACAAAGAGGAAATATCTTCAAGAATCTACCTACATCTTCGTGGGTTTGCAAAGGAGTTTTTCACTGCTAAGCATGTATTAGTGCCAACTTCTCCCTCACTGAATTTGGAATTATAAAAAAATCCCCGATCTCTGACTATATATTGTCCTAGCAAGGGAGGAAAATGTTTTATTGAAGCTTGCTGAAATTTTGAATGAGCTTTAATCTCTGAGATACTGGAGACAATTACTCGGGCTACAGCTAAACACAAAATTGCAGCGATTGAACTGAAGATTGGAAACTGATAAAGCAGTTCAAGCCTGTGTAAAAATACCTTTCTTGGCTTAGGTCAGTGTGGGCTCTATACACCCTTCTTTGCAGGTAAGGAGGAAGTAACAGTTGCCATACATCTTGATTCTTACAAGGTTTTGACACTATTCCATACGACATTCTCCTAAGCAAACAAAGAAAATATAGTTTAGACTAAATCCTCATAAAGTAGGTGCATGACTGGTTAAAAAAATATCTTTAAAACCCAGTTATCAATTGTTCTCTGTCAGACTTAAAGGAGTTTTTGAACGGGGTCCTTCCAACATCTGTGTGGAATCCATTTTATGCAGTATTTTCATTAACAACCTGTGACGAGGGAATAAAGAGTACTCATAAAATCTGCAGACATCATCTAGCTGGGAGAGGATGCAAACAGTTTGGCGGATGGACTGAGAATTCAAAATGATCTTGCTAAATTGGAGAAAATCAACGACTCAGTAAAGAAAAGTGCAAAGTGCTACACTTAAGAGGAGGAAATCAAAAGCACAAAGAGAAAATGGGGAATAAGTGGCCAGGCAGCAGTACTGCAGAAAAGCAGCTCAGGGTGTGAGCCATGAACTGAATAGGAGTCAACAGTATGATGCTGTTCCAAAAAAAAGGCAGAGCTCATGTGGGGTGCTGGGTGCACAACGCAGCAGGTGACCGGTTTGCTCTTCCTGGCATGGGGAAGGCCAGTCACAAACTGCAGGTTTCATAGCTGAGCAGCAAACCTGAGAAGAGGCTTTGGAACCACTTCCTGCGAAGAAGATTAAGAAGGTTTGTTTAAGAAGGGCAAGACTGGAGAATGATGTGATAGCTGTTGGCTTGTAAAGATGAAATGTTCTCACTGACTGCTGGGAGCAGGACAAGAAGAGGTTTCTGCTTCAAAACAGAGAGCCTGGGAAGATATGAAAACCCTGGCCATTTAGGCAGAAGGAAATGAAGTCGTGGAGCTACCGAGGTGGCCGTGCAGTGTCTTTCACCATGTTGTGACCAACTTCATCCAGGGATGCTGTAGGTATGGTCAGGCCTGCCAGTGGGCAGTGAATGTAGGGTGCAGATGGAAACGTGCTCAAGGCATCTGCTCAGAGCCGCCACAGCTGAACTCTGCCACCCCAAAAATGAAGACAAAATTACCTATTTTGCTGTAAACCCCTGAGATGCCAACATTTGATTTGACAGTGAAAGCAGAGCAACTTCCTCCTACCTACCAAGTTACAGAGAAACCCTGTGGCAGCTGATGGAAAAAAGGCCATGAATTATGTCCCCGGCCTCTCCTGTTGAGTTCTTTGTGAACATCTTGGTGAGGAGATCCCAGGAGGCTTCCAGGAGGTAATATAAAGTGCCTAAGCCCTTGTCAGTGCAGGCAGTCTCTGCTTGTCTGCCTACATCCATGTGGACATTTTGCGTTTCAGTAGCTGCTAGTCTCTGTTGTCATTTAGCTGGGAAAAAAAAATGACATTTTCCTCTGCGTTTTCGATTCTCCCTAGAGCTGGCTGCACTTTCTTTGAATACCAGAGCTTTGAATTTCATTGAGGAAATAAAACAACCAAAAACGCAGAACAATTCTGGAACCCACTGAGTTTGTCACCCTGTTTCTCAACCAGGAGAAGGAAAGCATAGCCAACGGTGAGTGGCAAATATGGGTTTGTTAACCTCCACCGGCCAATCTAGTGACTAATGTCTCCTTTCTTCTGGATGAAATGGGATTAGCAGATGTATACTGGTCTTGAAAATCAATCAGAAAACATAGGGTTCTAGTAAAAGTTGGGAAGTTAGGGAGCTCTATGGAGATCATTACTGAGGAAGCTGTAGACCTCTCTGCAGTAGACCCAGAGCTGGAAGGATGCAACACAACAAGCTCTGCTTGCCCTAAATGATAAAATGAAGAAACTCTTCAACTTTACTAACTGAGAACTTCATTCAATTATACAGTTACCACAGATTTCTTTCCTTCCTAAGACTATGTATGCTTAAGTCTGAACAGGAGAGAGAGAGTCTGAAAAATAAGCAGTTTTTCATGACTTTAAAGAAGCCTGAGATTTATGCCAGAAATGCGAGCTATGACTATCAGAACGAAACTGGCAGTGGAACTTCATGTACGTACTAGGGTGCTCATTGCTCACCACATTTCTGTTTGCTGTGGAGTAGGGGGGAGAAGAACAAATAGCACCATGGAGGAGTGTGTGGCTCAGCGGGCAGAAGGCTGGGTGGGCAGGTAGCGGGAGCTGGGACTAATTGGACTTGCTGCATGACACTGGGGAAACTGTTTCACCTGTCCCTGTGCTACATCTCCAACTATAAAATGAGATAATGAGCCTGGCTCTTCCTTATAAATAACTAACTTTCCTTATGAATTACTTTCCTTATTTATAACTTGCCTTATAAATAGCTTACATGGCAAATACTACATAGGACATAACAGGCTCTGTGGCATTTTTGGTAATAAACACATTTCTGAACCCAAATAGCTCAGTAAAACAGTTGCAGATGCTATGCTTCTTAAGGGAAACATGTGCTCTCAAAATGTGTTGTTAGTATAAAAAACCAATTCATTGGACTGGTTTAAATGTATTAGCAAGCATCTAACCTGCAGTAATTAAACTGCAAAAATTTAATTGCAAAATTAAAACAATTAGCAAGGCAGCCCTCAATGTTCATGATACTACATCTATTTTATACAGAAATTGATAGTATCTGAATCATCCTATAAACAAAATAATCACTAACTAAAGACATGAGATTTTTTGCAAACCTTTTGAGTTAGAGTTAAAACAAGTAACTTTACCCATTGGTCCCAGAGTGGCTGCTTACTTGGTCTGGAAGCCAGTCCATGCCAGCACTCACTGGATTAAACACACATGCCACAGCCCAGCGTAACAGAGATCCCCCAAATGACAGTGACTAATGGGGCAAAGAGGGGTCTTGTGATCCCAGTTCATGTGTACGCAGGGCCAGACCCACATCTTCCAACAGTTAAGCAGATAAACAAGCTGCGACCACAGACTGAGCTGGTTCACTTAGGAAATTGCTTCACTTAAAAGGCCCCGTCCGATCTCCTTTCTTGAAACGTTCTTGCAAGTAAGTGCCTTCTCATATGGTGAAGCTTCTCTACCTGCAGGTTGAACTTTATACAGTGGCCAATGATTTTTGGTGGCCCCAATATGCTGCCCCTTCTTGAAGAAGATAAAAAATATTGGTCCATTTTATTTTCTGCCCATGGATGGACAACGGTGATTAGTTGGGGAATGTTTGAATTTGTGTTGGCGACTCAGTGCCTCTTTGCAGGATGGATGCTTTGGGTTTCTTTCTGACTTTGGCTGGGGCCTCAGAAGCCAAGTTCACGCTGGGGCCAGTGGGCCTGGGGCTTTGTTTCCATCGTCTTCGAGGAACCACTCTTCACTTCTGAGAATTATCGAGTGCTGAGATTGCTGACTGAGGTGGTTTCTGGTGGAGCAGGCAGAGCAGATGAACTTGACCTGGTTAGCAGGAACATACTGATCTTGTCAAATATTTCTGATGAAGTATCCCGTGGTTTCATTTCAGTTAAGGTCAAAAAAACTTCACTTCCACAAGGTGGAAATGTCTCATTTAAATTATCTTAAGATGGCAACCGTGAAGTACAGCTCTCCAGCCTTGTCAAAACAGGGGTCTTCAACCAGACTGCTGCTGGGCCTCCTGGCACCACCCTACTGATGGGACTATTTCTCTGTACAGACAGTTGTTTGTGAAACTGGGCTTAGCCCTTTCACAACACCTTCTTAGCACTTTCCAAGAGCCATTTAGCACTTAGCACAGTAAGCAATATGTGGCCGAAGAGATGGGAATAGAAGAGGGATATATTAGGGCCAACTGCTGTTTGAGGGAATTTGCTTATTAAAGCAGATGATAATATCAGAAACAATAATCAGGTACTGTGGTAGACAGAAAAAAAAAAAAAACTTCCAGGGCTAAATATCTCCAGATTCTGGTTCTGACAACTTTTTAACCAAATCAAAATCCACAGTCACTAGAAGCTCAGTGAAATCTACATCTTTACTCAGTATATAATTTGTTTGAACTTTGTTGCCATCTCTTGAAGAACTGGCCAATTGTTCAGATATTTCCCCCTTTAAATAAGCATGCACTATGTGTGAGAGAGAAAGTGCTCATGGAATATCTGTGAAAAGGGATGCTATGCTTGGTGAAATGCTCCAGGACAAGCTGTTCCTGAGCAGCTTCCTGGTTCTTTCTTTCAGATTGTCAGCTTGTGCGTCCACGATTTGGACTTCAGACTGAAGTCTTCCGTGTCCGATACTCCACTTGCTGCACTTCGCTGCAGTCTCTGCAGTGCCTTGTGGCTGGGAAAGCTCTGCCCATGCCCTCCACGGAGCAGACAGCTCAGCCCTGACCTACCTTTTATAATCCTTTATATTTCTGTGCTTTCAGTCCACAGACAATTTTCTGTGTAGTTTCCTACCAAATGCAACACACAAACTTAGTGTGCTCAGCTTCACTGACATGTTTTGAACCCCTTTTTCTAGCAGATCTTTCATAAGTTAGCATCCCTTTATAGATTTTCCACTGACTTCCACTCCCATTTCTGTGGATGTTCCTTCCTCTGCATGACCTGGAGACAGCTTGGCAGCCCAAGGCAGCCTAAGGAGCCACTGCTATGCAGAGACCGCAGGTCCTAGAGTGTGCTGAGCCAACATCAAAGATAAAACATTAAAGGTACTGACACAGCAATGGCACTGGCGATCAGCCCTCGCACGTGTGAAGAATCTGTAAGGATGTCCTTATGCACCTCCTTCTTCTATCCATCTGATTAATGTGATCTGCTACCGCTTGCATCACTTTGCCAAATGTATATATATTTGCCAGTTCGGTCTGCTGTCAGCAAGAATATTAATGTCTGTGAAAGTTTTCATGTTCTCATAATTATCCACTACCTGTTACAAGTTTGATCACTTCTTGAATATAGAGTTTTCCCTTTAGCCAAGTGCTATGAACCCCTTATAAATGTTAGTTTTTAAAAGGGCGGGGAGCTAACCTGGGTTAACTCTGCACTTATCTTTTGTTTCCTAGCTTTGTTTGCATTTTGTTTTAAATACTAGGTGGTTTGGCAAAAGGTAGGTATTTGATGCAATTCAGAACATGAGGCAAAAGCCTGCAAAAGTGGAAAGAATGAATTCCTCACTTATCCCATCCTTCTGACTGCAACCCCCCAGCTCCTGCAGGGAACAGATGACATGACACCATCAACATACTGGCGCACAGCGAGCAGGAGTGCTTCTCACTGCACGGCCACCTTGCTGCCAGGGCAGTGGCAACAGACCGGAGCCAGCTGCCAGCAACTCCGACCAGTATAGCCGTGGTTACTGGGGTTTCAGTGCCCGGGTCTTTCCCCAGCCTCTCAGCAAGCTTGTAGTTGGCATGAAACGTCACGCTGCTCACAACATACTGGTTAGTAGCCAAGCTGTCGGTGAAAACCAGCTCTACCATATGAACTGCTGTTACATCTGACTTAAAGAGTCAGCTTTATTCAGTAGGAAACAGCCAGCTTGGACAGCTAATCCTCAACTTCAGTTAACTCTTCCTTCAAGATCTTCCTCCATATTTGCCAGTCAGAGAGGGACCTGGGGGTGTTGGTTGACAGTCAGCTGAACATGAGCCAGCAGTGTGCCCAGGTGGCCAAGAAGGCCAATGGCATCCTGGCTTGTATCAGAAATAGCGTGGCCAGCAGGGACAGGGAAGTGATCTTGCCCCTGTACTCAGCACTGGTGAGGCCACCCCTCGATGACTGTGTTCAGTTTTGGGCCCCTCACTACAAAAAGGACATTGAATGACTCGAGCGTGTCCAGAGAAGGGCAACGAAGCTGGTGCAGGGTCTGGAGCACAGGTCGTACAAGGAGTGGCTGAGGGAACTGGGGTTGTTTAGTCTGGAGAAGAGGAGGCTGAGGGGAGACCTCATCACCCTCTACAACTACCTGAAAGGAGGGTGCAGAGAGCTGGGGATGAGCCTCTTTAACCAAGTAACAAGCGACAGGACAAGAGGGAATGGCCTCAAGTTGTGCCAGGGAAGGTTTAGACTGGCTCTTAGGAAGCATTTCTTTACAGAAGGGGTTGTTGGGTGTTGGAATGGGCTGCCCAGGGCAGTGGTGGAGTCCCCATCCCTGGAGGGGTTTAAGAGTTGGGTTGACCCAGCGCTGAGGGATCTGGTGGAGTTGGGAACTGTCAGTGTGAGGTTAGTGGTTGGACTGGATGATCTTCAAGGTCTTTTCCAACCGAGATGATTCTGTGATTTGCATCTTGGACATGTCTTGGCATTCATATAAGGCTGGTGCCCATATATCCGTACAATGATACAAAGATGTATAGGATCCCCTATGCAAAAACCTCTTGCTATGAGAGGCAGCTTTACTATCACCTCCGTCCTGCGTCCCCCAAGGACAATTTCCCTCTTGGATGGCTTAGTAAAACCAGTAAATTTTGAGCTGAAGAGTTGGTCCCTAAGCCCGAGCAAGCATTTGAGGACTTTTCTACCATTACATTGCTTTGAAATGCAGGGGAGGAGATCCCCGGCGGGAGCATCTCTCTGCTGAAACGGCCAATTCGGGAGGAGGGCTGTGGCAGGTTTAAGCCCGGCTCTTCACCTCTGAGGCGCTAAGCTCAAACGCTTCGGGCCCTTCAGAGAAAACCGCTCTTCCCGGCCTTAGGCAGGCGGCGCAGCTTTACGTGACTTGGCCAACTCTTTCCTCCTGGAAAAACAATGGGAACCGGCCCCCTTCCTTTATTCTAGGAACGAACCGGCCGGCGGGACAAGGCTCATGGCGGCGGTCGCGGCTCCGCCCTCCTCCCCCGTGGCCGCGACGGCGGCGCCCCCTGGCGGCCGTGTGGGGTGCTGCCGGCCTCGCGCTGCCGGTGCTGCCCGGGCCCGCCCGGCGCCGTCTCCCCTCTTCCCCCCCCTCAGGTTTGCCATCACCTCCCCGGTGCTGAGGTGCCGCAGAGACAAGGGCGGAGGGGGTGCGGGGCGGGGAGCCGCGGCTCGGCGCTTGCGGCGCGGAGACCGGGCACCGCCACGGGCACCGCCGCGGACACCGCCACGGGCACGGCCGCGGGCACCGCCGCGGCAGCGCCGCCCGCCCGCCGCCAGGGGGCAGCACCGCCGCGGGCCGGGCCGGGCGTTGCGCGCGCGGCGCCGCGTCCGCGTCAGCGCGTGCGGGGCGGGGGCGGGCGGTGCCTCATGGCGGCCCCGGCGCTGAGGGAGCTGGGCCCCGGCAGGGGAGGCGGGAGCAGGGGGTGCCGGCCGAGCTCCCGGCCCGCAGGCCCGGGCAAAGCGGCCTCTTGGCAGGGGCCAGGCCCCTGGGCTGAGCTGGGCCGCGGTCCGCCCGGCGGCGTGCGCTGGCCCCGCTCGCCCGCGGTAACATTTCCACGCACCGTAAATATTTGTCAGGTGAGGTGGGAGGGGGCTGGGTTCCGCGATTTGCACCCCCGGGGCAGGGAGAACAGGTGCCTGGTGCAGAGCGAGGTGAGTGCGGCAAGCCAAGATGGATCCTGCCTTCCCCAGCCCTGCGAGCCGAGCCAGGCCCTGTTTCCTCTCCAGTGGTTGCCTCTGCCAGCATAAGGAGAGCAGCACCATCTGTCTTCTGCTTTCCTTTTTCCAAAACCTACATGCTTCACAAATTGCCAACATTCACCCTGGAAGTAGCACTCCATACAGTGTAATTTGCCTTTTTTTTTCTTCTTCTTCCGCTGCCCCATTGCTGTTTTCTCCACTATGAAGAGCAACAAAAAACGAGCGGAGTTGAGATCCAAGAGAGAAGATGAGATCACTTCAAAAGAGAGGAGGAGAGTGCAAATATAACTTCTCAGCTCCCTGATTTTTTGTGTAAAAAGGTTAATAGCTGTAGGATACGCAAGGCGCTGGCCCACGTTCTTCACCAGCGCGGGAGGCGGCAGGTTTCAGGACTAGAGCAGCCATCAGTAGGTTCCAGCACAGCAGATTCTGTGTTCCTTTGATTAAGAGATCGGGTGCAAAGGGCCTGAAACAAATTGACTCAACAGTAAAGTTTTTTACTGTTAAGCAGGTATTCTTAATTAGCAGAGCTGGGGTCGCCCTGGGGATTCCATAAGTGCTCTCCCGAGTTACTAAGGGACATCAGTTTACACACATAAAAATCATATATATTCATTAGATTTCCTGGGAAGGGTTGTCTTATGATAATGAGTTCTCAGAATTCATTTACATAAGTTGACACCCTTTTGAGTATGTGTCTTAAGTTTTATTGGGGGTCTTTGGTGGTCGAGGGAAGAAGTAAATAGTCTTCCTCATGGTGTTCACTAGTTGACCTTCTTTCTAGAGCATGTGCTGTGAAGTAAAGTCCAGGTGTCTTCTGAAATCAGTAAAAATCATCCTCCTCATTACAGGGTCTCTGTATCCTTTTATTTGAGTCCCTCCTATCTTAGTTTGCACATTCCAGGAATTGTCTAAGTGTCCACTGAAGGTCTTGAGTCTTGGTTATCAGTGATCTATGTAGGAAGCCTAACAAGCGTCTTAATGTTACCTAAAAGGACAAAGAGGCCTAGGGAAACAGGGAGTCTTGGGGGAACAGAGATACAAATGAAGCAAAACACAAGCAAAGCTTTCCTGTATCACAGTTTAGTCCTAATCAAGGACTGGTATGAATTCATTTGTTTGAGCTCTTTCAGGCCAAACAGCCAGTCAATTTTGGGGAAAAAATCCAGAAACAAAAAGGAATTGAAGCAGTCAGTTCCTTTTGAAGATAAAGGCGAGGTGGCACAAATGTCATCCAAATTGCTGAGCATCTCTGTATTGCCTGCGTTACATTCACAGGTCAAATGCAGTGTGAAGGCAATGTGAAAATGTAACTGCCAAGGCATCTGGGCTGTGTCAGAGAGTCTTGCTGCTCTGCTTTCTTGGAGCTAAAAGAAAATTCAGTAAGTTGCTGAGTTGAATGCTTCATCCTCCTCCCTCACAAGCTTCTGGAGGTGACAGATGTTTCCTCAGGGCCTGTTATTTTAGACACCTCCATGATTTATATATCTCTGCAAGCCTGGTGGGTGGAATTGGATGTCACAGACGAGCTGAAAATAACTCGTATACTCAGACTCTGATATCTACTGGCCCATGTAGAAAAACTCCAAGATGAAATTGAATCACATTATATGTGCGTGGCAGATGCATTGAGATGTACAGATGGAGCAATGGTGGGTTAAAGTGAAGTTGAAATGTTCTGTGGAGAGCACTGGCAAGGACTCTGCGGTAACACTCTGCACAGCAGAACCACCGTGGCTTAGCCCTCACGATTGTTTTGCTAAGAGCTGCAGCAGCATAGAGAGGAAAAAATCATACATATCAGTATGTAATTCCCTGAGTGATCCTGACGTAGAACCAGACAATGCCTTTGGCCTCTGTGTGAGAGGTTCAGGAAGATAACCAGGACAGGTGGCCTTGCAGAGCTGTGCTTGGGTGTGCCTGAAGTGAGGCCAAAGGGCTTCAAACCTGCTTCAGCGTCCTTGCTCGAAGCAATACTTGGTGAGAAAATACTGCTGTGGGACCCTGGAGTCTCAAGCCGTTAATGCCTTGTCAGGTATTTTGGGATAGTCTGGTGGAAGAGGGAGACAAATAAATATGCTTCATCCACATGTGCCCAGCACTCCAAAAATAGAAATCAGGGAACACTATGGCACACAGGCAGGTACTGGGCTGAAAGCAGAGTGTCAGGGCTAAGATGTAAGAGAATATTCTCAGGTGAACTCAAAAGCCGAGATTTTCTCCATGTGTAGAGCCCAGGGAGTTTCACGCAGCTGTTCATTTCAGTTTTCCCCGAGTGCAGCGTGGCTTCCTTTGTGTACAGCTCAGAACCAGTGTTCTCCGGGAGATGATAATATTTTCCAAGGCTGGGCTGTTCGTCCACGCCAGCCTCGCGAGGATCTGGAGAAGCTGTGCAGAAAGGGCCTGGGCACTCTCGGCCACACCCTGTAGCCAGCAGTAGGACGTTCGTGGCCTGCCAAGGTAAACTGCGTGAGCAGTATGCCTCGGTTTACAGCCAGACCTAGAGCAAAAGCAGTGAGCGAAGAGTGGCAGAACTTTAACTCCTTGTGAGGAGCTGAAGACAGAACTCGTAGCAGAGGACCCAAACTCCTGGAGGATATTCCCACCTCCAGGGAGCGTGTACCTCACGGGAATTTCCTGCCAGACTTTCTGCCATAGCACGGCCTGGGCACATGTCATCACTGCATTTAAAGTCTTTTTTGTTTTGTTTTATTTTCCAAAAATCACCTTCAGGTGTTTGTTTCCACTCACCTGAGTGCTTCCCAAACACTGGCCTTAACCTCACTGCTGTCTCTAGTCCCCTTTGAGCACCAATATGTGATGACTCGGATCCTCCTGAGGCCTAACCCAGTGCTTTCATCCAGGAATCGTTCAGCCCACCTCTTTAATTCATCAGAGATTATTTGGGTTCAGCGTGTGCTCCATTCCCTTTCTTCAAGGCTGCATGACTTCCACTCTTTCCTTGCATCTTCCAACCTCCCTGTCCCTGTGGTTGTTTGCTGTTCCTTTTCCTTCGTTTATGTCTCTGCCACAAAGTGTTGCACAAAGTGATACTTTTGGATGTACAGTGGGGGGACAAGGGGACATTAATCCTGCTCTCAGAGGTCCCTTTAGAAAAAACATTCTTTAAACGCCCACAAAGATTTAAGCCTAAAGGTTTTCATTTTTAACCTGATGAACAAACAATTTCTCTAGAGTCAAAATATATGTGCTGATAATGGTGCTGTGCCCTGAGGGAATTAATTCACCTATCTTACATTACTTGACTTTTCTGCTCACAGGTACCTCTCAGTCCAGCGATATCCCATGTACTAGCCCAGTCTGATACTCACAGCCATACTCTTGCAGGAGGAAAATGCTGCATCTTTGGAAAACTTGGGTGAGATTTTAAGTGGCACAGCAGGAGTAGAACCCAAGGTCGCCTGCTGGTCCAAAACTTTGGATGATGTCAGTGGGGTAAGTGGTATAAAATTGCCATTCTGTCTGGGAGGCTGTTAGATCCATTTGCTCTCGCAACGTCCTGATGTGTGTGGCCGTACAGGAGTGTGGCAGCAACTCCTTTAATCTTCAGCCTGTTACTGTAGTGGAAAAATTAACGTAGAAATATCATGTAATTGTTTTTTTTTAAATTGTGGGGGTTTTTTTAAAAAAGGCCTCCCAATTCTCCTATCACTAGTTGTAGTCCAGGAAACTTTGTGTTTATTAAGCACTGTGTAAATTTGCAGCTCTCTATAAATGTAAAATCAATAGCAATGATAACAGCAGCAAAGTGCTTAGTCCAGCTCTGGTAATAACCCAAGCCTGCTAACTTCTTGATAAGGTCACTCACTTTACACGGGCACCTCCTCTCCCTGTGAAAACATGGGGAGCAGAGCAGAAGATACTTGTGGTCCCTGACAAGAAAGGAAACATTGAAAACATGTCATTTCCAGCAGGTGACAATGGCAGGCAAGGACCTGAAGGACTCTTAAAATCTATGGTGGGGGCCTTACCTTCTCCACTGAGCGCTGCAAACACACCCCCTCTTCTAGGAAATTAAAATCTTAACAAACATCTCCTCATTAATGGTAGCCTTTTCTTCATCTCTTCTCACAAACACACGAGAAAGGGGAATCTCTAGTAACGTGACGGAGTGAGCGAAATTGCATTTCTGGACGATAAACAGAGTGACCAGACGATGGCTTATGGCTGACTCCTCTGAGCTGTGGCCTCCGTCAGCGATGCCACCACTCAGCTGCTTTTAGAAGGGTGCAGCCTGGGCAGTTTCTGTGTGTAGGCACCACACTTCCACCTCTCCCCAGGCGTCCTGCAGCTCTAACGGCAGCTCTGCTGGCTCAGGGCACCCCACTCCTGTCTGAACAGGCGGGTGGAAGGGCATTGGGCTTTTTATAGCTGGGGCTTTACCACCACTGGCAGTAACTAAGTCTCTACCATTTAAAAATATCTTGAATATTTGACAGCCCCCTCTGCCTTCCACTGTGGTGATTCCCTTAAGGGTGGAACTGCTACAGGCAGCTGTGGTTGGCTCCATGCAGTGTGCTCCTCTTCCACCAGGTCCCCTTTAAACCTGGTTTAGGGATTCCAGATGGCTTATTGCCATCAGACTGGCCTCCGGCGTGACCTCCCCAAGGAGTTCACTGATAAACCTGAGGCCCCAGAGGTCATCATAGAAAGGTTTGGGTTGGAAGGGACCTTAAGGATCATCTAGTTCCACCCCCCTGCCATGGGCAGGGACACCTTCCACTAGACCAGTTGCTCAAACCCCTGTCCAACCTGGCCTTGAACACTGCCAGGGAGGGGGCAGCCACAGCTTCTCTGGGCAACCTGTGCCAGTGTCTCACCACCCTCACAGTAAAGAATTTATTCCTTATATCTAATATAAATCTACCCTCTTTTCAGTTTAAAACTGCTACCCCTCATCCTATCCCTACACTCCCTGATCAAGAGTCCCTCCCCACCTTTCCTGTATCCCCCTTTAAGCACTGGGAGGCCGCTGTAATGTCTCCCCGGAGCCTTCTCTTCTCCAGGCTGAACACCCCCAACTCTCTCAGCCTGTCCTCACAGGGGAGGTGCTCCAGCCCCCCGATCATCTTCATGGCCTCCTCTGGCCCCGCTCGAGCAGGTCCATGTCCTTCTTATCTTGGTGCCCCCAGAGCTGGACACAGTGCTGCAGGGGGGTCTCACGAGAGCGGAGTGGAGGGGGAGAATCCCCTCTCTCAATCTGCTCACCACACTGCTCTTGCAACCCAGGATACGGTTGGCTTTCCCCCTTTTCCTCTCTTCCCTCCTCCCTGCCCACCTCTGTCAGTGAGCCTAGCCTCATCTTGCTCTGTGGTAGGTCCAAAGTCACCTTTGGGCTTTTTCTTTGTCATGCTGCTGCAGTAGATCAAGTCCATCTGCGCATCATTTCCCTTCTGTTTTCTTCTTCCCTGACCTCTGCCTGCTAACCTACCCCTCGGTCCAGTGACCTTCAGTGCAGGAATAATCCTCCTTAAGCGCCTATCCCAAAGGCAGCACTCCCACTGTTAAATAATAATCATACAGTAATAATCACCAGAGGTCTGGCAGGGACTTCAGGAAGTCTCTGAAGCCATCCATCCCCCCCTCTCCAAGGTGGAGTCACCCAGAAGCAGTGCCTGACGCGTGCGTGAAAGGCTTCTAGCGATCGGGATGCCGCAGCCTCCCCAGCAGCCCCCTGCGGCCCAGGAGACCTTCCTGGGAAGAAAGCACTTTCTTGAGCGCAGCCCAAATCTTTCCTCCCACAAATCAGGCCGATTATTACTTGTCCTTCTGGTGGATCTGGAGAAGAACCGATCACAGTCTGCCTTTTAGCAACCTTTTATATAATAGCAAGGCAGCTTTTAGAGTAACCGAGAGAGAGGCGTTTGCTCACTTGCAAAGTCAGGAAATTCCCTGCCAATGGACATTCTTTGTCGGGGATCCTTTGCCAGCATAGGCTGAGCACTAAGCCCCACAATCTGCATTTTCCTTTTGAATGACTCCCACAAAATAAACCAAATATCACATCCAAGGAGATTTATTACATCCCTTCCAAGGGCAAAGCATTCCTCAGCTACATTCCACTTCTGTCTTTTGTGCTTAGGAAAGGGGAAAAAAAATCTCTGTGATGCCTCTGGATCCCACCCCTCGAGGGCTTCTGTCGTTAATAAAGCCGAGCAGCTGGAGCCAGATTTGTCAGACTAGTCCTGAATGGCTGGCTCGCTCCTGCTGCAAGAGCAGCACCATCAGAGCAGCCCTAGGATTCCTGCCTCTGCTAGAAGATTAATAACTCATGGCACCACGTTTCCTCAGTAAAAACACCTTTTGTTGTTCCCAGTGACACCCTATCCCCGTGGCAGCAGCTGCCAGAGTGGATCTTCTCACTTCCTAGCCGCTCTGGCTTCTCCTGCCTCTGCATGATGCAAGAGTTTGCAATGCTTTTTGGGAGCTCAGACGTGCTCTCAGGGACTCTGCTTGAAGTGATTGCTCTCTCCAGGCTTTGCAGCGAAGCTTTTATCCAGATGTGTAAAGGAGGATGTGTACAGAGGGAGGGCAAGGGGGTGAAACCTCTGTTGTGTTACCTGAGCTTAATTAAGCTTCTCCCTAGGTAGTTGCTAATTGATTGACCCCAGGACTGCAAAAGGGAGCAAATTTATCAGAGCTCATTAAAAGAGCAGAGTTTGGAATTTGAATTTTTTTATTTCAGCGATGAATACCTGTGACTGATGTCTTTGCTGACTGATACCAGTGAAACAAACACTATTCAGCAAATGTTGGTAGGTGGATTTGGCTTTTTAAATCCAAATGAGAGAAATGGTGAGTCCTCAGATGCCTATTCATCATCATCGTGTCCCTTGCCAGCATTTATAGGTACCACTTAACTGGAGTTCTGGTATTACTTTCTGTCCCAGCTTGGGCTGTGCTAACCAGCCTGTAGTCTCTTCCAGTAGGTGTCACATCCATTTCAGTTTCACAGGCTTCAAAAGCATTTCAACAAATCAAACAAAAAACCCCCTCACCAAACCAAAAATAAGTTCAACCACCATAAGATGCAGGCACTGCAGGCATGGGTGAGGCCAGCTCTGTGACACCCCAACACAACCATGTAGAAGTGGAGAAGAGGAAAAGATGCTATGTCCAAGGGGGGCTGCAGGAAGAGTGAAGGGGAAAGGCCCGTCCCCTCCCAAACGTCTGGAACATTGACTTTACCAAAAATGCTGAGATCATGTCCAGTCTGACAGTGTTCAGATCTGTCTTATGCAATTGAACCCCCACCCAGAGCAGGGGTACAGGCTCACTCACCTGAGTGACAGATGCCTTCTTCTCAAATATCCACAGCTCAGGGCACTGTTTGCAGGTCTCCTCTGCAAATACTACTCTTGGCTTTTCATTGGTGAGGTTTGACACGATGGAAGCTCACCCTGTCGGGACTGAGACACAGCCAGTGTGCAGAAAGGGCTACAGGAAGATAAGGTATGCAGAACAGTGTGGAAGCAATATGCGTGCCTGAAGACGGAGACCATTACGAGCACAAGGTGGCTGGAAGAGCAGCCACTGGCCAGGCGACAGAAGGCCATCGAAAGGCCAGCTTTCACAACCAGCCCAGCCCAGCCAAAGCTCCTTGTATCACTTGGACCCAATTCACTGTGGCTTCAGCCAGCCTTAAAACCCTTTCAGCAGGACTTTAAAGCTATTTAGAGCATGGAGGGAAACCCCTGTGTGTAGCAAACTGAAAAAGTGTGTGTGCACCCTGGGTGTGAGATGTCGCTGCAGATTTGAAGTTTCTCCTGTCAGCCTGTGAGTTGCTTCCCTTTTTTTCCTCACTAGGACAGTCTGGTGTCCTATTCCCTCCTACTCTCCATCCTTAAAGATGATGCTCATCTCTCCTGAAGAGGTTTCTGTGCACTCTGTGAAGTTTTGCAGGGATTTGATGGAACTGTCAGCTGAGCAGCAACATGGACAGGTAACACCCATCCTACATGGGTTTTACTGAGAATACACCTCTACAGTCATGGCTGCCTATCCCCGTCCAGGCCTGTTTGCCTTTAAGCCCTTCAGAGCACTTCTGAGTTGCTTTTCTGGCTCCTCTGTTTAGAAAATGTTTAACATCAGTAAGAGTTTACACACCATGTTTGAAGGACACTGGTTTGTTGGGTCTCTGGATTTAGGTAGTGGCTGCAAGAATAAGTCCCTAGGTGTAGCGATGAGGAAGATGGACTGCCACTGTCTCTGTGGTGAAATGACATTTGTCAGCAAGGAGAACTGACCCTCCAGAAGAAGATGCTGCTGAGGAAAGAGAGGAAGCCCAAGTGTCTCCTCTCTGGAGCACATGGACTTCCCTATCCTGAGGAGGACACTTGTGACCCTCACAACCCTCCCTGCTACTGCCTGCTCTGTCTGCTTCTTTCTCTTTCTTCTCTTCCTCTTTCCTCAACCACACCCACTATTTAACCATTTAGATATAAAAATAAAAAATAAGAAAACCACCCAACCCACTAGACAGAGGGTTTGCTAAAGAAGGGTAATTTTAAAAGCAAGTCTTTGAGGTCAGCATGTAATTGTAACATTGGGACTATGTGATCCAAGACAAAAATAATCCACTGGGTATCTGGTCAAGGAGAAGAGGATGGCAGCCTGCAGTGAGGGAAGAGTGACTTACATGGGATTGATCAGACAGCAAAAGACCAGGCAAAACTACTTGCAGGCAACAGGATTAATATTTGTGTAGGATATTGCAAGATTTTCTGTCTCTGATGGGATCGTAAGAGCTGCTGTTCAGGGCACAGCCTCTCTTCGCCTCAGTCCCAGGGGCTGGCACTGGGTGCTTCCCAGGAATTTAATGGTCTTCCACTGAAATACAGATATGATGTGAAGTATATTTATATATTAACCTGCTCATGAGGAACATTTCTGGTTTGGTCTGGAGTTTAGGGTGCTGAGGTTTTTTAACAGTTCTCCATTTTCAATCCCCTGCTTCAGGTACTTTATGAAAACCTGTCTTTTTCAAAGGGTTCAGGGGGCTGCAAGCCATACTCTTCCCTTGCTTGGTATAACAGAGGATGTTTTCACCCTATAAATGTTGGATCCTTTCCTCGCAGTTCCTTCTCAGTTATAACTGACAGCAGTAAGTTACGTCAGCCAACCATATAATGTATTTTACCAATATTTACTCTAGTGCATTTTAAATGAAGAAGTGAGCCTTGTAAGCGCCCAAATATTTCTGGTGTCTGATAAGCCTGAGAGTACAATACAGGGGTAGCAGGACCACACCATGGTGCTGGTTTTGTTTATCATTCTGGCGAGAGACAGTGGCAGCCCCCACTGTGGGGGGGTTTATGCTGATGCTTGTACTGCGGCAAAGCACCAACTGTCCACAGAGGACCATGATGTTCCTGGCTCCAGAGGTGGCATGGGTAGGACACCAAGCAGCCTTTCATCTCCGTCATTCCTAAGACTGAGTTGCTTTCACATTTGCTCCCAGATGAAAGCACCATAAAAATCAGTTTTACTGTGAAAGAAGTTATGTGTAAGAGGAGGGAGCACGCCTGTACCTTGATGCCAGTGTCTGAGGGTATAGAGCTGTACCTGACTTGATGCCATTTGTGTTTCCATTTCAAGATGCCCAGCCATCAGCTCTCCAAGCTTTCACCACAGCTCAGTATGTCCCCTTCTCAAACCACTGTCTGTGCATGAAAGGGATTTATTTTTAATCAGAGGCCAGCGCTGGTTGCAGGGGTCTTTAGTTTGTGACCTTCAATTCTGTTTCTAGGAGGAGACAGTGGGTTTCAGTACCTTCTTGCTGTGGCTGTCTCTGAGTCAGCCCTTCCCAGAACAGATGCCACTGATTCAGGAGGGCTTGCTGCCTCCCCTTTCTTTAAGTGCTGGTTACACAGCTCCGCCAGGATCTGTTGCAGTCGTAAACCATGCTCAAGGGATGAGCAATTTAGGGTTTGGAGTCATTGTGGACCAGCCCTGGAGACCTCATGCAATTGTTTTTCATCTCTCTTACACCCACAGTTTTGCTAGATTAGAGTTACTGCAGAACCCAGACTGCTTCTGACTTGAATTTGAGTTGGGAAAGACACACAAAAGAGAGGAATTTGTGTTGTAAATTAGATTTCTCAGATTTCAGTGATTTGTCATGGAAATGTGGCTCTATCTGTGCAGTCATAGAAACATTTCACATGTTCAAACTCTTCTCATGCTATTAACTTCCCCGATGCGGCAGGGTACCTACCAGTGATGGCAGGAGGTAAGGTTAATTTCAAATCAGCTGTGGTAGAAAAATGACTTGGTGCCCCAGCTTGGGAAGCATTAAACCTACAAAATGACGATTCATCTAGGAATCGTTCCCCAATCCTAGTGATCTATGTGAGGAGACGGCATTCTTGGCTCAAGTTGTTTTCTGCCCCCTCCAAAGTATCCAACGTATATGCTGCCTCTTGGTGCAGCTCAGGTCAGCGGGAGAGCACCCCAGTACCTCCCCATGTGTGTTGTGCTCACCCATGATCCAAAACGAAAACCGTAATTCAGAGCTTGGTCAATGGGGGTGGTCTAAAAATAATAGGACTGAAACCAGGAAATGATGGTTTTCTTAGGTTTGCCCACCTGTGTCCTAGCCAGGGGAGTGCCCCTTCAGCCGGTTCCCTGCAACCATCAGAAGTCACCTAAGAAAAAGGCAGGAGAAGTGAGAAGCTTCCACGTTGCCAGGACTCCAGGTGCTCAGGCTTTAAGAAAACCAGTAAATGTCCTGAGATGTCTGGAGGAAGAAAGACCTGGCAATGCTGTTGGCCCCGTTTGCCACACAAACCAGAACCTCCCATTTCTCTTGTACACCAGTGGCTGTTAGAGATGCACAGGCACAGTGCTGCGGGCGGTGAGTTCCTGAGCACTTCAAAGAGCCTTTTCCTTAGTGCTGCTACCTCTGGGTACGTTTCATGCTTCACATTTTGGGCTGCTGCCACACTCAAGCTCCCGATGAATCAAGAGCTGTACAGGACACGGCAGCACCAAAGGGACCATGCTTGGCATTTCAAGGAGACAGGTACTCTGGGACGGAGGAACCAGGGACTCTACTGCCTTGCTTTGCCTTGCTTTACCTTGCCTCATCTATCTACCCCCCAGTCAGCTGGAGAAACCACATCTCTCTGCATCTCTGTTTGCTTGCTAGGCATCTATCTAGCAAGCATGAGGGGTTTGCTCAGTGGGGCTTCTGGAAGGCAGCTGATAATTTTTATCTCTTTATTTCAGAGCTCAATCAGTGCATGAAGAGGGTTGCGTTACATGCTTGGCTGCAGCTGTATGAGACTTGTTGACCCGGGAAGTCCCTCTCTTCCTTTTTGCAGGTTAAAAAAGCCACACTAGGGCTTTTCAGCCTGGAAATGCCGGTCAAGCAGGGAGCTCTGCAAACCCCGCTTACCCAAAGTGGTTCTTGCTCAGCAAGAGGGCGGCTAGCTGGCTCAGGTGAGCTCTCCTGAGGCTGTGAGAGCCACAAGGCCAGCGTAGGCCACTCCCAAGAGCGGCTGCATGCCCAAGCAGCACAGGCAGTGCCAGCTTCACCCTGCCTTCCTGCAGCCAGCCCCAGCCCCGTGCACCGCTTGGGCAGGGGGAGAGTGACATGACTGCGTGTGCATGACAGCATCTGTTGCCATGGCAATGCGTATTTGAGCCTGAGCCGAGCTGCATCTTCCCTGAAGTTGTGAATTGAGCTTAGCTTTATTTATTTAAAACCAACCATAACGAGTGATAGAAAGAGAAGAGACACGTTACAAATCCCCTTGCGCAGGCCGTGGCCAAATGAGTCAGAGGCACTGCAGGCTTTAATCAGCCCACCTGACGTCAAACGTCTCCATCAGAGGAAAGTGCCGCCTGGAAATGTCAACATGCCCAAATGGAAAGGCCAGAAGGTAAATCTTTTCCTGTGCTCACTCACCGGCTAGGAAAGAACAATTAAAATTCAGCCACTTCCCTAGACACATCTTAATAGCAATCTGATTGAATGCTTTTCTCCTCCTGGTCCTCTCCCATCCTTGCCGTTAGCTGCCTGGGAACAAGGCCTATTGGTTTGAAGGATCTTTCTACTGCAGCATCAAACCCCAGATCCTGCAAGAACAAGGTGTTACCACTGGCAGCAAAAATGGGCTCTGCAGGAAAACTGTCACTGAAATGATCTCTCCCACAAACGCTGAGCTAACCGTGCTGCGATGACCGTTCCCCGTTTCACGCGTGTGAATGCCCAGGGGTAAGAAGAGCAACTTAGCTTGGACCTGTGATGTCACTTTCAGACAGAAAGTTGGGGTGAGGAAGAAAGCGGCAGGAATCAGACCACGTTTGCCAGAGGTGTCAGCCACCTGTGGGCAGGTCAACGCCAACCCTGAGAGATGCACCACAGCAACAGGAAGGGGTTGTGGGATGTAACAGCGGCGTGTCCTACTGGGAAGAAAACCCCTCCTGCATCCTTTCTAACAGAGCTGACACTTTGACACCCCATGATATGGACGAGGTGCGGAGGAGCCACCAGTTTTGGATAGAAGAACTCCATTCTTGAGTGTATATCATAAGTTAGGTGTGCAAAGGGGAGAGGGGTCAGCCAAGGACACCTACAGCTTTATCTGCCCCTTTGAGGAATACCAAGCTGGGAGGCCCAGGGAAAAAACATCCCTTCCCGGCCCGCTGGTGTTCACCCGGGGTGACAAAGGGACACACACAGACAGCAGGGGACATGAGCATGCAGAGAAGGAGGAAGGAAGGAAGAATGTAAGATGCAAACCGCACCACTTAAAACCAGGGCGGCTTTCCAGTTCCTCCAAAGTGCTCCCCACACCCAGCGCTGTACAGCAGCCAACCCGGTGGGCTTCTGATCTTCCCAAATCACTTAACACTTCTCCCCCTTTTATTTTTGTCCTAAATGTAAGCATTTTGCTTTGGTGGCTGATCCTGGCAACGCGCCCCAGACATTACACTGGGGTTGCTTTTGCTCTAGGAGATAAGTCTGTAATGAAGGTTTCCTCCGCCGTGTCTCTTTTTCCCCTGTAGTGAAAGTCTGTAATTACCACTGAGGGGCGAGGCAGACAGCACTGAAACAATGTCATTTGAACAGGGGTGAGACATGCCTGAATTGCTGGGTTGTGCTTTTCTCCTTACAGGACTGCTTGTGGATCCGGACCTTGCTTTTAACCCTTGGCAGGGCAGGGAACGCTGTCCCCCCATGCCCCCGATCAGCCTGCATGCGCCGGATCTGCTTGGCTGCCATCAGGACAGATCCTGTTGGACGTAGCCAAGGTGGGAGCATCTGACTTCTCCACCGTGCTTGAGGAGTCAAGCAGCACAAATCATTGGGGATTGTCCCCTAGTCATCATGCGGGTAACTGGGGGTTTGGGATTGACTCCGTATGGCACATGCAGTGTGGCAAAGCAGAGCTGTTGCAGTCTCCTTGCCCCAACTTGGCTAGCCCTGTTCCAGCAGTTCTTCAGCTCCCTTCTGCACCAAAGCCATCTGCTTCCCGTTCCTTGATGCAAGGCATCTTTTTGGGGTAAAATTCAGTCAAACGGAGTGTGCAGCTATACCCCTCATCCTTCCTAGGAAAAGGTTTGAGATGTAGGAAACAGAAATGAGGCAATACAGCCCCCTCAGAATGACTCTTCAGGCTGTCTTCAGCCCCTTGAAGGCTGCCTGGGTCCCTTTTGCAAGCTGGCCTTGCAACCATGCAGGCTAGAAGTCTAGTAGAGTAGAGCAAATAAAAATTAGTGCATGGGAAGCAGAGGCAGCCACCCTCCTCTGCTGTCCTGCAGCTTCCCATTCACCTGAGTTTCCTGAAAGGGAGTTATTTGCAGCATCTTCAAATGCTAACAAACTGCTGGAAGGAGATGCCCTCATACTGAAGTTACTCTTCATTCGGTTAGTCACCCTGAAAGTTGTCTGGTTCTCCAGGGAGATTGACAGGGAAAAAAAAAAAAAAAAAAAGGCAGGGAGAGTCTCTGCTCTTTCCCAGGTGTAGAGCAGGGAGGGCAGGCTGTGTGTGACAAGGCAAAGAAACGTTCCTAGCCCACCATGAAGAAGTGAAGGAGGTACAAAGAAATTTTTCCCCCTTTATCAGTTAGCTTCAAAGTGGTGAGTTTTCAGTTCTCATCTTTTGTTATAATACCCATTTACTGTTTTGGGGCTTTCGTTTCTGACATACCTAATCCTGCCGCAGGCAGCTCAGCCACTTTCCCAGAAGGCTGAATGGATTCCACAGAGGGATATGCCTAGGGTCCGGTGTCCTGCATTCAAGGCTTTCCTTTCCCTAGGTCTTGCATTCCCAGCTTCTCTGCCTGTCACTCACTCCCTGTTTGCAAGGCCTATTTAGATCTATCCGAGGGCCCAAAGTTCACCCCAGAAAGAATAATAATTGCAGCGCTGAGCTCTGTGGCTTCCCTTTCATTCCCCACATAGCATTAGGGTGCTCACTGAAACCACAGCATTCATGGATCCTTGCCATATGCAAACATGCAATTAATATGCTCTTCACTTTCCCCGCTACTTCCCAAGCAAGAGGGGGGAAAAAAGCACAAGTTGTGGTGTACGTTCCATTAGCACGCGCACACGTGTGTGTCTGCACCTCGCTCAAGTGCTCCAGCATGGCTCGCCCCTATCTGGGCTTGGTGGTGACCGATGAAATGTGTCTGCTTGCAGGCATTTAATTTGGTGTGGCACCAGTTCTGTATAGCTGCATGCAAAGCAACACACAGGACACAACTCATTTCCTCTTTCAGCTGTGGCAGGAGATCTGTGTACACTCTGGTTTCACAGGTGTGTTCCCCTTTCTCTGGTTTTAGCAGGGAGCTGAGATAGGTGTGATCTCCTTGCTGGCTCCCCTCCCTGTCCCGCTGCTGCTCACTGGCGGTGGGAGGTGGTGTGCTGGGTACCTGGCTGGGAGACCCAGCACCCGGAAAGAAGGCGATGGAAAGCAGATGAAGCTGGCTGGATGGAGAAGTGTGTGTGAGAAAGAGTTTAAACCAGCCGCTAGAAGGAAATCCAAAGGGAGCCAGATTTCCCGGAGGAAGCGGGGCTGTGGAGCAGAGGGCAGAGAAAAGCTCCAGCATTTGCAAGTCCTTCCTTGGAAGTTACTTTTTGCTAGAGGATGTTTTACTGGATTCCTCCCCTCTATCTTGACTTTTTCACGGGCTTTGAATTGTACCCACAAAACCTAAATGAAGAAATCGCAGCCCGAGTGTTGGATATGTAACTACTTGTGCCATGGCACACAGCCTGACTCCTCAGGGACTGTCTGGGGGCTGCAGTGCCCCTTCTTTGAACTAGGTTGAAAGTCCAGTTTCCATCCTCACCTTGTTCTCAGTGGGACTTCAAGAGCAGAGGGGACCTGCAATGCAGCAGTTGCCCCCCCTGTCTGTGTTGTACAAAAGAGTGAGCAAAACCACCCACGAGCAATATACTGGGAGATAAGCGAATCCAGAGAAAAGCCGGAGAGAAATAAAGGCAGGACTGCTATAAAGAGCTACTGAAGGGCCCAAGTATGGAGCCTGCATGGCTCCAGGAAGCCTTCGTGGCTAGGAAGATGACCTGTGGCAGAAACCAGCTATTCCATCCATATGAACACCAAAGCTGGAAAAATAAACAGGACAAATGGTATCTTTTGCCAGACTTGAAGTAAAAGCTCTGCTGTGGTGGCAGTCCTAAAGAGCCAGCCTGACCTGCAAAGCAAGCAGCTCTAACAGCGTGAATCATCCCCACACCCGGCTGCAAATGAGGGCAAACCCCAGGCAGAAGACCCCTCCTGTAACAACAGGCAGGCAGCAAACCAAAAATCACCGACATAGGCAATTTACCCCACATTCCTCGAGAAACACTCATCCTCGATGAGTTTGTGAAACCTCCTGGCTCGGTCTGGGGCAGGGGGGAACCAAAAGCTTCAGCTTTGTGGGCTGCAAAATGGCCTGGATCGCTGTGCACGTGTTCAAGCCCAGGGGCCGCGTCCCTCGTCCCGCATGTCTTGCTCACAGCGGTGCAGGGTGAAGGCAGAGTGAATGCAAAATGGCACGATGAGAGACTTGCGGTTCCCTCTCGTAGGTGTAAAGGCAGGCAGTGGCAGCAAGGCAAGGCAGGATGGAGCACAGGAGAGCGGGATCCCTTTCTTACGAGAACCGGGATGATGATTCACTTCTCAGCACTGATCAAATGAGCTTGGTCATACATGTGCATTGGCAGTACCAAATGTTGTGAGGCCAGGAAGGCTTATCTGCTGTCAGCATGAGACTTGTTCAATCTAAACATACTCGGCTGCTGTTTCAGTCTCCTGCTGTGATCAGATTGCAAATAAATCTAAATATAAAATTGGAAAAAATAGGGTTGAAAAGGAATTTGAGCGATCACGTGATTCAGCCCCTGCCCGAAGGTTGCCTCCTGATCTGCCATATCAGCTGCAGAACTTGGCTTTAAAGATGCTCCGGTGAGCACGACACTGCCACTTCCCAGGCACTTGTCTGTCACTGCTTGTCCCCTCCAGTGTGGCAACGGAGAGCAATTCTTGCCTTTCTATTTCCTGCAGCTCTTTGAGTGCTGAAAGTCTGTTGGCGTGAGAATCATCTCTTTAGACCAAAGAAGCCCAATTCCCCCAGTCCTTTCTTAGGGTTCACGTTTTCTCCAGTCATTCCCACTGCCCTCCTCTGGACCCAGCCCAGTTAGTCCCTATCTTGCTCAAGGTTTGGCACTTAGATAGGCAGGGTATTTTGGCTAACGCCATATTCTGCACCGGTCTTCTGCAGAGCAGAAGGGGAACTTCACACTGTAAAGGTTTTGTAGGAGGACTCCTGCATCTATATCCCGGTGTGGCATTTGCCTTTTTCACAGCCATGTGATGCTGTTAACACTGTTCAGGTGTTGCAAGTGCTGTAGTTGCCAGGCATCTGCTGCGGCAGTGCCGCTCAGCCTGTCCTGTCCCCCCTCGCTGCGGAGACCCCCTGCCAGCTGCAGCAGCATGTCCGAGTCTTCCTGAATTGTGATCGCCTCCCCTCACCCCATCGACACTTTCCCTGTCCCCGGGTCTCTTTTGGAGCACAAAACTGCTCGCCTGCAGAAATACCTCTCCTTTTCGGCTCCAGAGGGTCAGCGGTGACACTCTCTGAACTCAGAGGTAACGTTTGTGTTGCCTTTAATGGACTGCACTCATGCCCGACATGGGGAAAATGTCCCTTTCGGTGCTAGGGATGGGGGTCCCTATCAGAGCTCTCCAAGATGGGACAGAGCAGCTTTGCAGCACAACACCAAAGAGGGAGGTTTGTTATAATCCTTCCTTGCCTGCAGAGATGCAGCAGCAATAGACAGGGGAGCTGTGGCCAGACAGTTATGCTCAGTACTAGAAGTATGAAATAGAAGCAGAGTCTCCGAGCAGGCAGTTTCATTTTTTCCGAGATATTTTAATCTCCTGAATGCACTTCACAATCCCTATCTGAATGTGCCAAAGCATTTTTCCTTCAGAGTGCAGGCAAACAAGAGAGGTTTACTTTGCTTGACCTTTTCTGATGACACTGCCACCCGTGCTGTGCTGGAGCTGACACCATCTCGGCTTCCTCGGCCTGGCGCTGCGGGTAAATACAGTGTGTGTCCTGAGAAGAGGCTTCCTTCTGTTAACTTGGGCGAGGCACTGAACCAGAAACTCCTGGTTTCAGTGGTGAGTCTTCGCAGTTAGGGAAGCGATATCCGTGTTTGGTTAGTGGCGGGAGGTGAAGCTGCCCCTGCTGTGGCTCTGCCCGTGCTCCGTGTCCCTGGGCTGTCGCCCCATTGCTATCGCAGGGCTCAGTCCTTCTGCTCCTCACAGCTGAGAGCCCTCCTGCCTGGGGTGTTAAAGGAAAGATGCCTTTCCCCTTGCTTGGAGATAGAGGTTTGCTTCTTGTTGAAGGGTCTGGACATATTTCCTCTCCCCATCTTACAGCGGAAAAGGTTTCTGTGTCCCCCCCTTTAAATCCCCTGACACCCACACTGACAAAGAGGTTTCCTTACCTTTAAGGAAGGAGGAACAGCATTATTTTCTCAGCACAACTCCATCCTGCCTGAATTTATGTCTCTGACCTTTTACCCAAAGGCTCTTTACACTTGACTGAAACGTAAGGTAAAAGTAAATGTAACTGAAAGAGCCCATTGTGTGTGCAAGTATAATGGCTTTTGTGTGCAGGAGGTAGCACGGGGCTGCTTGTGCAATGAGTTGCCACCTTGGGTTGTGCTCTTAGTCCTGAGACCCGTTGGGGAGCATGGAGCAGGAGCCCGGATGGATGGAAACCCGGTGTCTGGTTCAAGCACAGGCTCCAGCCAGTCTCACATCAGCCCTTCTCCCCCAGGACCCTTGCTGTTGGCAACTTTCAGCCAGGTTTCTTCCAGGATAGCTGCAGCGCTGTCTTTGGGGCTTTTTTCCTCCATATGGCTGTGACCAAGGAAGCCCGTGCTAGGGGCTGGGTCTCCAGTCCATACTCTGCGGAGCCATGAAAGCAGGAACAGATTAATAAAACATCAGGGCTTCTTCAACAGGATTATTATAAGTGGTTTTCCTGAGTGTTGGTTGGAGTAAGGATCAGAGAGGACAGGGATCCATAATCCTATTTATCTGCAGCCATATAATCTTCCTGAAGCTCTTTAATGGTGCCCAACTCTAATTACAGAGCAGCCGCAGCCAGGCCGACCGCCAAACCCGCTGTGGGGAGAGGGGGCAAGGAGATCTTTGGGGCACCGACCCCCCGCAAGACCCCTCTTCTGCGGCTCCGCTCCCCGAGGGCCCCCGGAGACCGGCCACTGCCTTTCTGCCGGCGACACCGCCTGCAGGGGGGGGTTTGTCCCAGTCATCACACCCCAGTGGCTCTGCCGGGGGCCACAGCGTCACCCTCGGGCCCCCGCGGGACCGCTGGGCGCTGCGGGGCGGGAGCGCTGCCGCGAGGGGGCGTGGCGAGGGGGAGCCACGCCCCGCCGGGTGCCGGCGCGCGGGAGGGGCGTGACGCGGGCGGGCTGGCCCCGCCCCGCCCGGCTGGCCCCGCCCCTCGGCAGCGGGGGCACTGACAGCTGCCCCGGGCGGGCACCGGCGCCGCGCTCCCGGCCCCGGCCCGGCCGGCGGTTCGCTCCCCTCCGCCGCCGCCCCATGGACCGCCGCCCCATGGACCGCTGCTGCTGTTGCTGCTGCCGCCGCCGCCGCCGCCGCCGCCGGGGGGCGGGCGGGAGCGTGCCGCCGCAGTGAACCCGGCCGGCGGAGCGCGGGGGGCGGCCGAGCCCCCGCGCCGCGGGCACCATGGACAGTATCCTGGAGCCCTTCCCCGCCGAGCGGCTCTTCCCCGCTGCCGGCACCGGCTTCCTCGACCTCGGCGACTTCAGCGAGGCGGACTTCCTCAGCAATGTGGTAAGGGACCGCCGCAGCACCCGCACCCCGCACACACACCGCCCCCCGCACCGTCTCCCCGGCGGGGCGGCCGCAGCCCCGACAGCGGAGACGGGACGTCCCGGCGGGCTCGCCGCGGACCCCCGCCCGCCCTGGGGCTGCGTCTGCCGGGGTCCTGCCCCCACCCCCCCACCCCCAGCGCGGGGTGCCCCGGGGGTGCAGGTGACCCGGGTGCCCCTCGCCGCACACGGCTGGCGCTCCCCCGGGACCGGCCCCGCCGCCCGCGGGCGTCCTGCCGCGGGCACCCCGAGGAAACCCCGCTGGGGAATCGCAGGGTTTGGGTTTGGTTTTTTTCTTACAACGCGCTTTTTTGAGACCGATGGCTGGGGGAGAAGCGTGCGGTCCCGGGCGGGGAGCGCACAACCTGCCGTGGCTCAGCCCGGGCAGCCCCGGGGGCACAGCCGGGAGACCCTCGGGCTCAGCGCCTCCGCTCTCCTTCGCTCGTAACTTTTCCTCCGAGTGGCATTTGGGAGATGAAGCATCTCCTGCTTGGCGTTAAGGCTGGGCTGATTTACTTTGGAGAGGAGGGTGAGGGGGAAGAGTGACTTGGGAGGAAAATGTGTTGCCAGTCCCAAGAAACCAAAGAGGCATTGTTCAGCTCCAGGGAAACTGCCCAGCCTCTCCGAGGAGTCAGGCGAGTCCCCAGTCCAGCCGCTCTCCCCAGAGCAGCACGCACAGGCTCTTGGCTGTCCTGCCCGAGCTTTCTGCGGGAGTTTGTGCTGCGAATCCTGCACCCCCTTCTGCCAGGGAGGGCCCAGCCCGGAGGCAGAAGCGGAAGGGCCCCACCCCAGAGGTGGTTTGGGGTGAGGGCATCATCCCACGCCGGGCAGCGGGGCACTGCCTGCACTCAAGGCTCCACCGGCCTCTGAGCAGCTGCAGCCGTGGGAACGTGCTTGTCCCAGACAGAGAGATTTTAGCCACGGCTTGTTACTCCCCTGTCACAATAGTGGCACCTCCCGCGTTCCCGGGGTAGCACTGTGGGTGTCTCCGAGGACTGACTACCCTTGCAACCGGAGCAGGGGAGATGCCAGCACCTTGACACCGAAACAGGGGACAGGGAGAGGAGGGCTGCAGCCGTTAAACACCTGATGAATCCACCTCTCCTTTGCTACGCAAAAGGTATCTAAAGCCTTTTGTGCTGCCTCCCTTGCGGAGGAGACAGCAGAGATGCAGAATTTGCATAAACATTAAGAGCAACACACTTGGTGTGTGGAGACGCACTGAGTCTGGGAAAGAGATCACGCGCAGGCAGCCCCATCTCTCAGAAACCTCGCCAGCTCCTAATTTCTAAGATACCACTGTGCCTCAAGGACTGACTCCGGTCGGGCTCTACGGGCGGCAGCAGAGTCCCGCTGTGTTCAGGCAGACCTTCCAGCAGCACATCACCCCAAGACTGAGCGCTCACATCCACTGCGAGGCCTTGCCCACTCATATCCGAGAGACCTGTTGTTAGGAGTCTTCTGCTTTCCCTAATTCTATGTACATCCCGTGTGGATGGAGCTATGCTGATATGAAGTGCTTTATGCCAGGACCGTTTATTCCCATACCGAAGTGAAAATAATATGTATTGGCACCAGCCCTTTTACCTCGGTGCAAGATGGGCTGCTGTCAGAAGCCAGGGAACCCCTAACCAATATAGGCGGTACCTCTTCATAGCTTAAATACAACTTCTGCCGGCAAGCAGACCCTGTAAAAATGAAGCTTTTGTGTAAGAGTGCCATCTGGTGCCACCTGCCAGGACAGTGTGTTTAAAGTGTGCAGTGGCCATGCACAGGCTGGCTCTGTCCTGCCTCATTTAAATGGCCTTTCTGCTTGGAGAGCTGTTTCTGAAGTAGCCTGCCCTTGCCTTCACGTTAACCAGGCTGCAGTGACTCAGGCACCGTTGTGCTCAGCTTAAAAGTAGAAAAGGTGTTGGGGTATTTTTGTGGATTTTTTTCCCAACTGCCAGCACCACAAACTTCTGCTGGAGTGTGAGAGTCAAGTTGATACCTTCTATTCCAGCAGATGATAAGTATAAGAGATTCTGTGATTCTGTAGCCACTTCTAGCCTACCAAATCTGTTGGTGATACAAGAGCCAGAACATAATACATCAGCCTCTTTGTTTGCACTCTGCATGACAACATGGGGGGAAGGAATACACTTACATTTTCTTACTAAATCCAGCAAATCTCCTGGGATCTTGAGATGTGCTGAGAAGTTCTTTTTACATTGAACTGTGCAAAGCATCACCGTGCACAATAGCTCACAAAGTTGCCAGTGCCTTTGCTTCAAAGATGGGCAAACTTTTCCAGATATTGTTCAGCAAGCATTTTTCTTAGAGCAGGCCAGGAATTTTGGCCATAAAATGCCAGTATGAAACTTCTTCTGTGGATGATTTCTTCTGTTCAGAAAGGAAGCAGAAAGAAAAGATGGATGAACCTTACTGCAGAGGCTGTGCTCCTTTGGGGCAAGAATTACATGTCTCTGAATTACTCTCCTTTCCTGGACTTTGGCACTCCTAATGAGTCATCTTGGTCCTTCAAAAATGGTTCTCTGTGTTGTTCATCTAAAGTTGTGACAAAGATGTAATGAAGGCATGTCTGTAGATGCATCCTCAAAAAGGTATGTGTACTTGGAACAGAAAGAAAAAATATTAATTTGAGTAAGTGTACAGGCTGCCACTCAGAGGCACCTGGCCACGTTGGAGGAATGGGTCAGCAGAAACCTCATAAAATTCATCAAGGACAAATACCAACTCCTGCCCCTGGGACGGATGAGCTGACCCACCCAGGGTCGTGGGGCAGCGCTGTGCCCCGGTAGCAAAGGTAGCCAGCGGCTCACACAGGAGGGCGTTGGGAGACAGACAGAGGGAAGCGATTATCCCCCTTGACAGTCGTAAAACTGTGTCTGAAATACAGTCTCCAGTTTTGGACCGCCTGGTACCAGAAAGTCATTGATAAATCTGAGCACACGGAGGGGATGGTCACCAAGATAGCTGGGGGCTGGGGAATTTCTCCTGTGAGGAGAGGCTGAGGGAGCTGGGCTTGCTCAGCTGGACGAGAGGCGGCTCCAGGAGGACCTAGCAGCAACCCGCCTGCACTGGGGAGGAAGTTACTGAGAAGATGGAGCCAGGCTCTTTCCATAAGTGCATGGCAGGAGGATGAATGGTCATAAATTGGAATGGGAAAGGTTTAGACTGGGTATAAATAAACAATTTCTCGCTGTGAGGAGAATTAGGAATGGATGAGGCTGCCCAGAGACACTGTGGAAGCTCCTTCCTTGGGGGTTTCAAAGACCTATCTGAACAAAGCCCTGGACCAACCTGTATTTAGTGCTGGTCCTGCTCTGAGCAGGAGATCGGATTAAAGACCTTGTGAGCTCCTGCCCGACCTGCATGAGTCTGTGATTATATGATGGGTTTGGGGTTTTTTTTGAAAATCCTAAGGAGAGTGGTATCTGCTTGGTACTCAGAGGGGAAATCTCCAAGGGACACAGAATGCTTCTTTTTACTTCACGTAGCTTCTGCTAACCAGACTTACATACGATGACTACTAACAGCATTATCAGTCTTGTTTGCTCAGGAGGCCACCTGCTGCTCTTGAACTTAGGCAACTTTGGTCATCTTTTTCTGCCAGAAGGGCCTACCATAAGTGAAGCTAATCCTTCATGCAGTGCCTGCTTATCAATGTCACCTGGCTGTCTCCTGCCCAGTCCAGCATTTCTGGTCGTTCCTGCAAGCACCCATTTTTTCCCTTACAGTCTATTACAGCTGCACTCAGAGAGCTCTTACTTTCTCTCTCAGCTCTTATCAGTGCTGTGAAACTCTTCAAAAGCCTTATCTTTTGTGTCAGATTCACCACTGTGCTTCACTGGGTTTGTGACATTCTGGTGTCAGAATGAAGCCAGAATAAACCAGCCAAACAGGAGTCATGTATTTCTTTTTAACCCAGTAGGGTTTGTTTCTTCCCTATGCTTCTGTGTTTTACAGTAGGAAAAATACCTTCAAGGATGACTTTGGCTGTTCATGTAAACACAGTTCTATTTTGATTCTATGCTTTTCAAAGCATATTCTTTACCTCCTTCTAAAAGAGAGACATTAAGGCAAAAAAACGGTCTACATGATAGTCAAGGTCTCCACTGTTAGAAGCTGCAAAATGGCAATTCAGGCTGCCTCAGTTGTGCTAACCCAGCTCCTCTGGGGAATGCACAGTGAGGTGCTCTTTCACTCTCTGATCCTATATGCCCAGGCAACGTAACAAGCA
Organism: Strix aluco; assembly: GCF_031877795.1. Lineage (NCBI taxonomy): Eukaryota > Metazoa > Chordata > Aves > Strigiformes > Strigidae > Strix > Strix aluco. Next base: position 88,677,247 of record NC_133934.1, on the reverse strand, counting down.
ACATCTTCTGGAGCCTACTGGGGGACAGCAGAATGGGAGAACTGCTTGTCTCTGTGGGTTGCTCCTTGAGTGAAAACTGGCTTTTGTGTCTACCGTGTGCTCTTTCCTTTAATACTGTCCCAGCCCACAGAAGGGAAGAGAGTAGCAGGACTGTATGTAGTGAGCAGTCTGAGAGTGGTGCTGGTGCAACTTGTAAGGGAGCTTCCCCTGAAGATGAAGAGAGGCTACTCACTACGGATGACCGTCACTCTTGGAAGAAACCTGTGCAGACTTCTGTTCCTCCTATGGCTACTACAGGGACATAAATAGCACTTCAGTAGTGCTTAGGTCTTGGACTGACCTTTGGTCTGAGCGACTTTTGTGCTGCGTAAGCTCCCTCTCACCATCTCTGCGCACAGTGAGGACAAAGAAGCTTTGGTCATCCAGTTCTCATCCCTTCCGGTTGCTAGACAGGGGAGCTCTGCTGTAATGGGAGGCTGGGTCTCGGGGACCGATAGTAGTCCCTCATGGGGACACATGCAGCAAGCGTTTTGGCCTTCTATTCCCACACCTAGTAAAATTTGGTCAGTGACACATCCCTGGTTAGTCAGCCGAGTGCTGGGTAAGGCATGACTTTTTTCTTTAAATTTTGCTTGGAATATGCCAGTCAGAGATTCCTGTGGGATCTGGAGCACAGAGAGACCTGGTGGGGCTATCAGAACTGGCCTGATGGAAATGAATCCTAAAATAATAGTTCCCAGATTTTCCTATTTCCTTAGTCTCTTTGGATCCATCTCATGGGTCCTCCACTTCATGTCCACGCTGCTCCTTACTGTCTCATAGTGAGACTTACACCTGCAGAAGTGCTAGCAGCAGGATGAAACCAGAGCTGAACACAGAAGTTCATGGGTCTTTGAGCATACAGCATCATCACCGCAGTGTCATCACCAGGAAACATAGTTCCATTTTGGTAACGAAGAGGAGGAGAGACTTGAACTTCCTTTGGAAGACTCTAGGTCACTTTCTCCACAGAGACTGGGGATCATTTTTGTGTACCTCCTAGCTGCCAAGAAACTGATAAACAGTTGGGATGCTCTTCCTAAATAAAAACATTCATCTGTTGGACAACTGCCTGCGTGTTTTGGGGATCCACTGGCCTAAATGCTCATCTCAGTTGAAGTGGGAAAAGCTAGAAGAGAGCTTGCAACGTGGAGGAGGGGTGCTGGAAGGCATGCATCCAAACCAGGGTTAAACACAGGAGACAGAGCCATCATCTTGGTGGGGAGAAGCAGGAAGGACTTTGGTGAAGTGCTTGTAGAGTAAACAAAGGGAGGGTTTGGCAGGAGGTGGAAGTACATCTGTGCATACAGTCCACTCCCGCTGAGGGAGGTGTCAGCAGCACCAGCTGGGAGATGCTGGAGTTGTGTAAAGCTCGGGCCATGTCTGCCAGGTGATCCCCATCCCCTCTGGCATAAGGCAGTCACTCAATGCCACCACCACTTTCTCACAAGAGAGAGGAAGCCTGAGGTCTCATTTCTACAGATGAGACTGTAGAAAGCCTCTGAGACTGGCCCATTGAACCTCCTCCTGCTACCACTACAAGTGCCTAAGCATGGCAACTTCTGAATCCTATGACAAGTGTTGGGTTCATCGATGCAAAGTGTCTTCTGCTGCCTAGGAGCCCATCTGATGCTGCACTGGTCTCATCCGGCACTGCACTGGTCCCATCTGGGGCTGTGCTGGTCTCGCTGAAGCCTGGAGTGGGAGCTGTCTCTGTTACAGAGAGAAATTTGGAAAGAAGCGTGTTTTCTGAAGCAGGCCCTTAAAGGGAAATTTAGAAGTAGGGATTTCATAGTCACAGGTGCAGCTCCACTATTCAAAATGCAGCCTGGCTGACACCTCTGTAACATACTCCTGTGTTTCCTCTGAGAAAGGTCTACTCCTGCACTTGCTCCATTTTTTCTCAGCACTTCCCTGTAGGTTTTAAGACTGTAGTATTTAATTAGCACTTAGTGCATTACTTATTTACTATTTAAAGAATTCTCAGTGTTAAAGGAAGCAAATGAAAACGCTTAACTCTCTGGAGTTGTCTTTGTGAAGGCCATATGGCAGGTCCTCTTCTCATAGCCACAGGTAGGATTGTGCTTAATATGAAGATTTGATTCTCAAGACTCGGCTTGTACCAGTGCATTTCAAGGAAGGGATGAGTCAACCCACTAAAGCCTGTGTGTCCTTGTCCTGTTGTAGACAGTCCACTGCAGGAAATCAGATGGTTCACAGAAGTCAGTTGGTGACTCTCCTTGCAGCAGAGTTACAGGGGAACAGGTAGGGCACCAGGGATGAAGCAGACCGTTACAGCTCAGCTAAGAAATGGCCAGGAGATGTCTCTTGGCCTGATTTGGCTGGGAGATTTCCCACGGAAATTCCAGACCTGTGCTGCAAGGTCAGGTGCAATCACCTATGCTTCACAGGCAGTCTTGGGGCTAGCATTGTTCTTCTTCAGGAGAGGTTTCTGTTGGAGGAGCCAAGTGTGTTAGTCCTCACTTCCAGGCCAACCTCAGTCCTGGGATTACTGCATCCCACTGATCCCAGCTTGCTGTTGGGGACTGTATTTATCCTCCTTTACACATCCGAACTGCTGGGACTTCATGTCTCCACGTGGGAGATCAGAAGTGAGAGCAAGGGTGGAACAAAAGCCGTGTTTCTTGGCTGACCCCCATGCTGGCACCACGGCTGTCCCGCTGCAGCGGGTGACTTCTGCACGTGCAACTTTAATGTAGTTTGGTATTCTCTGGCTGAAGTAATCAATCCTGTTTTCAGGCTGGCAATAGGACAGCGAAGGTGCTTGCACGGAGCCCTTTTCTTACTCTTTCCTGTCTTCGGAGCTCAACTTGTGTTGTGAGTTATTAGGTATTTTCTGGGGTTGGTGCCTGCATGTTTTGCATCGTCCCTCAGAGCAGAAATAGCTGAAAGGTTGTGAAGAGCCGAGGGCACGGCCAGAGTGGCTGGGGAGTGCAAGTCACATGCTGAAAGGCAGGCTGTGTCTTTCAGCCCAGTTGCTCCCCACATGTCTGCCATGCAGTGTTTACATCTATCTAACTTATTCCCAGCTGCTCCAGAAAACAAATTTTTTTGCATCTGCTTTCCTGTCGGGTCACATCATTTAAGGTTTTCCTTTCCTGTAGTCTTCTGATCCAACCTGAACACCCCAGCCTTCCCCTCTCGCCCATCCCTTTCTGACTTCCTTACCCACCTTCTCTTCTCTTTCTCTGCATCTCTCCTCTTACTCCTATTTTCTTAAATCTCTCCAGGGCTGTCTGCCTTTGAAATCATGTGGAGCTGCTCTGGTTTGATCAGTGTCCAAGTGAGAGATGCCTGACACTGATCTTGACAGGTTGTTCAGCCAGAACAAGATCTCGTGAAGGTTGGAACTGCAGATACCCACAAACTCTTTCGCTCCTTTCTTTCTCTTCCTATTTTATCTTCTCACTTTCTAAGATTGCAGAATTTCCTCATATAGGATGGAAGCAATGTGCATGGCTATTCTCCCTGAAGCTAGTATGTAATTTAAACCAGTGCTGGGGTAATTAGTACCATCTTTAGGGCTCAAAGGTGATGCCTTACGTGAGATCATTCATTACAATCACTGTCCAGCCTGTTCCAGAGGAAACTCACCCTTGACTACCTCAGCAAAGTTGCTTTTGGCTTCTTTACACTATGACTTTGTCTTGATTAGGAAAAATGTTCGTTTAGGTCAGTCTGGCTGACCCGATTAGCAAAGCCTGCTCAAAACGCAGTTAACATTTTTCCTAGAATAGATGCAACGTAATGCGTTCAGCTCAGCGATTTGTGTCAGGAGTTCCCCTGCAAGAGGAATGTCAGAGCTCCCTTGGGAGGCACCTGGCAGCCGAGGCTGCAGGAGAAATACAGCTTGGGCCTGACACCAAGCACGTTACAACATTGGGTTTGGAAACTCATATTGGATTGTCAGCACCCCTCCTGCAGGTGAGCTTCCTTAGACCGATGCCCAAAGACATTCCTGTGTGCTGAGCTCCCCACCACAGTGTCACAGGGGCAGTGGCTTATCTTCCCAATGCCATGGCATGTCCGGGTGGGAGCACTGCAGCACCAGAATAACTCGTCTCTGCTGGCCGAGGTGCAGGGGATCTACCTTGCAAACCTGCTCCTGGCTCGGCACTATTTGCAGCCCCCCCTCTCCTGGAAGGAGAGCTTTTCCCTCCAGAAGGGGTAGCTGAGGCAGAGGGAGAACAGGATGAAGAAGAGGACCCGGCTCCAGAGCCTCATTAGTTAATTGTTGCATGTCAGAGCAGCTTGATGTTAAATGAGTCCCATAAATTCAGGACAGTTGAAGGAAGGAGCTGGGCAGGTGCTTTTGGCTGAGCTCACTGCTGTCCTGGGGGAGGGACTGCAAGCCAGGCAGCTCAGGGAGGAGGAAACCAGCTCTGACATTTGTAAAGATTGTTGATGGAAGGTTTCTTTCAAAGCCTTTTCAGTCTCTCGATCTGAGAGCTCTTTGCCCAGGGAGTGCTGGAAATCTGGCTCTTCTTTCCAAGCAAATGTGGCAGACTCTGAGAGTTGATGAGGTGCTGTTGAGCCACAAATATTGAATTGCCAATTGAATGATGTTGGGTTTGTTTTTGTTGTGTTTTTTCTCTGCTTATGGACAGTGGTGCAGTGAGGTTGTCAGGAATGGGAGAACTGTGTTTTAGTCCCAGTTCTGCTGGTGTGATCCTCAGGGTGACACTTGCAGCGATGAAGCTTTTACTCGTTATAAAATGGTACGCATCCTTATTCTTACTGACATGGGGCAGTGCCATCAATGGGTGACGTTGATTAATGAAAAGTTAGACTGGGGTGGGGTTTTGCTAGTAGATATCTGCCAGGAAATGCCCGTAGGAGCTATTTAGAGTCTCTTTGAATGACTTTGCAGCTATACATCATATTTGCAACGTTTTCAGTTTGGCAGGTCCCTCCTCCACTGATGTCCCAGCTATGCTTCACACCTCTCCTGTTCCTTATCCCTGGGGACTGCACGTGTCTGATTCTGACCTCAGATACTTCAAGCTAATCCAGAGTAATCTTTCTGTGTCAGTCTAAATGACTGCGTTGGTCAGCATCAGGATTTAAACTAAAGTACTTGGCCCATGCTGCTGCTGGCCTGATCTCTTTGGGCCTTACTGAAAACCAAACAATTTGTGCTTTATAAATCCGGTGAATGGGCTGTACTCATACCTCATCCTCCACTGCACAACCAGATCCTGGCTCAGTCGCAAAAGCTAACTTCTCCCTGGGTTTGGCGCAACTTGCTGAGAGCACCCTGTTACATTTCTGCCTGAAATTGCTGCATGGTCGGGGCTATGCTGAGTTCCCAGGCTCCCTGTCTCATCTGGTTTGTATCTGAGAAGGAGGTAACAAGCTGGAAGTACCAGAGTGCCCTAGCAGGGCATTCAAGACCCATGTCAGTCCCTCCTTCTGCTCAGCGCTTGGTTTTGCGCTTTCTCTTTCTCTTCGGAGGTGCCTTTTCCCTGCAGTAAGTCTGCCTGACCTGTTGTAAAGTTAGGATCGCCATCGTCCACTGGGAAGTGCGATTCAAAGGTTGCTTTCCTGTTCTCCGATGCTTCTCCTGCTCTTCAGGATTTGTCAAACATAGTTGGCAGCAGTCCAGCAGCTGGATTAGCATTAAATAATGAGCAAATGGCCCGCAGCCATTTTTCAGACTGGCAAAGCACACACCTTTCATTCTTTCCTTACATGTCTTTGAGCCCTGTTTTTATCACACTGGGAGAGAGCCGAGGACCAGATGCTGCTCTGGTCATTGCTGGGGACAGAACAGAGGGTGCTACACTCCTTTCTTTGTTGCTAATTAGTACCAAGGTGGTAGCTAGAGGCTGCTAGCTGCTAGAGCAAAACTCTTTTCTCCCTCCCCTTGTAACTACAGCCACGGCGAGCAGTCAGTGGCAGCTGTAAGCAGCTGGGGTGAGCTGCAGCAGAGCAGGAGCAATGCTCATTTCTTAATTTTCCTGTGTGCTTCAGACTCCAGGGGAGCAGCCCTGGCAACCTCCTCCTTTGTAGCCAGGGACTGAAGTCCCAGGTGAGTTGAAGGCACACATTACTATGTCAACCCCAGCAGCTACGAAGTGTGGTGAGGTCACCCAGCAGCCTCGATATCGACGAGTAAGTGCCAGAGACCCATGTCCAGACCAGTGCCCCGTCTACTGGTCTCAGATGCCTTTCTGATTTTTGATGAAACTGGATTATGTATAGTTTCCAGATGATTTATTTATTTATTCTGGGAAAGGGAAGAGGGAAAGAGGCCAGGAGGGATGGAGAACAGGGAAAGAAAGAGGGAAGAAAAAGCAAAGACAAGAGAGAGGTAGCTATGCAGTTAGCATTCCTGAGCCATCTGGACCTGTTGGCATGGCCCCAGCTGGACGGGCTCACAGGTTTATCCACAGCATGATGTAATCTCCATCGTCCAGCATTTGATTTTTCTCCTCGCGCTGGATGGCCTTGTATCTGGTGCATGTCTGGAGTGGGCATTTTGATTTCCTGTTGCTATTTGTGGACTTTTCCTGGCCGAATCTCAAGAGCAGCTCGGGCGGTTTGCATTCCTCAAGCTGAAGAAGCAATGCCACCCTGCCAGAGCAGTGCGGGGGCCAGCCGCGGCCAGCCTGCTGTCTGGGGAGGGGCAGGCCTGCATGGGGAACCAGCTGTGGTTTGCACCGTGCGTGGCTGGAGAGAGGGTGACACCTCTGCCTGGTGCCTGGGCCGCTCAAGCTGAGCTCAGCTATCGGCTCAGCCTTCAACACCAGCACAGAAAGGGCTGGCGGGACCGCTCTTCCCAGCCGTTCGTGGGCTTCCCTGCCCTGCTGGTTCTTGCAGCAGAATGGGAGGATGAAGAATTTTACTTGGCCCGAGACCTGTTCTTCCCTTTGGTAGGTGTGAGTAAAAAGCAACCGATGATCTCAGTCCCTCTCCGTCGCTAACGGCAGCACCGAGGAGCACCAGGGCTCTCGGCAGGTGGGCTTCCCAGCATGTGGGAAGGGCAGCTGGGGAGGACGTGGCCCGACACTGCCAAGCGCCCACCCTTGCTAAGGAAAGGCCTGTGACCTCCTTCCCTCCATCACTCAGTGCCATTGCCAGGAGGCAGTGCGGTCTAATGGGAAGGATTCAGACTCGTGTTCCCTCCATGGTCTGTAGGAGACAGCCATGCCTCATCAAACCAGCCATCTCTTTTGTCTTGAGTCCTTCCCAGCACATGAAATGAAGAGGGTTGGCACGTCCACCTCCACAAAAGAACACTGAACGTCTTTAAGTTACAGGAGCCACCCAGGAGCAAAGTGGTCTTTTTCACTACATAAATTCAATGTGTTGAGGGGCAAAAAGTAGAGCCATAGGTCCCCTCCTGCCTTCAGAAACAGAGCAACTCCCACTCTCCCACATGGAAAGGTCTGAGATGCCGGAGGATGAAGATGGGATTTCTCTACAGAGTACCACTGCTGCAAGCAAACCTCAAACCCAGCAATATAAGGGGCCTGCTTCAGAGTACACTGTTCTCCGCTGACTCAAGAGATGTGGGTAGCTGTGTGATGAGGCATTAGGCAACAGTTTGACATCAGCACACAGTGCTCCCTCCCTCATGATGCCTCATCCTGCCCACATGCCTCGCTTAGCTTTGTTTCCTCCAGGGGCTTGGGAACAGGGAAGTTTAGTGCAATGACCCCCAGGGATCAAAATTTTGTTCAGTGGAGAATTCTACCGCCTGGTTCAGAGGTTGTCCTGGTTGCACCCGGAGGGAGCAGGGTTCTGCTTTCGTAACACCCCAGGGACGGCCTGTCCACCAGGGATGGACTCACTGGAACCACAGAGCTGAGCTTTTCCACCCGACTCAGCTCTGCTGAGCGAGAGAGTAGCTGAGGAAAACGATGGCCTCTTTATAAACTAACTGGCAAAACTCTTGCATCTCTCCTGGGAGCAGGCCAGGGATTCTGAGTCACTGCTGAAGTGGGTTGCGGCCAAGGTAGTCTTACCCAAGACATTAAGGGAGAGAGGAGAGATCCATGCAGGAGTGCCAGGAGAAAGAGAAATAGTCATGACCATAATTAATAATAATATAATGATGAAAAGAGTCAGAAACACACTGCCCACTCCAAAAATAAAGTTTGAGGACAATTCAAATGCTGTAAAGTAAAGAGAAGAGAGGAAAGAGTCGAGAAAGACCGCCAAAGCCTGCATGTCAGCTGCAATGCAAGGAGTCCCATCCAGCTGGCCTGGGTTCAAAGAGCTCCTATTGTCCAACAGCATTTCCAAGACACCATTCAAAACTTTCAGAAAATGAACCCAAGATGCAGGGTGAGATTTATCACACAATAAAGGCAAGCCAGATGTGTGCACTCTTTCGGGGAGAGGAGATGGGAGGAAGGTGGTGGAGGAGCGAAGGAGGGGAGAATCAGTCAGCAGAGGCATGAGGGAAGAGGGTGGTATGAGAAGGTCTGGTGCTGTGGGCATCCAGGCAGGAACAGGGGCTGGGTGTATCTGTGCTGGGACACACCCTGGGCACTTGTGAAGGGTTTCACGTATACGAAGAACTCCATACTTAGGAAAATTCACTTGGCATCAGGATTAAGAGACAGAAGGGGAAGATCTCACTGGTGCTTTTTCTTTTTTGTTGCACATAAAACCTTGATGGATACCAAGAGGTTATTGTTGCTTCTGGTCCTGGATTACAAAACTGCATAATAAGGACATGTCTGAAAGGATGCCCAGAAGCCAAACCACTGTAGATTTTATCTTGATTTTCTAGGACTCGCACAGCCTTCATTATTGCTTTGCACCACTGGCCACCATGGCAGGCTGTAACTTCTTTTGCCACAGGAATCACTCACTTCCACCTGTGATTTGATTATGTTAAAATCTAGCAATTAATTATATAGAAAGATAATTTAATCTTGGAATCTGCTGCTAATGTGGAGTTACATGACTACAACCTGCCATCATTAAGTAAGTCCTCACGTTCTCCCTGTCTGCAATGAGACCAGTGTTGTTTCTGCTGTTTGCAGGATAACCTGGTAGCGTGGCTATGCCATACCACACTCCACATATTAAAAGGTAACTTGGTTTTGTTCTCAGGAAGACCTCTGGTAGTCAGGACTTGTTCACCTAAAAGCAAAAAGCCTGAGGAAACACTTCGGAGGCTTAAGCTAGAGTCTCTCTTTGCAATGACTCATATGTTTGCTGACTGTAGTTAGCTTCTACAGCAGCTTTTTTTATAGAAAGGGGTGGATTTAACTGAAGCCTTTAAACTGAGACGAGATGTTTCTTTCTGAGCAGCTCAGTTGTATGAATATAGCTGCTGCACTCAGCTATGTAAGGAACCATATTTGATTACCAGACTGGTTCCTCCAGGCCCTAAAACCCATGAAGCCATCCATCGTCTCCTTGTACCGCTCCAGGGATGTCCAGAGAATGGATTCCCAAATCCACCGGTTTCTGCAGACACCCCTCTGATGGTGGGGTGCAGATGCCTGCTTGATCTCAGACGCAGGAGCTTTCAGGGCAGGTTTTCAGGGCATGAGAGGTTTCCTGTCTCCTAAGGAACATGGGATCTTTTCCTCCCAGAAGCTTCTGACTTTACTTGAGCAGATGATTCCAGGTATCTTCACGTTTCTACTTCTTTTCACCACCTACAGGGTACTCGGCCACTGAACCTTGTGGAGAAGTCTAGCTTGGAGGGGGGATAGCTGGAGAGCTGGGTGTTGGGAAAGGGTTTTCACAGGCTGCCTTTCTCCCTCAGCCTTGATTTTCATCCCATGGTTGAAGCGACTGCATTATCTCTGACCAGTCAGATCTCCATCCTCGTCTTTGGAAACACAGGGCTTTGCCCCCTTGTTCACCAACATCACACCTTCATTATTCCCCAGATAGTGTTAATCTAGGCTGCTCCAGTAGTGACGAATGGTCTGAGAGGTGTTACTGCCCTTTGTGGGCTAGGAAGGATTTCCCCATTCTCCAGAGGCTCTGGTTTCTGCAGCTCCACCGCTGAGGTGAAAATGATACCCTCAGCATTGGAGCTGAAGTTTAATTTCCTATCTGCTGCTCAGGGCACAGATTTTCCACTGGGATATTGGCAGCAGGTCAGAAATCTGCATTCCAAGCTGAATTGCTTTGAAAACAGTCCTGGTGCCGGACCCCATTCAGTTTGCTGGTTGCAAAACCCAGCTCTTGCCTCCTAGCCTGGCCACTGAAGAGAGTCCCAGCTCTTGCTCTCTCAAGATTTTGCGTGAAAATCCCTCACATCCTTGAGTCACGAATCAGCTGGTCCAGACTTCATTGCTCTGTAATTGCCCTTTACAAAGGCCCAAAGAATGAAAGCCACCAGTAATGTTTGGTATTAGCTGCATGCCTCAGCTTTTGGACTTGAACAGAGCTATCTTCCTCTTCCAAGGCCTGCTTTTCTTTATGGGTCTCCAGGGACCTGCCAGGGGACAAAATGTGAATTATCTCCGATTTTGCTCTCTGAGCACTAAAGAGAAACAGTTTCAATGAGACAAATTAAGCTGATTGTAAATATAATACAGACCTTTCCTCCTTCTCTGGTTACCTCCCAAAGCAGATTTCCTCTGTCTCCCAGGGCGCCTTTCTCGTTGCTTAGATTGCCTTTCTTGCAAGATGCAGAAAAAAGGCCCATAATGGCATTGGGGTGACAAGCTGTGTAAGAGCAGAGATCTGCCACCTCTGGTGGCTCCAACCCCATACTGGGCAGGGCCAGAAGCTTCCAAGAAAGATGGAAGAATTGGTGGAGTGGCGTTTATTCCAGTTTATTTTGGTTATTGAATAAACTTTCTCATCCCACTCATTGGTGACTGGCTTGAGCAGTTGCACCTCTCTAATTTATTTTTCATTGTATTGAACGTTCATGCTGTATTTCATGTCTTCTGGCAATACTGTGACCCGGCTTCACTGCAGCATGACAGTATAGTTCTCAGAGGGTCATGCAGAGTAAACCAGTATTTTCTTCCGTTTGCCCTGCCTGCTGCCTTTCATCACACCACGTGTCCCTCTCCATCAAGCAGAATTTTTCCCTAAACTGTCCCGGCAGACATGCCACACACAATTAAATCCATGTAGGCTTTTTCAGGGTAGATTTGCCTCTAGATTTGCAGGGTTGGACCACAGCTGCATCCCTAGGTTGTGCAGGGGTGCCTCACGCCAACAGTCATGGCTATGGAAACCCAGGTGTGTTCTGGCTGCTGTGCCTCTGTGAGGACTGAGAAGGGATGGATATGGTTGGGCTCCACACAGCACACATCCGGGTGGAGGTGGATTGGGGTAACATAGCAGGTAGGGCCTTCCCAAAGAGGATGGGTTATATTTTCACACATAAGGAGATAAAAAGTTCCCATGAACCCCCTCCCCCCGATGCTACAGCAGCTGAAAGACTCCTGGCCCCTGACATGGTGTGGAGTTAGGGTGTCACTGGGAGCCTGCTGCAAGCTCAGCTGAGGCTGCCGAGTTAACACAAAGAGGTAAAGCACCAATTCAGACAAGAGGGCGGAGACCTGGGGGCAATGATGACAATTACAGCTTCTTTTTCTCAGAGCTACTGCTCACGTGAAGTCTCTGCCCGGAGACTGTACTGACCTTGGCTTGGGAAGGAGTAAAGAACAGGAAGAGACCCCTACCAGCTTGCCCAGGGGTACCTGCATTCCCATGGAGAACACCTCCCATGCATCTCCGTTCGAACACAGCCCAGCTGCCACCACGACAGCTCAGAAATAAAGGCAGCTTTGTTTAGTAGCAAGCAGGTGTCTTCAGTTCTCTGAGCTCAAGAAAGGCCTTGAAGGACAAACTTTTTATTTGTCTTTCACAGACCCCTAAAAATAGCCCCCAAATCTTCTGCTAAATGAAGGTTAAGAGCAGTTGATCTAAATGTTTCATCCTGAGAGGGTTGTGTCCACTTGTGCATATAGTTCAAGTGCTGCTCTAATTTTTTTATCAGAGTCGGCTGCAAGGGAGTTGTAAGCCAAAAAAATTTGGGACATTCGTTGCCTATGTAGCATACACGCAGCAAAAGCTCACTGGAAAGCAGAGGCATTCCTCTTTATCCTCCAGGGTGCTGCTGCTGGGAGGAGAGGTGCTTCTGTCTCTGCAGATTCAGTGAGTCTCGTGCAAGAGGCAAACTGGCTGTAGCTGCTTTCCACCCAGGGCCAGTGGAGCCCAGTTTGCCCTAGGGAACGCTGACATGTTTCCCCTCAGCCTTAGCACACACGTACCTGCTCTGCACCCTGGCATCTGCAGGTGGTTTGAGGGCATGTGGGTGGCCACACCGCTGCAGCCATACCATGATGCTGCTTGTCTTTTGATTCACCCCACCCTGGGCTCTGCCCTGCCCCACAGTCATTGCCCTTGCAGGGCGCTTCCGCTCTCTCCCACATCACCACTGCCCGTGCCGGCTGCTAATCCCATTTATGCTGGGCACACTAAACCCAGGTGCGGGTACACCAGTGTCCATGACTCTTCTGCCATTGAGGCAGCAGGTGCCTTCAGTGCCTCCTTCAGGGTCGCTGGGAAACTCAGTCACAGGCTGGCAGATTTCAGCTTTCCTTTTTTTTTTTTTTTTTTTTCCTTTTGGGAGCAAAAACATTTAAGTTAAAGACTTAACTCGCCCACTCCCCCCACGCCTGGGTGCCTCCCAAGATTCCTTCCCAGTGAACAGCAGGCTCGCAAACTCTGAGCTGGGTATTACACAGCTACAATCAGAGCCACAGAATTTTGATGTGGTCTGTATTGTGCGTATGCTTTTAACAACATCACCCATTCTGTCAGCTGATATTTTTTTTGCCCCCCCAACTAGGGTTGGAGGGGAGAGGGGGGAACACAAAGCCTGCCACGGAGGTTGCTGCAAACCGTGGGAGCAGTATGTACCCGAAGAGGTCGGAGAGGCTGGGACGATGTCCTCTGAGGCACTCATTAAGACATCCCAGGAGGAGAAGGAGCCATGAAGGGGATGAAGGCGAGGCCTCCCCACGGGCACAGCCCCCCTCCCGCGCGCTCTGCCCCTCAAGTTCCGCGTTCCCTGCGGCCTCAGCGTCCCGCCGAGCCGTTGAGGCAGCCGGGCCCGGCGGGGGAGCCGGGTCCGGGCCGCCGGGCGGGCAGGCAGCCGGCGGGGCGGGGCCGGGCCGTGAGGCGCGACGGGCCGTGAGGGGCGGCGGGCGGCGGGCCGCGGTCCGCTCCGTCCTAACCCTGCACTCCTCCCGCCCGCCCGCCCGCGCGCGCCGCTGGCAGCCTCCTCCCATTGGCCGCCGCTCGGCGCCGTCGGCCAATGGGCGGCCGCCGCTGCCGGCCGCTGGAAACGTGCCGCGGCGACCGTTAACCGCCGCCGGCGGGGGGGGGGCGATCGCCGCCGGCCGCCCCTCAGACCCGGCGGCAGCTCCGCAGCCGCCGCGGGAGGCTCGGGCCGTTCCGCCTGACGGCATGGCGGGGGGTGAAGCGGCTGCGGGCACCCAGGGCCCGGGTGGGGAGCGCGGCGGCCCCGATTGCAGCTGCTCCCTCGCTTCAGGGTAGCGCCTTGCCTTGGCGCCGCTCCCGCAATCGCCTTCCCCTGATTGTGTCTTGAGCCTCTGTCGTCCCTCCTAGGTCTTGTGGCGCCTAGTGCTGGAAATTGTAAATCCAGGTCCTTGGCACGGATGCGCGGTGGAAGGAGGTTTCCGCGGCGAGCTGTGCCTGAGCCTTGCTGGGACTTCGCAAGGCACCGGGGACATGGCGGCGGCTGCCGAGGCGTAATGGCGTGTGGCGGCTTTGGCCTGAGGGGCTGCAGTCCCGGTGGGGTGGGAGATGATGGCGCCCCTGGCGTGAGGGGAAGCAGCTCACCTGCCTTGTTTCCAGTGACCATAAGCCCCCATCTTCCTGTCATTCTGCAGACAGCAATAAATTCTGGGCCTGCTTTCAGATCAGGTTCAGTCAAACCCTCCACTGCGTCGGGGCTGGGTGTCGGGGCAGTGTTTGGTTCACCATACAGTCCAAGGTCGTGATGCTGAAAATAATCACGGGTGACTTGGGCATTGACGTCGGTCTCTCAGAAAGACTAAGGGGTGCTGCTGGTCAGGATGCTGTCCTGCTGCTGGAGGGAAATAGCAGTGGGGTTTGCAGATGGTTTGGCCTGAAGTGCTTTGGCCATGCCTTGCAGGGAAGCAGGAGCAGCAAGGGGGTAGCAGGTCAGTGGCAAGCTCTCCAGGCAGACCGGGGGCCTGGGCAGACCAGGCATGGAGCAGGCAGGAGCTGCAGTACCTGAGGGGAGAGACCAAGAGCAATATGGATCAGGATAGAGGGACACCAGAGGGGCTTGAGAGAGCCAAGAGGTGGTTGGATGATCACTTGTGCTCCTTGGGGTGCACATGCACCGACTAGACTGTGAGGAGGAGTGTGCACAGCATCTGTCCATCCTGCCTGGATCTTGTTAACGCCGTCAAGATCTTCACTTTCATAAGGTCTAAAATTCACTGCATTTTAAAGAGAGCAGAAGGACTGTCTGGAGTGTATGGGCTCTTCTTTCCTGGAATGTAAAGGAAACCTTGACTGTGCAGCTGGAGTGCAGGGGGCTTCATTCCTTAGTGAAAGCAGAGAAGGGAAATGCAGATGTCACAGCTGGGACAGGAGATTTATCTTGGCAAGCAAAGAGGAAAAATACTTTCAAAAAGAAAAGAGAAAACTCAGAAGAATCCCCTCCCCATCTGCACTGCCTGCCAGCATGAGCAGAACCTCCAACCTGCAAAGGCCCTTCGTCTCCTGGGCCTGGGCTGCCGCCCAGCTGGATTAGCCCCTCACTGCTTTCTCTTTGGAGCGAGACCATTGTGGTGGGAACAGGGAGGCTGTGAGAACCAGGCTGATCCTGAAGGGAGATTGTCTCCAAACAACTCAGCTGGAGGTGGGAAGGGGAAAGTCACAGTCAAAGGATGGAAGCGTGAAAGGGAAAAGGAGAGACAGATGAAGCCAGGGTGACCACAGAGGAGAAGTGGATCCAGGGAGAGGAAACTGTCCCCTCCTCAGCCATGCGTGGTGCCACTGGGCTACAAGAGTGGCACCTTAAGGCATCCCATGCACACCCGGGCAGGGAAAAGGCTTAATGCCTCAGTCTCTGCTTGAGGCCCCCAGAAATCTAACACCAGCTCTGGGTGGGGGGAAATAGAGAGCTTGCATTTGGATGTCTGGATGCCTTACATTAGCTCCCAAGATAACTGTTGTACAACAGGAAAGGGTGTTCGAATGAGAAGTGCACGCACGCACATACAGTGCGCTATTTAGACAACCCTAAGCATGAGGTCAGGATGAAAACATGTGGTGGAAATATGTTTGGAAGAGTCAGTGCCTATGTCGATCACCAGGAGTGGGAGGGAGCAGGAGCCAGCAGCTGACAGATTCACACTCTCTCCCCGCGGCTGGGGTGGCCTCAGCCCGAGCAGATTCTCCTGTGGCATCAGAGCAGCTTCAGGCTCTCGGTAGGGCCTGGAGATGCAGCGGTCATTGACTCCCCGGTACCTGCGCAAGCTGGCTCATCCCCTTCAGGCGGTGCCTCCCCGTCCTCCCAGAACCGTGGTGGGGGCACAGACAGCCAGAAACCGGGTTTGGATCAAGAAATCCGGCACATCCTCACCATTGCGTTTCTGTCCCTTGGCTGCCCCCTCCCTGACCGCTCACTGGTAATACAGCTTTGGAAACACATCTCGTGCTATTTCTTGGCTTTGGAGCATAGTTAGAAGGAGAAGGAAGGAGGGTGTGAAAGGGAGGGGGAGATAGCAGGAGCGAATAATGCAAAATGAGACTGTGCTGTGAGCTTTGTATCCCATCTGGAAGCTGTTTTCCCCCAGTACACTTCACACCCGCTCCCTCTGGGCCAGGATGGTAAAGGATCACGTTTCCCAGTTGACTGGTCGCCCTTGCTCAAGCCAGGCCCATCTGCATGAAAGCTACTTGAGATATCTTAAGGAGAATCTCAGCAGAGTTGCAGAGTCCTTCAGTGTCACAATCAGAAATTCTTAACCAGTTCTCTGAGGAGCGGGAGCTGGCTGATCTCATCCTGGCTCGAAGGTGCTCTCGAGGAAAGAGCCTAGGCCTTGAAGAGGCTGTGAGAGGATGAGCCTCCCCTGCTTGTGCATCTCTGTCCACCCCACCTTCATTTACATCTGAGTCTTGGGGACTCTTTCTTGGACCTTCCACCAACACATGCTTCTGGGCTGCTGAGATTTTCATTGCCACAGCGTTGGCAAAAGTCTCCACAAAACCCAGCACAGTTTTCATTTAGTGGCAGTGCATGAAAGCCTTCAGCTGTGCTGGCCCCAGTCTGGGTGGGAAGGGAGGGCTAGTGGCTGCCCAGCACCTCCTTCGGCATGTGACCTTCAAGCCAGGATAAAGCTACCCTCCATTTGGTCAGGTGATTAACCTGCTTGTTTGCCACTCAGAAACTTGGAGCACTGACCCTGCTGTGATCCACACAGCCCTGAGACACTGTACCCTGAGACCTGCAGTTCCCCGGAGCCTTCTCTCTCACATGCATTAAGGAAGAGCACGGCTGAAGCCTTCTCTGAGTTTTGCCAGATAGGTCCAGCTCCCCCAGCGAGGCTGGGTGGGACAGAGTTTGCGTATTCTGGGTTAGCAGGCTCAATCTAAACTAATTAGCAGTGATTGTGATGGCGTCTATCTGAAATAAATAAAAACTCGCCGAGGAGACCAGCTCCAGTGCAGGTAAGCCCGTACTGGGGGGATTTGCGGCAAAAGGGACCGGAAAGGAGCTTTTTTGGGGGGGCTTTTGAATCTTTTTGGAGACAAAGGCGGCTAGCCGGCTCTAAGGAGACTGGCAAACCGGTGGGCGGGCAGCTGAGGCGGTGTGGACTGTGGGCGGAGCCAAGGGCCGATGGCGCCTATTTTGAACGAGGTGTAAACACACCAAGGGTCACTCGCCGAGGAGCCCAGCTCACACCCCACCCCTCGGTAACGAGCTGGGTGGGCTTCTGAGTTAGCGTGGGCGGACCCAGCACCACCCACCGTTAATTTGGTGATAAGAACCCTGTAGGAGCGACCAGGTCACTGCCCACCGAGCTCAGGGTGATCAGATAGTACTTGAGTGGGAGTGCATCTAGGCAGCTTGTAGGGCAGGGCTGAGACCCTGCCACTGGACGAGGTACATTCGGTCCCTGCAAACAATTGAATCAGTACTGGAGAGAGAGGAGGGAAGGAACAGGTCTGCATGGAAGTGAGAGCGCTGCGTGTGGGAAACAGTACACAGGGATTGGTTCTCTCCCGGCCAAGGACCATGGTCACAACACGACCCAGCGGCAAAGTGATGAAGAATGTGGGAACTCAGACAGAGGTCCTGCACAAACAGGTGGCTGTGCAGGTCTCTGCTTGCCGAGAGTGCCTGAGCCTAGCACTTGAATTGGAAGAAGTCAGAGACACCGTCTGTGTGCGGTGTGATCAAGTAAACGATCTGCTCAGGCAGGTGATTGAATTGAGGGAGGAGGTAGAAAGGTTGAGAACAATCAAGGAGTGCGAAAATGAGATTGACTGGTGGAGCCACACTCTGAGTCAAAGACAACAGGTAGAGGCTCTACAAGAAATACATGACTCCCTCCCCTCCTCTCACCAGGCAGAAGGAAGGCATGTGGAGGGCAGGGGGGAATGGAGTCAGGTCCTTGCTTGGAAAGGCAAGAGAAAACCTCCTCCACCCTCCTCACCTTCCCAGCTGTCATTATACAATAGGTATGAGGTGTTGGAACTAGACAGCCAGCCAACTGAAGATGGAAATGAGGACCCACCTGGTGAGTCATCCACTGCTTGTCCCTCAGCCCCAAGACTTACGACTTCTTCAAGTAAGAAGAAAAGGAGGGTAATTGTAGGGGGTGACTCTGTTCTGAGGGGTACAGAGGGGCCCATATGTCGACCAGACCCATACCATAGAGAGGTCTGCTGCCTCCCTGGGGCTCGGGTCAGAGACATTAAAAGGAAAATCACTGGTCTGGTGCAGCCCTCTGATTACTACCCCTTATTGGTTATCCAGGCAGGTAACAATGAGGTGGTAGAAAGAAGTCTTAAGTCACTCAAAAAGGATTTCAAAGCACCGGGGTGGCTAATTGAAGGCTCGGGAGCTCAGGTTGTGTTTTCGTCAATCCCTCAAGTGGAAGGGAAAACCACTGATAGAGGGTGGAAAACGTATCTGATTAACACGTGGCTCAGAGACTGGTGCCACTGTCGGAATCTTGGGTTCTTTGACCATGGCGAGGTTCATAAGGCACCTGGTCTGCTGGTGACAAATGAGACAGGTGGGATGCAGCTGTCCCTGAGGGGGAAAAGGATTCTGGGGCAGGAGTTAGCAGGGCTTATTGACAGGGCCTTAAACTAGATATGAGGGGGGATGGGGAGATAACTGGTCATGTTAGGAACAAGCTTAAGGGAAACGTGCCAAAGCTTGAAGGATGGTGGACTGGTGAGGGCTCTCCCTCTGCCACTTCATTTGAGAGAAGGGAAAGATGTTCAGGAACCGTGGAAGCACCTGAGAAGGGTCTGGTAGGGAATGGGGCCCATGCTCACAAGAGGGTGTTGGATTCATTAGCTCATCTCAAGTGCATCTATACCAATGCACGCAGTATGAGCAACAAACAGGGTGAGCTTGAAGCCATAATGCAGCACGAGAACTATGTCATAGTAGCTATAACAGAAACGTGGTGGGATGCCTCACACGACTGGAGTGCTGCAATTGATGGCTACAAGCTCTTCAGGAGGGATAGACAGGGAAGAAGAGGTGGTGGAGTGGCCCGGTATGTAAGAGAATGCTATGATAGCTTGGAAATCAAGTATAGTGATAACGGGGTTGAGAGTGTGTGAATCAGGTTAAGGGCCAATAAAGCAGATCTTGCTGTGGGAGTCTGCTATAGACCTCCCAACCAAAGCAGTGAGGTGGATGAAGCTTTCTACAAACAGTTGGGAGAAATCTCGCAGTCACTTGCCGTTCCTCTTGTGGGGGACTTTAACCTCCCGGATATCTGCTGGGATCACAACACAGCAGAGAAGGAACAATCCAGGAGGTTCCTGGAATGTATGGAGGATAACTTCCTCACACAGCTGGTGAGTGAACCGACCAGGGAAGGTGCCCTCCTGGACCTGCTTCTTGTGAACAGGGAAGAGCTTGTGGGTGAGGTAAAGGTTGGAGGCTGTCTAGGGTGCAGCGATCATGAGATGATCAAATTTTTGATCCTTCGAGAAACAAAGAGAGGGGTTAGTAAAACTGCCACCTTAGACTTCCGGAGGGCTAACTTCGACCTGTTCAAGAGACTGGTTAACCAAATCCCTTGGGAGGCTGCCTTGAAGGAAATGGGAGTCCAGGAAGGCTGGACATACTTCAAGAGTACAGGCACAGGAGCAGGCTGTTCCCGTATGCCGAAAAACAAGCAGGAGGGGAAAGAGACCGGCCTGGCTAAACAGGGACCTTTGACTGGATCTCAAGAACAAAAGGAGAATCTATATCTATATACGACTATAAAGTCGTAGTGAAGTTATGCAGGGAGAACATTAGGAGAGGCAAAGCGCAGCTAGAGCTCAACTTAACTGCAGCTGTTAAGGATAGCAAAAAATCTTTCTATAAATTTGTTAACAGCAAGAGGAGGATTAGAGAAAATCTCCCTCCCCTACTGGATGCAGAGGGAAACATGGTAACTAAGGATGAGGAAAAGGCTGAGGTGCTCAACGCCTACTTTGCCTCAGTCTTTAGCAGTGGAACTGGCTGTTCCCTGGACACCCAGCCTCATGAGCTGGGAGATGGGGAGGGGAAGCAGACTGATGTCAGCACAGTTGAAGAGGAGGTGGTCAGAGACCTGCTACACCACTTGGATGCACACAAGTCTGTGGGACCGGATGGATTACACCCAAGGGTGCTGAGGGAGTTGGCAGATGTGCTCGCCAAGCCGCTGTCCATGATTTACCTGAAGTCATGGCTAACTGGGGAGGTCCCATTGGACTGGAGGGTGGCAAATGTGACACCCATCTACAAGAAAGACAGGAAGGAGGATCCAGGAAACTATAGACCTGTCAGTCTGACCTCAGTGCCAGGGAAGGTCATGGAGCAGGTCATCTCAGGTGCCATTAAAAGTCATATAATGGACAGCCAGGGGATCAGGCCTAGTCAGCACGGGTTTATGAAAGGCAGGTCCTGCCTGACAAACCTGATCTCCTTCTACGACAGGGCAACCCACTTATTGGATGAGGGAAAGGCTGTGGATGTTGTCTACCTTGACTTTAGTAAGGCTTTGACACCGTTTCCCACAGCATTCTCCTGGCAAAACTGACTACTCGTGGCTTGGATGGGCACACGCTTCACTGGGTAAAAAACTGGCTGGACGGCCGGGCCCAAAGAGTTGTGGTGAACAGAGTTAAATCCAGTTGGTGGCCGGTCACGAGTGGTGTCCCCCAGGGCTCGGTTTTGGGGCCAGTTCTCTTTAATATCTTTATTGATGATCTAGATGAGGGGATCGAATGCACCGTCAGTAAGTTTGCAGACGACACCAAGTTGGGTGGGAGCGTTGACCTGCTCGAGGGTAGGGAGGCTCTGCAGAGGGATTTGGACAGGCTGGAGCGATGGACTAAGGCCAACTGGAGGAGTTTCAATAAGGCCAAATGCCGGGTGCTGCACTTGGGCCACAACAACCCCCAGCAGCGCTACAGACTTGGGGAGGAGTGGCTGGAGAGCTGCCAGTCAGAGAGGGACCTGGGGGTGTTGGTTGACAGTCGGCTGAACATGAGCCAGCAGTATGCCCAGGTGGCCAAGAAGGCCAATGGCATCCTGGCTTGTATCAGAAATAGCGTGGCCAGCAGGGACAGGGAAGTGATCTTGCCCCTGTACTGGGCACTGGTGAGGCCACACCTCGATTACTGTGTTCAGTTTTGGGCCCCTCACTACAAAAAGGACATTGAATTACTCGAGCGTGTCCAGAGAAGGGCAGCGAAGCTGGTGAAGGGTCTGGAGCACAGGTCTGATGCAGAGCAGCTGAGGGAACTGGGGTTGTTTAGTCTGGAGAAGAGGAGGCTGAGGGGAGATCTCATCGCCCTCTACAGCTACCTGAAAGGAGGGTGCAGAGAGCTGGGGATGAGTCTCTTTAACCAAGTAACAAGTGATAGGACAAGAGGGAATGGCCTCAAATTGCGCCAGGGAAGGTTTAGACTGGATATTAGGAAGCATTTCTTTACAGAACGGGTGGTTAGGTGTTGGAATGGGCTGCCCGGGGAGGTGGTGGAGTCCCCATCCCTGGAGGTGTTTAAGAGAAAAGTTGACTTAGTGCTTAGGGATATGGTGTAGTTGGGAACTGTCAGTGTTGGGTCAATGGTTGGACTGGATGATCTTCAAGGTCTTTTCCAACCGAGATGATTCTGTGATTCTGTGAAATAAGCTCTGGGCTGCTCCTCACTGGGCCCATCACAGTTGGATCTGGGCAAGAGGGCACTTTTTCCTGTTGCCATGTGGTTTCACGCATGGCTGTCTTTACTAATCAGAAATCTAAAGTTAACAATACCTGTTGGCATCAGGAGAGAACAGAGCCAACCCAAGGGACACAGCAGTCTTCCTGGGACGTGGTGGCTTCACATCCTGCTTGTCTGGTGTGGATATAGATAGCTACAAAGCCATGCCATTGTCTTTGCTTTACCCTTCCTTCTGCTTTTCTCTGCCTCTTGCCACCTTCTTTGAGTAAAATAGCAATATCCAACTGGGACAGCTCTAGGTGCTCTCCCTTTTTGAGGGTGTCTGATCCTTTGTGCCCCTCTGATAATAACCATAGTTATTCCCAGTCTCATAGGCTAGCTCCCTTCTCTCCACCATCTGCGTCTGGAGATGTTGGACTGGTATGTGTATGACTGGTGAGAGCTGAAAGGGGGCTGCTTTGATGAGAAGGCTTTGCCAGTATTTAGTTGTGCTGGAGAATAAGACCCAGGAGCCCAGAGAGGGGTATGTGCCCCAACATTTCTGGATTCCCAGGGAGGGTGTGAGTATCACTGCGTATCACCTGTGTTTTTCCCCTGCTCTGCAGTAGGTGTCTATCTCTTGGGAGAGAATGGTCTCCTGGGGACCTAAACTCCCGCATGTCTGGGAGAACAGTGTTGCCTTCATCCTCACTTCCAAGCAGCGAGGTCCTCCAGCAAGCCTGCTGTGTGGTGTCTAAAAGAAGAACCAGAAATCTGCAATTACTCCTGCCAATGTTGGTGCCCGTGTTAAGGCTCTGATACTTGGCCCCTTGCACTCATGACTTATCTCTCACCCCTTAGCCACTGCTGGGGAGACTTTCTGGCTTCAGAATAAAACCAGAGGTGCACCTCCGCCTCTTCCCTCCAGGTAGGTTTGTCCTACAATGGGAAGACTGTTGACTGACCAAGAGATCCTTGTTCTAAGCGTGGGTGGGGTGCTGCTAAAAGACAGTGAGTGGAACTACTGCATAAATGCATCTTCTTGACTCTCTTCACTCCCACCTCTGCCTTTGTTAATGCAGAGTTGTGAAAGAAATTTGAAGCACGTGGCAGAGTCACAGGCAGCTCTCCCTACAGCTGTCCATCCATCCAGCTCTGCTTCTCTCCCAGGGTTAGATGGTGGTTCTAGTTTTGATGGTTACAACAGTATATATGATTTGAGTGCCTTTTGTTGGATCCTGGCTCTGCTGTGCTGCCTTGTGGTGCGTTGGCAGCCAGAACTCTGAATCCCTTCACTTTTCTGTGGTTACATTCTCACCCTTACCGTAAGGCTATTGTGTTCATATCCTGTGTTTGCTTGTGTTGTTTAGAGAAAGCAAGACAAAGAACAGCTGTTACATGAGCAGGCACTCTCTGGGGTTAATGATCAGGACTCCAAACGCTTTACCCCTCCATGCTGTAGGTTAGGATAAAACTCAGTTTTCCAGTGCTTTTTAGATAAATATCTAACCCAGTTCCATCTGCTGACTCAGCTCCCTCTGAAGAACAGTTATGCTCAGCACAGATGGGAGGTGTTTTCTGTCGCTTGATTCAAGTGCAGAAATGCTTCTAGGCAACTTGGAAATGGCCGGGTAGATTTTACCAAGCTACCCCGCCAACTCTGCTTCCGGTATGGGAACAAATGGAGAAAACTTCAGCCCAGACATCCCAGAGAGGGCCTCAACACTGGGGTTTAGCACGAGTGTGCCTTCACCTTACCTGCACATGCAGTGTCTGCCCTCCCAGGGGAGCCTCAGGGGGTGGTGGGTCAGGCTGTCACTCCAGGCAGTGGGAGGACAGGGCAAGAGAAGGGAGAGAAACCTCGTGTCAGGCAGAATGCAGGTGGCAGGAACTCCGCCCCCCCCCCCCCCCCCCCCCCTTCCAGCATGATCTGAGTTTTTAACCTGAGTGGCTGAGGGATGATATTGGAGGGTGAAGGGCGCTGGCATGTTGGAGATTGCTGCAGCTCACCGTCTCCCTCCCCCACTTGGTGGGAAGTGTGAGTCTGTTCAGCTGGAGCCTACTTCACTCCCCAGCCTCGCCCCAACCCTCTGACAGCTGGTGTAATGTTGACAGAGTGATACTGTGCTCTGGTAAAACAAATACACCTTCCTGTGGGAGCAGGAACCTGCAGGCTCCAGCATCCGGGGTCCTCTGGCCAACTCCTCCCTCAGTGCTGATGGAAGGACGGAGGGCACGCACCTCATGCTCCTCTAGGAGCTGGGCTCTTTCCTGAGCTCAGCTCTCACGCTGGAATTCATCGGCATTCATGTCTCCGCTCTAGGACCTGCGTGCTCTCTCCCACTCTCTCTCATCCATACCCTGTTGCTCTTGGTATTTCAGTATGCTGCTTTCAATGCCTTTCTGCCCACCCAGATGCTTTTCCAGGCGGGGGGGACCCAGTCTGACTGCTGAGCTCTCTCCAGTTCATTTAAGTTACACAGTTCCGTCTGTGTAATATAGTCACTTGAATGTATCTGTCTTTTCTTTCCTCTCCCTGAGCCAGTAGCCTCAATCTGCCAACAAATGGGATAATTTTTCAGCTGGTGTTTGGCAACCATCATTTTTCTCCCTGCCCAACCAATGCTTTGTTGTAGCAAATGGAAAAGTTAGTGATTTGACTTCTGAATAGGAGGATATGCCTCAAAGGAAACAGGTTCCCTGTAGCATCAGGAGCCCAGCTCTGCAGCAGCACTGGCCAGATTTACTGACTGTTACTGGAATGATTAGTGGAATGATTGTTTGTTGTTAACAGCCCATCTGTAGTGTTTAAACTTCATCGGGGAGCCGAATTTCACAGGCATTATCTGGCTTGAGGACAGCCTCATATGGTCCACAGAGGGACTGTGAAATCCCAGAGGAAATTAAATACAACAGGGGGCCTTCCTGTTATGTTGATCCAACTGATCTTTTTTTCTCTGATAGAAATCAGCAGCCGGGTTGATGTTCTCTGGGGCATTAGAGTGCCTACTGCTGCTGGCAGAGAACATGAGAAAGTGCCTGTCACCAAGGACAGGTGCTGAAGACTGTGATTTTCTGCCACACTTGCATTTTGTCATCGCAGGGATTTCTTGCCATGTGCTCTGTTTGGCTAGTTGTCCCAGTGAGATGATGCTAGGAAGCCGAAGACAGGTACCCAAGAGGAAGGGGGAGATGTCAGAATGTAGAAGAGTTTCACAAGCGTTTGTGGCATAGATAAATAGGCAGAGGAGATGTACAGCACCACGGCCCTTTCTGTCTTAATTCAAGGTGTTTTTATCAAACTGATGCAGGCAAGGGATAGGAACTGCTTTTTCCCATCTGTCCTGGTTTAGCCAGGGTAGGGTTAAGTTTCCCCAGCAGTAGGGGGGGGCTCTAGCCGGGTTATTCAGATACCATGCTGACATCACATCCTGGTGCTGAAGCCAGACGGTCGGTTAACACGTGTGTTATGCCATCGCTCGGTTCTCACTGCTGTATTGGTAGATATCTTGCTCTGTTCATTGTTATCACTGTTATTGTTATTGTTGTTGTTTGTTGTGTTGCTGTCGCAATTGTTGTATCAAACCTCTCCTTATCTCAGTCTTGGGGCTTTGTATTTCACTCCCTTTGTGGGGGAGGGGCAGTGGCCGCGTGGTCTCAGACCCCGGCAGGGACTAAACCACCACACCATCCAAAAGGGCTGTTGCTGAGGTTTGGCTCTCAGTGCAGAGGAACGCTCTCAGATCCTTCTTGGGAGTTGACACTAACAGTCTTTCTCCCATTGTATTTCCTCAGCATTTTTCAGAGAACCTGGATCACTTCTCTGACAACATGGAGGATTTCTCCAACGACCTCTTCAGCAGTTTCTTCGATGACCCAGTACTGGCTGAGAAGAACCCGCTGCTGGACATGGACCTGGATCCACCCACTCCAGGCATCCAGGCAGAGCACAGCTACTCCCTCAGTGGAGACTCTGCTCCCCAGAGCCCCCTTGTGGCTGTCAAGACTGAAGATAATGCTAACGGTGAGCATGAGACACGCACACTGCACAGCTTCGGGCACATCTGTTAGCAGCGGCTTTGGCTGGCTCCCATATATAAGGACAAACTGGCTATTCCCCTGGGCTTGCGCATGGCTAATCCAAGGAAGAATTTGATCTGCCGTTGTCAAGTACAGTCCACATTTTTCCCTTCAGTTTGTGCTCTTACAGTCACATTGCTCCTTTGCCGGGCTAACTGTTATTTACGAGG
This sequence comes from Strix aluco, assembly GCF_031877795.1. Classification (NCBI taxonomy): domain Eukaryota; kingdom Metazoa; phylum Chordata; class Aves; order Strigiformes; family Strigidae; genus Strix; species Strix aluco. The sequence continues at coordinate 88,651,559 of NC_133934.1, read as the reverse complement.
ATGATAATTGGTTGTGGTTCAGTGTGCTGCCAGCTTCCAGCAAGCAATAGGCGATGTTTCTTTAGGACCCTGCAAACCTGGGTGTGGATGCCCTAGACCCAGGTCTGTTTTGGCATCAGGCAGCAGGGTTTTGGCTTGAACAGACAAAGCATGAGTCTCTGGCTGCAACCAGTGCTGGTACATGTGGAAAGCTAAGTGGCTTCTTTACCAGCAGATCTTTTAGCAGGAGACAGAGAGGAACAGTCATTTCAAAACCTATTTTTAAAACAATTCATTTCAGGATAATTTATGACGGCTGGATATTTTTAGAGCCGTCCTTGCAGAGAGTCCTGTAATTTGTGGGACTGTGTGGGTGTCCCAACAGCTGATGGACACCAGGCTGCCTGAAAAAGCAGTGGCACAGGCTCAGTATACACAGAAGAAAGCCATTGCTTTGAGCGAGAGTGAGACCTGGGACAGAGACTTCCCTCTCACGGCCAGGAGTGATCCCAGCTCTCTGGTACAAACGCCAAGGCAGGAGGAGAGGAGCTGGCCTCTGCTGCCTCTTTGGTCCCTGCAAAGGGCACAGACATCAGTGCCACGTTCCTTAGGGGCCACTCAGAGAGGTGCTGGGAGAGAGGCTCATGGCAGGCCAAGCAAGCTCTGCCTTGTATCAAAAAAGCTTTCCATTTACATTTCTTTTCCCTTAGCTTTAACCCCAGTACAGTCTTGGAGGGCACTCAGCCCAAAACGGCAACCGGGCGACTAACAAAAAACAAACCAGCATGAGCACATAAACACATCTTTATTTTGCCCCTGCAAATGAATAGGAGGAGGTGAGGCTTGGGAATGAGAGAAGCAAAAAGCATGAGTCTGTAGAAAGCAGTGAAATGAAGTCTGCCTGCATGAAGCAGCCTCAGGGACTCCTCTCTGAGACACTTGTCACCACTTCTGCTCCTCTCCTCTGTGTCTGGACATGCCCCTGCTTCGGCTGCAGTGTCTCCAAGGCAAGATCAGGGTGTGACACTGATCCTTAGGCAGAGGCCAGGGTGTACAGCACATAACCCAGGAGAGCTTGAGATGGACCTGGCGCTTGTGCTCTGAGAGTGCAGATCGGTTCTATATAGGGAGTAAGGCCTAGTATTAATGTGGCAGGTATGGGGGTATTTATGCACCAAGTCCTGGAGCGGGATAATTCAACCCATCTTTCCAGGGCTATCTTGGCTCGTAATTAGATGTGAGTCATATTCCAGTGTAGCCCTGAGTCAGGTCCAGTATTTGCAACACTGTGCAGTCCTTTTGGCACAGCTCCATCCAGTCTCCGTCCTTTTAGACATTCACTTCAAATTAATTACCCAGGAATAGCTTTTCTTTAACATTAAGCAAGCTCTGCTTGGTCTGCAGAGCTCCTCAGGAATGCCCGGGCTCCGTCTAGGCTTGGAGTTGGCTGAGGCTTGCTGTTTATCAGTTTTCTCCCAGCTTTTCTGCAGATCTCCAAAACACTTCCAAATCCTGCCCCTTCCCACATGGTTCCCACTAACTCGGGTCAGCTGGGGCAAGCCACTGGGTGCATTGTGACCCTGCTTATCAGTGGAGTCTGCTTTCCAGATGGTTTGTGCACACGGACTGGCTGCTTCAGTACTCAGTACTGGCCCTCAGTTCTGTGGGGCATGATTTGGAGCAGGGAGAGCCGGGGTTGTGCAGAGCAGCGGGTGCTGGACCAGCTTCGGGCTAGTGCCCGCACTCCTGTACAAGTCCTGCTTCCTCACTGCTCTTTGCCTCACCTCAAACCAGGGCAGCTATGGATTTCTTTCAGCTGTACTTCTTCCCATTGCGTACAGAGTATCTAGAGCTGAGGATGAGCTTCCTGGCATGCCTCACCCACCAACATACAGTGAAATCTGCAGTGGTTACAGGCTGGCCATACCTCTGAAACATCCTCTCAGGCAGCAGAACATCGATGTGTCCACACAAAATGCTGCCTCCTCAGTATCTCGTTGACCCTCTGATGGTTTATGTGTTTCTGATTCTGTAACCCAATCGCTCCCCAGATAAATCTCCGAGGGTGGGAAAGAGAGCAGGGTCAGCACGCAGACAGGAAATGGGAGGACAGTGCATACTCATTTGGGTGTCTGCTCCTTGGGCTGTCTGGCCTGACAGCACTGGGGGCTGCTCTTTGGCTGAGTCAAGTCTGAATGGGGAGAGCCCTTGGTGGTCTGCTCGCCCTTGTCTGGTAACTTGCTTCAGCAGCAGCCCTCCCAGACAGAGGGTGCCCCACGCCTCTGAGAAAAAGAGAAATGCAGAGCTTTGCAACAGAAAAAGAGGATGAAGAAGATGAGGCTTAAGATCACAGTAAGAGAACTTCAGATTAGCCAGTAGGCAAAACCTTCCCATAGTGGGCGTAGTGAAACCGTAGAAGAGATTTAATGGGGGCAGCTGTGGACTCTGTCACTTTGCAGAGGAGTAAGATCAAGTCAGACAACCATCTAATAGGGTTAGTTGAACTTGCCTAGAGCAGTGGGATAGACTGGAAGACTGCTCAAAGTCCCTCATCTCTGTGACAGGCTGTGATTAGGCAGAAGAAATCAGTCCAAGTTTTCTGGCTGCGAACACTTGTGGCTGTCTGTGTAACACCTTGCCTTCTTCCATCAGAAAGAGCTTGTCTCTGGGGCTTCACTGCCAGCTGTGGGTTTGGTGTTCTTAGCAGGACAGAGAAAATGCAATTCGGTCCGTGTCTGCTCAGCAGCCTCGCCGTTATCACGGCGGTGCAGTGCAGCCCTGCCTGAGAGGCTGCTGAGGATGCTGGCCCCGCGCCATTGTGGGAAGCTCTAGGAAGTGATGCAGCAGCACTGCGAGCGGTGCACACCGCTGATACGCACACCGAGCAGCCACAGGAACTCGTGACTCTGCTTGAAGGTGTCCAGTCACACAGGGAGCTGGAAGGAGTAAGCCTCTGTTACAGAGACCTATATAGGCAGCAAAATAAGAAGTGCTAGACCAAAGACAGGAAGACAACATATTCCGCTGGTAAGGTGACACTGTGTTAACTGATACAATTCTTGCCCAGGCTTTAACACCACTGTGTCCAAGCGAAAGCCAGAGGCAGGATTCTGCCCTGTCCTCTCCTGAGGGCAACAGAGAGTGAGTTGGGCAAAGATGATGTTAAGTTACCTTTAAGTGTAGTTCAGATGGCAGCTCCCACACAAACAGCTGCTTGCTTGTATTGTTCTTTGTGCAGGCTTTTCTGGAGCTGAGAAGGGCCTTTCTTCCCCACTCCCCTTGCCAGGACATCTTCTAGACTGAGACCCAGGCAACATCCCTGGGTCTGTGAGTGCTGTATGCAGAGAGCAGTGCAGAGGGGTCAGGGAGTGAGCCCAACTGTGGCCTCGTGTTGAGCCAACTGGAGCACTATCTGGTAACAAACTTAGCAATAGTCTGTCCTGTGTCAAGCCAAATGCATTTCTGGTTGTCAGATACAAAGGGGAAGAGAAGGGATGAGGATTAGGGAGGAGGATGCAGGCTCCAGGCCAGCTAGGAGTAGCTTTTTGGCAAGCTGAAATGTTTGAAGAGCAACGAGGGGACCAAAACTTTAGAGCAGAGCCCAGGCGGCTCTCCTGCCTAGAAGATTTTTTTCCTGTCTGAGCTGCAGCTTACCCACCACTGCCTGAATCCCATCTCCCGGGATCTCTACTTCCAGTGACAAGCCAGGCTCCCACCAGAGACGTGCACGGGACAGAGCAGGCAGGGGGTGAGGGGAGCGTGCCCACACGGCTCCATTCAGTTATTTTCAGACACTTCCTTTCCCTTGCTGCTGCTTCTCTCCCTGCCAGCAATGGCAGCGGGGCACGGCTATAGGCAGCAGTCCCCCTGAGCAGTGTGGTGTGGAAGAGGGAGCCTCCAGGGTCAGGCTGAGGGGAGCAGCCCTGGGACCAGCCTCACAAGCAGGTGCCACATCGGACTTCCTTCCACAGAAATGGACCTTCCTCCTCTCCTGTCAGGCAACAAAGCTCTGGTACTTGGCACAACATCGGCGGGAGGCCGAGGCAGCACTGTCAGCCTTTCACTGTCATCGTGCTTGCCCTCTCACCAGCTCTCTAGCACAGAGATGGTGCTGTTCTTGGTGACACACCTGGCAGCTCTGTGATGCTGGCCACGCCGCCTAAGGAGCAAGAGCCCAGCATCCACCTCTTGCTGAGCTCTAAATATAAATAAGCTCCAGAGGATGAGACTGAGACATCACTGGGGGAAGACACCCTGCAGCTGTCCTCCAGCGCTCGGGCTGCACAGTCAGAGTGGAGCAGAGACACAATGCCTCTAGCTCTGTCCTGTCTGCTCCCCGCACGCTGGGGGTTTGTTCCCTTTTGTACTCTGTGTTGTGGGCCTGCACATGCTTGTGTGGTGACAGTACTAAACTTGGAAAGGCAGCCTCCCCAGATGGGGGGAAGCTGTCTGCATGGCTTTTTTTTTTTTTCTTGTCCTGTTCTTGCTAGAGTTTGACTCTCACGTTGTGCATGTTTCAGAGCTGGAGAATGGAGTGTGGTCGCTGGGGCCCAAGCTCTGCTCCATCATGGTGAAACAGGAACAGAACCTGGCTCTAGACCTGCCTGAGTCCCAGCTAGCTGCCAGCTCCATACCAGTGCTGAACCTCAACCCTCTGCAGAGACTGCCAGTCCCCGAGGAGGTGAGCCCATCTAAGATCCATCGGGAACCTGGGCTCTCACACAGTGGCACCCCTGGTGATGTGGACCCAGCCATGTGACTGCAGGGTCGTGCTAGGTGATTTAGCCACTGGACAGACAGGAGAAGGTGATACAAAGCCCAGAAACTGCATTACTTGTCATTCTCCTCTTGAAATGGCAGTCAGAGGAGCAGCACGCCTGATGCTAGCTAGAACTGTGTTCTTGATTCCTGCAGTGAAGCTACAAGACAGCTGATCCTTCCAGAGAAAATGGTGGAAGGAGGGTTTTCTCCAGCACTTACAATCTCAGTGTAAATTAAATTTCAATATAACAATCCCAATGTAAGTTAAATACAAGCATGTTTCCTTGGCACAAAAGCCAAAGGCTTTTAAGCTTGCACGTGCTGGAGGCCTGTCCCCTCCAATCTGCCAGTATTTCTATAGCCACTCTTGGCTTATTTTCATTTTTCAGAGAACACTATCAACTAATGTGATGCCAGTGACCCCACTATTCCCGAGTATAGACCCCTGCTCTGCCACTGTCTTTTTCATGGCCTTGGGCTTATCATATGGCCTCTCACTTTTCTCAGCTGCTCACTGGAAATGGAAGTCCCACTCCAGGTCCTGCTTGCTTTTTCCTGAAGCAGCAGGAAGGAACAAGGGCCAAGTCCTTTGGTCATCTCTAAGTTCTTAAGAAGTCTGTTTGTCTGAAGGACGCTCACTTTTGCCACTGGTATGTGGGTATAAGTTGGCTGGCCTTGAGTCCAGCTGTGTTGGATGCGAAGGTCTGGTCAGTCTCACACAGACCTTGGCTATCTTGTAGCAGCTCAATAGATAACAGTAGAGCATCTCTGGGGTTCACTTCCTTTTTTCACTCATGCTGAGCATCTTCCCATTTAAACAACCATCTAAAACAAATGGGTACTTCCAGCCAAAACTGTGCACAAACTTTCTCCATTATTTACACAGCTTGAACTTGCTGTGCCCTCAAAGCTCTGCTGTGTGTGCTCAGCAGCCATACCATGGTGCTCTCTCAGCTGTGTTTACAGTCTGGAGGAGTTTGCAATGTGTCTGTTTAGTGTAAAAACTCCCCCAGCCTTTGGTGGGCTGGTGGCTGGCGAGCCAGGGGAGCTGAGGGGCAGCATAGTCCAGATGGGAATAAATCTACTCTTTATTTAACTCTCAGTCCCCTCCGACTGGAAACAGCTGCCCAGTGGGACACTGGTTCAAATCATGTGAGCAGGACAGGGGTTTTGTTCTGGTTCTGTTTCTGTGCAATCTCTATACTCCCATTTTTAATGAAGGCAGATCAAAGATGGACTTCCCATGGTAATACATGGGTTGGTTTAAATTGCACTGTCTGGGTCTAGTGAGAGAAGAATTGCCAAGGATAAAAGTCATCTCCCTTTTGGAGGTACTGGGTGCACAGCTTGGCAGGGTATCCATCCACCACTGCCTTTTCCTCTGCAAACGTGTGTTTGCACTCTGTGTGCCCAGCGACGCAGATTTCGGGGGCTTATGTTTGGACTCTTGGTTTCTGTTATGTGTGGCAAGAGGCTGCTTTGGGGCAGAGCTGTGAGATGGGGCAGGACAGAGAGCTGGGGAGCAGTGGCTATGAACAGAACTGGTGGGAGTCCACTGGGTTGGGAAGGTGGCAGCACCCAAGAGCTCTTTCTGTTTCTCTTCCAGACTCCCATAGAAATGACTCCAGCACCTGTGATCAAAGCTGAACCCAAAGAGGTGAACCAGTTTCTAAATGTACCTGCAGGTAAGAACATAGAATTTGCTGGTTGACTTACATCCCTCTATATTACTCGGATATAGATCATTACAGGGAGGAAAGACAACACCTGAGAGCAGAACCATGTATACAAGGTAGCACTGGGGCACAGATCAATAAAGGAGTGAGCACTGCACTGTTCCAACCTAGATCAGTGTCTGGACCAGCAGCCACTGATCAGAATCGTTCAGACAGGGACTCCCAGGCAAAACAGGCTACTTCAGGGTTGGAAATATGCAAGAGTGCCTTTAAAATCCTCAGAGAGACTGCAGTGTTATCCAAAAACAACCATCTGAAAGTCAGGAAATTCAGGATCCAGTTTAATTTGAAAGAAACCCAAGCATCTGAAAATCTGCCGATGCACAAATGAAAGCACTATAGGAACTCCCACTGCCACAGAGAGACATTCCTTAGGCATATTCCCACCTCCATTAAGGCCCCCAGGGCTCTCCAGTACAAAGTGGGGACAGTTTTCAAGTGCTTGGAAACCAACTGGGTGACCGGGGGCCCTTTGGATCAAGTGCGCTGGCAAGTGTGTGAACCCTGCGGTGCTTTTGGAAGAGCTCTTCTCTTAGAGAGCTTCCTGCACTTGTGAACAGGCTATGGAGCAAAACATCACAGGCTTTGTACTCCGTTTTGGTTGACACCTGAGTACCTTATTGCTTTGTAAATACCTTCAGTGTCTTGGCAAAGCCCCTGCCAGCGCCCTGACTCCTGCAGTTCCTAGTTTAGCACATTTGAGGTCAGCCTCACCTCAGTCCAGCCTTGTTCTCAGATCCACCCTGTCTTGTAAGACTCATCACCCTCTCCTTTCAGTCCTGTTATGGCAGTGCCTTTTCCTGTTGCTACTCGGGGCCCTATGCCTGTACCAACAGGCTGACATGGCAGCCATTGACTTGATCTCCTTATTTCTCAGTAGATGACCTGGTGCAGATGCCTCCAACTCCACCCAGCAGCCATGGCAGTGACAGCGATGGATCTCAGAGTCCCCGCTCCCTGCCTCCCTCCAGCCCAGCCCGACCTGCTGCTCGTTCTTCTACTGCCATCTCCTCCTCACCTCTCCTCACAGCACCACACGTAAGGAGGCAGCAGGAAATCGCTGGGACACAGGGCTCCTTGGTGCTCAGAGGGGGTTGGAGACTTTCCAAGGCTCATGTGGAGGATCCTGCCCTTGTTTAGATCTCCAAGCTGAAATGCTCTGGCAAGGCAATGTAATGTCTTAGCACAGGGATGTGGGGACAGGACGGTGCTCACAGGAGTGAGGAGAGGTGCAATGAGTCTTGCACGATGCCTACCAGTAGCTACCTTGTTTTAGCAAGTGCTGTCTTTCACCCCATACTTTGGGAAGTGCCCTATGCACTGGAGGACTTTCTGAAGAGGTTAATGGAAGAGAAAAGAATAACTGAGAATCACTTTAACCAGGGTGTGTTTTAACTATTGCCCAAAAGTTGCACTGCAGAATCCCACCAAATAAGTGTGTAGCCAGCCTCACCACAAAGGAGCAGATGCCCTCCCAAGTAAAAGAGGAAGGCACCTGCTGAGCTGTGCCCCCAGGATCAGGTTGAGAGCAGGAAAGAGAATCTGTACTGAGCCCCTAGCTGCTCTGCAAGGCTTTGAGGAGTATCACTGGGATAGAACTCCTTGCTGACGCTGACGGCTGCTCTCTCTGTGTTTCAGAAGTTACAAGGGACCTCTGGCCCGCTGCTCTTGACTGAAGAGGAGAAACGCACCTTGATTGCCGAGGGATACCCCATTCCTACCAAGCTGCCTCTCACCAAAGCAGAGGAGAAAGCACTGAAGAGGGTCCGGAGGAAAATCAAGAACAAGGTGACTGCAAAAAATGTAACCATGCAGTCCCCACGATTCCCAGAGCATCCTCAGCTGACTAGTGCTGTAGTTAGCCTTGCCTCCTCAGCTGCAGTGCAGCTCAGAAAAGGTGGGATCCTGCCTTTGGTACACTGGCATGAGCCTCCCAACCCACAGAAATGGTGCCATGGAGCACCTCTGCACACATGCTGCGCGTGCAGCCGTATCTGGGAAGTGTGGCCTCTAGCCCAGCTCTGGGGAGTGTGTGGCCTGCAATGGGGCCCACGAGCTAAGGCATCACAGATCAGACAAACCAGCCTGGTCAGGCCTTGCTGTGGAGGCAGGGAAACAATCCATTGTGCGGTGCAGGATGGGTGATGCACAGAGCTCATTAGCCAGGCAGAGGCTGTGAGACTTCAGACTGTGATTAGAAAGTATCTCACGGGAGAAATGGTGAGACCCTGAATTAGTCACCCAGTGACTCAGAGGTGGTCTGGGGCAGAATCTGCACAGATGGCCACAGCACGTACCCATGTGAGTCAGAGGAGTTCAAAGCAACCCTAAAGATGCTCTCAGCAGCAAGGGGGTCAGGCATACTGCAACTCATGGTTGTGGCCTACAGGCTAAAGAAGGCTGCATGCCTACAGCATCTGTCCCTCCCAGTTTTGGCCTGGAGACCAGTAGGAATAGCAGACTGGAAGGCGACTTCCCCATTTATCTTTAGGGTGCTGTGTATGCAGGGAACAGACAAGATGAGGAACCTGCAAAGAAATGTCTAGAGGCTTATGATACTGACTCCTCTCTAATGGCTGCCCCCCTCACAGATCTCCGCTCAGGAGAGTCGCAGGAAGAAGAAAGAATATGTGGAGTGTCTAGAGAAAAAGTAAGTTTCTCCTTCTCAGTCATACTTTTGAAAAAGAAACCCTGTCCATGCACAGCCCCCCTTTCTAGTGTTTTTGTCTCTGAATTGCTTAAAGAGTACGATTCCTTGCAAGGCTGGCTGCACAGAAGTTTGGTTTGGGATCCTGCCCCTACTCCCCTCCCTCCTAGAAATCCTCTTTCAGGATGAAGATTGCTCTAGAAACATTGTGTTTCCAACTGCTTAGTTTGGCTGGTCCCCTGCAGAACACAGGCCATTTTGGCTGCCAACAAGGTGGGATTTTGGGTAAGAGTCATGTTTCCCCACTAGAAGTTGCTTCTATTTTGTCTGTCCCGTAAGCAGCAGGCCTTCTGTGGGCACTGACCACGGCTTTTCCCCCTCTCCTCCCATGAGGGTGGACACACAAGCATCTGAGAGCAAGAAAAAGCTTGCACTACAGTTATTCCTCAGACTCCCTCCCTTTCCACAGTTTCCTGCATTAGCTTTGTTTTTTCCTTTGCAACCCTGAGGCAACCCTGCATGTATGGCAGGCATAAGCCTAAGGTGATATCACATGACACTGACAGGGTAGAAAATAACTTCTGAGGGCCTGATCCTGTGATCCCCTCTGTACTAGCAGCTCCTGATGGGCATTCCCAGGCAAAGAAGAACGGTGGGATCCAGGTGCAAATTCACATTTCTGTTTAAATACCATCTTCTTCCCTGTTATTAACACCACCTGAGATCAGCAAAGTGGAAAAAACCAACCCTCAAACTCAACTTCAGTTAACTCTTCCTCCTGATGCTATTTGTTTATCTTCTCTAAGTGTGGAGAAATGCTGAATAAAAACAGATGACTCAAGGCACCTTCAAGTTCTCGTGCCCTTCCGTAAGCAGCACCTTGACGTGTATGAGTGTGTCCAGGCATCCGAGCACATTGCCTCCAGCTAGTGTCCCACCTTGACACCCAGATCCTTCAAGCTGGGGCTGGGGAGTTGGCTGGCCTCGCTCAAGTGGCAGGTCCAGGGTTTTCTGTGCTGGGGCCTCTTCCCCAGACGTGGCTCTGGTGCCTGTATGTACTCAGCGGTTTGTTACGCTAGTGCATTGCTGTGACAGATGGCTTTCAAACAATGCCAGGTTTAAATGTGAACCAAAAGCAGCATTCAGGGAATTTTTTTAATGGAACAAGTCTTTGGTCAACTTGGCTTACTGTCAGAGCTGGTTTGTCAAAACCTGTACTTGAGCCCTTCACCATTCAGTTTGACACCTTTGCTGCAAGCCCAGTTTTTACACGGAACGCCTGGTTTCGGAGGCTGTGCTGGAAACCTCCAGCAGGATCAGGCTGTGTCCCTGGCCTGCCTTCCTCGGGGCCTGGAGACATTCCCCTTCCCTTGTCCCATCTGCAGCCTAACCGCTTTCCCTGCCGAGGCAGTGGGAAGGAGCCTGCAGGTTCTCTGCTGCCCTCAAGTGCCCGCACTCGGAGCTGGCCCAGCGTTTGCACAGAACTGCTTGGTTTTCAGCCAGCGCAGGTTTCTTAGTCTGAGTGGGAGAGGTTTGACTTTGTCCCCCTGTTCCTTTTCCACGCTCCTTAGGGGGGTTTGGAAGTGATGGAAATGTCTGCATAACTTTGGGGCTGTCCTGACTTGACCTGCCTGTAAGTGGATGCTACTGGCTCTCCCAGCCCTCGGGAAAGCCTGAACGGGGAACTGTCACACCTAACTGTCCACCTGCAACCTCATCCCTGGTTCCTGGTCTGTTGGGGCTGGCTGCAACCAGACAGGCCAGGAACATCTGGCTCCAGGTAGACGGATGAGGCCAGTGAGCCTCCACACCCCGAGAGAGGCAAGGACTACATTTTCTTTATCTGTCCAGCCCTTATAACTAATGGACTATGGGTTTTATTCCCACAGGGTTGAGACATACACAACAGAAAACAATGAACTCTGGAAAAAAGTGGAGACCTTAGAAAACGCAAACAGGTGAGAGGGGCTAGAGCTGACCCACTGCAGGTAGGGTGGGGTGGACAGGAAGGGAAGCCAGGGGAGCACTGGGGCAGCGGGGCGAGAAGAGAAAGGCAGGCTCGCCCGGCTCCTGGCAGGACAGCGCTGCTTGGCCAGGCGCTGGTTTTCGGCCCGTGGCAGCAGCGAAGCAGCTGGGTTTGGTTAGCGAGCCTGGAATGTTTGTGTTGGGACAGCCAGGCCGCGCCGCAGCAAGGGGAGGGAGGGAAGGCATGTTTCTCACATCTCTTCCTCCTTCTCCCTGCAGCCCTTTGGGCTCATGCTGCCCTCCCCAGTGCTCTCCAGGCCTCTGGCTGTCTCCAGGGCAGCTGCATCGAGGGAGGCCCCTCACACCAGTCTCTCAGAACCACTGTTTCTGCTCTTGGGCTCTCTGGAGGAATACAAGGCCCTGGGCATAATGTGGCTGTTTCAGGTTTCTCATGAGAAAGAGCTGGTGAATACAGGGAAAGCCCATTCCTCTAATAAAGGCGGAGATCCCAGCTCCCACCAAATCCAGGGCAACTCCCTGTGCATGTGGTACCCCAGCCCCTGCCCTGCCTCTTCCCTTTGCAAAGCAAGCCCGGAGAATCTCCCTCCCGTCTCCTGGTGCTGCTCACCTGAAAGGAACAAGCTGCTCCTGCAGCCCCAGAGCAGGCCCCTGGCTCCCTCGCCCAAGAATCTGGTGAGCGCTTGTGCTCCTAATATGCAGAGCTGGCCGTCTGATCACCAGGGGAATTTACTTCCCAAATAACGAAGACTCCCACCCCTGCAGTGGGGATGGGCAGCAGGAGCTGGAGGAGGGCCCAGCTCTGCTCCCTCTTACTGGGTGCAGCAGGTGTGAGCAAGGGCAGGGTCAGCTGCAGGGCTGGTCAGGGGGACACTCACTTCTATAGCCCCATTTCTGTCACCCCCAGCTCGAATTGAAGGAGAGAACCAGAGAGCCAGTCCCACCACTCACCCCTCCTGCCATCCATGACAGGAGAGCTGTGGTCCCAGCTTCCAGGCCAGCCATGGGTGCCGGCGTGGGGGCTGCCAGGCATGATCTGGCTGAGGTGTGCAAGCGGCCAGAGCCTCCCATCTGTCAGGGACATGGCTGCCCAGCTGCTCTCATCCACGAGGCACAGCCTGCCTGCCGCCCGGCATTTCTGGGAGAGCGGGCAGCCCTGCTGCTGAAAAAGCATGAGCCCCACCCTGCAAAATCAGGAGATTGGCCTAAGAGCCAGGAGATTTTTTTTTTTTTCAAGATACACATTGTGTTCTTTCTAATTGGGTTTGGTTTTTGAGCACTGCCAGTGGGACACTCTGTGCTCCTCTCCACATATACAAAGAGCAGAAAAGGATTTGGAAAGAGATAAAGCTGGGATTCTCCTGCAATCTCCTGGCTCCAGGACCTGGCATTTTATAAAAGCTCAAACATATTTGTGTAAAACAGTCAGTGCTCCCAGGGGGAAACACGCAGTAGTCTGCATTTCAGTAATTTGCAGCCCTTGGGAACTGTGTGCTTTGTAGTCTCCCTCATCCCAGATTTCTTCACCAGCCCAGTGAAGGGTTTGGTGTCTTACTAACACACCTTCCACTGTTTTGTGTTTATGTGTGCCGATGCCCATGTTCAGTTAAATGGGGCAGAGAGACCTTAGCACATGTTCCAGATGGGGCAGCCAGAGAATGAATTAATTGTTAAACTCAAGATTTGGCTTTGCCCACATCCCTCTGCAGAGCTTGCCAAGACTGAAGAAGCTGGAGGGGATCAAAACTGGTTTTTATTTCTGTCTCCACCATATGGTTCAGGGCACAGGTTGAGCGACAGAGTGCATGTCTCCTGAGTGAAGTGGCAGCAGGCGGGCCTGTGCTCAAGGTCTGACCTGACTACAGAGTTCAGCCTCCATCCCAGAGCTTGGCTTTCATGGTAGCCTGCCTCTCCATTGCTTTGGGAGATGACTGGCTAGGCTTTGAGGCACCCAGGAGTCCTAAATGAGTGGGGCATTCGTAATGGTGGGTAGTTGCAGTGAAGGTTGTGGTGGATCTACTGGTGAGGAGATGGAGGGTGTTACCTCAATGTAGCAGCACCCTGGGACGTTCCTACCGCAGTTCCTGCACATGTCTCAATATCAGCCTTTTTTGTTTCTTGCTTCCCAAGCCTGTTTGGTCGGAGAGCTTGGGCAAGATATAGCAAGGGGGAGATAGTTGTTTTCACAAGAAGGAAAAATCAGGGTGAAATATGAAGGGGTTAGTGGTATTCTTGCATCACTTATCGGCTGCTACCTCCTTATCAAGTTTTGGTTTGGGTTGTTTCCTATTCCAGGACTCTGCTCCAGCAGTTACAGAAGCTGCAGGCTCTGGTAGCTGGGAAAGTCTCCAGACCTTACAAAATGGCTTCTACGCAGACCGGGACCTGTCTAATGGTATAAGCTTCATTTCAATCTTCCTTATTGGCCATGCTTCCCCAGACAGCTTTGTTGATTGCCTGTCTCTGCCCTCTTCCCTGATGCCCAGATCTGTTGCAAGTTACATCTGCTCTCTCCTTTTGTGTTAGAGTCACCAGAACCGGGCCCTGCGTCACACAGACATCAGTAGTGTCAGTTGTCTGTGCAACAGCATTAGAATAATTCCTACATTTTCACTATCTTGTTCTTTGGGCAAAACAGCACTTTGTCTGCTTTTCGTTAGCTATCAGCCATTCAGCAAAAATCTTCGGTGAGCTTCCATTGTAACAGGCAGTTTTCTTTTGCAAGGTTGGTAATGCTTAATGTTTAACTCGGCAGGGTGGACGAAGAGGCCAAGTATTCCTCCCAGTGGGCATTACCTTGTGTTTATCAGCAAGAAATGGCATCTGTTCTTGCTATGCCTGCACATCAGGCTTTGTTAAATCGAGCTGGAATTCTTTTCATTTGCCCTTTTGACTAACTAAAACGACTCGGGGTTGTCTGTAGGTTTTGGTAATCCCTGTTTGCCTCTCATTTCTCATAGTGGAGGATCATGGTTAAGCGATATTGGCTTCACTGTGGATTTTTGGGACATGCCAGTGTGTGGCCATAAATAGAGTCAATTGCTTATTCTTCATCTCATTTTTTGCCGGGGGGGGAAGTTTCTGATCCATGGTAAAAATATAACCTTCAACCCTGTGATGTCTTTGCAGGATTATCATAGTAGCTGCTTGTGATAAATTTGTCAAAGTTGGTTATCTATATCTAGTTATCACTTTTGTACTGTTAACAGGCATGAAATACAAGCAGATGGTGAGGTGCTTGCCCCACTTTCTCAGCACCCTCAGTGTCCTGAGGGGTTGTTTTTCGCTCTCAGTTCAATCAGTTTCCTTGGTTCCAGAGCCCCTGCTCTGTAATTTCCAGCACTTTTTCCTTTCAAAATCTGCTCAAACTTTTGCTACTCTTTGCTGCCCCCATGTCAGACCAGCTTTTAATGACTGACTGTCTTTTCTGTTGGCTGCTCTGTGGCTTCATTCCCAAATTCTTTCCACATTTTCGGGTGTGACCCAGCTGGGCCCAGTGACTCATTGCTCCTTAATGCAGCAGCTCATCAGAGGACCCCTGGCTCCAGCAATTCTTCATTGCTGCTACCTGGAATGAGCAAGTCCAGAAGAGGTGCCTTCCGGACATCCCCTGTGCTATAGGCTGATAAAATGTCTAATTTAGCTTCCCAACAATGTCTTATCTCTCCTTGCTGCTCCCTTCATTTCACGGCATCCCAGCCCACACAGCAACTCTCTCAGGCTTCCTAGCTTTGAAGCATTTCAAGAATTTGTAATTTGCTTTTCTATCTTTGGCCAGCTCCTCTCACAGGCCTCTGAGTTCCTGTTTTCCATTTTCAAATACAGCACTCTTTATCATGACAGATATGTAGAATCATCATGCCTTGAAGCATGAGAGTGGAGCAGAATACCCTCCTTTTTTTAGCCCTGTGTCATTCCTGCTGGATATTTGTCCAGCCAGTTCTTGAGGCTTCCAGTGGTGAGCAGTCCTCAGCCTCCTAAGGCAAACCATTTCAGTGATTTGTTATCTTTCCCAGATAATGCTTTCTTGCTATCTCATCTCAATCTTCTTGCAACAGCTTAAGCCTATAACAACTTCTTCTGCCCACTGTAAGCAAGATCAGTTTACCCTCCCTTTGTGCAGCTGCATTTTACATATTTGAAAACTATTGTTTTCGAGCTACTCCCTTCAGTCTGCTCTGCTAAATCACCACAATTTCCTCAGTCTTCCCTTGTAGGCTGAGTTACTGAATCACTGCTTGTTCCCGGAGCTCTCATCCAGACTTTCTCTGAATGCCCTGAATCTTTTTGGAAGTACAGGGCCCAAAGCTGGACACAGTGTTCCACCTGAAGGCCAGTGCAGAGCCAGCCATCCAGAAAGTCTGTTCATATTGCCTGGGCTGAGACTTGACCTTTGCACTGACTTGTGCCCACCTGGTGCTCCATTTTAACCCCCAGAACAGCTGCCTGGCCATGTAGTCGCTGACGTGTTTCCTCTGTTAATCAGCCCTGCCACCTCACAGGTCTCAGCAGGTCCTGGCGTTTGTCTGTATGGATCTGCCCACTGTTCTCTTGGACCACTTCTCCCCATGGTCAAGATCATTCTGAATTTGAATCCTGACCAAAAGCCAGTCTGCTTGTAGTCTCTCCCATCTGCACATTTGATACAGTCCATCATCCAAGTCAAGCTTAAAAATGTTGAATCTTGCCAGAGCCATAACAGATCTCTCTGCTACTCCATCTGCTACTTCCTCCCAGTTTGACAGTGAACCATTTGATAAGTACACTCTCAGGACATATTTTTTTTGATTAATTTTGCCTCCACCTTTCCAACTGGTTTTGCAGTAGTTTCCTCTAGCTTAGTTTCCCTTGCTTTTTAAGAGGTCAAAATGGTGAGATGATCAGAAGCTGTGAGATGAATGGTACTCAGAGCCAAACCAAGAGTTATTGTTATGAAGTGTTATAGAGTTTGAACTGGAGCCAAATCAGAGCATCAATCAGAGTTAACCTGAAACAAAACAGCGTAAAAACAATGCTGGTTTGCAAAGCCCCAGTTGAAAGCCATGTTAAAGCAAGATATTAAGTATACTGCTCTTTCCCAGCCCATAAAGCCGTTTTATTTCAGAAGAGAACAGGTTTCACAGGGCTGGCTCCCCTTTCTGGAAGTTGTGTGTTTGGCTGTGATAACTCCAAGCAACATCTATTCAGAATTTAATTTTTTCCCCCATTTTTGTGGAATAAGAGTTCTAAATGCCTTATGTGCCTGTATGATGTGCTTAGACAGCATCTATGCTGTTCACATATAATTTCCTTACTTTAAAACCAGACATGAAGGGTCTGGACAATTAAAATCCCTCTTTACATAGCATAGTATCCCCGTGCTGTTATTTGATCTTCCACATCTCCTGGAATCCACTGGTGGTCAAATTTACCTTGACGTACCAGCTTCTGTGCACTACTTTGGCATGGCTATTCCGAAATAGGTGGCTATTCTGAAAAGCAGTCAAGCGATTGCTGGCTGTCCCCCCAGGTGTCCCCACAGGTCAAACCTAGCTAGTTTACACACAGGTAGTAGAAATCACCAACAGATGCATCGCCTCTTTGACGTGCTCAGCCTGAGCGCTAAGCTGGCAGCAGCTAGTTATATACCACCCGTGGCACATGGGTATTCAGGTAATAAGCATTTGGCTCTGTATCATTTCCCATGTGCTCCCTCTTGCTCTGTACTGGTAGTTCCCTAAACGCTATAGAGACCCTTACGATCAGCTCTGGCATCTCACTCTGAAGCTTTACGGTTATGGTGGAATTTACAGACAGGTGCAGATCTACCAGAGGGGGATTTCCAGGGAGCTTTCATCTGCCTCTCTCCTTTTATCACTGCCTAGTAGCTCTGACTGGTCTGCTTGACAGCAGAAGTCATGGACACATGGTCCTGCATATGTGCATGTCAACCATAAATGTAACCCTTTCCTTGGACTCTCTCCCTTGCTATCAGGTGTTAGGTGGCTGCAGTTTTGCTGTCTTTTCTGTCCTTGCATGGACAGTAGCTTCACTTTGCTATGTGCTGTGGTACCTCTCAGATTTCTCCGAGTGAGCTTGTTTTCTTACAGCCCACTGCAGCTCCTACTGAGCCAATGGTCAGGTTCTCTTTGGTCAAGTCAGAGTTTGTCCCTTCAGTTCAGTTTCCCTCTTTCTCAACTTGTTCCCCAGCTATGCCTTCCACATCTCTTATCAACTGGATGGGCAAGTCCTTAACTGTTGAACCAGAAATACTTCAAATAAAGCAACACAAGGACGCTTCTGACTTCCCTTCTTAGATTTGCAGCAGAGGTTAGCAGAACAAGCTCTTTCCCTTCCTGGGGGACCACAGCAACCCAGTTGTCAGCCTGACCACATGTTCTTATACAGCCTCGCATTTGTGTGCTGCGGGGGGAGTGTTTCCTCATGGCTAGCGATGCTAACTTTGTGCTGATCTCCTCCCTAGGTGCTGGCACTCTGCTTCGTTCTGATCCTGGGATCCCTGATGCCCTGTCTCCCTGAGTTCTCTTCAGCATCACAGACAGTGAAAGCAACACCAGCACCAGACATTTACACAACTAGTAAGAGTGAGTCTAACGTGGTTCCTCCATTTCACCCTGTCAAACCATTTCCAGCTCTTCTCACGACACTCTTCCTTCAGTGCCTACCCCATATGGTGGGCTTCTGGCAAGGGCAGATTCCTGGCCTCTCAGTGGTACAGACTCTGATAACAGCACCTTGTTTGGGCCTGTCACTGTTCTCTGCTAACCATTGTCCCAAAACATGACAAGTGTCAAAGGAAGGAACATGAGGGAAAAGTCCCAGAGCAGACTGATTGTCTTCTGAAGAGGCTGTGTGTCCTTTGCCTCCTGGAGCTGGGGGGAGGTGGGTATCCCGCAGAGCAGGCCGTTACACATGGACACGGCCATAGCTGGGTGAGCGCACACATCACCATGACCCACACCCACGGCAGGAGACCTTGTCCTCATTGTTAACCAATGCTCTCCTTTTTTCCAGTTCAGTCACGGAGCCTCCTTTTCTATGATGAGGGTGCTGGCTCCTTAGAAGAGAGCTATAGCTCCTTCCTAACCATGGACCATCCTGAGGGGTGGGAGGCCGAAAAAGGGCAGTCTGAGGAGGGAAGGCCTCATCTGGCCAGGACACACGAGACGGCCAAATATCTGAGCAAGTCCCAGCTGGAGGGTCCTGACCAGAACCGAACTGACCCAACTCTCACCGACCTCAAAGAGCAATTCCATGAGAGGTAAGCAGGTGGGGGCCACCCTCTGAGCCCCAAAACACAGCATGGTGTCTGGGAGTGAGCAACAGGCACATCCCCTCTGCTGCAAGCTAAGGACAGTGACGTGCCTGGGACAGGCAATTAGCTCAAGAGCAGTGGCTGGCGGAGGCCAATGCTGACAGGGAGCATAAGACCAAGTTTATTTCCTCGAGCAAAGGTTTGGGACTCCATAAAGCTGTGTCCCACTGGCACAGAGCTGAGGAGGACTGGGTGAGTCAGGTGTTCTCAGGCTTGCTGGTCATTCAGTGCCCTGGGGAAGGGCTCCATCCAGGTCAGAGCAAACCAGCTGGGCACACAGAGAGGTGAATTTGCATAGGAGGCTGCAATGAACCTTGACTGATGCCTTGTCTTTTCTTTTCCTCAGGGAGACAAGCTCCAGTGAGACAGCTGAATACTTGTAGCAGCTGCTGGACCTCAAGGCCTCATCTGTCTGATTGCAGGATTCCCTCCTCACCGAGCAACTGAGGGGACTTGGCGGGAGAGGACGCTGCATTCAGACACTCCTAAACTGGCCTTGGGTTCAGCTCCTCCCCTTCCCCATGCACCCCCCCGTTAGTACTGAGCTCTCTGAGGGGAGTGGCAGGACTGCCAGAACCAGCAATAAATGTCTGGCAAAGCCCTGAGACGTCTTCTTCTCCTGGCCTTATCTCCTGCTTAAATGAGCGCTACCCTATGGATGTGGGCTCACCTTGGAGTAGAGGGAGATCAGGGGAAGCCCCCAAACTATTCAGCTCACTCCACAAAGCCTTCAGATCAAGGGGGCTGTCCCCAGGCGTGTACCCCTTGGCTACATCAGATGCACCTGAAGGAGAGAGAGAGAGAGTGCTGGATTTACTGTCCTGCCTGGGGGGCTTAGGAGTGGGTGATGCTGGTGCTGGAGAGATGGCTCTGGAGAGTTTGAGCTCATTTCTTCCCCTCCATCTGTGTTAGTATACTTCTGCTTCTGTTGAGAGAAAACCTAGTTCTCCCTTGCTCTAGTTTTCTCTTGATGGACATGCCTACGTAACTTCCACGCCAACTATCTGCAAAGATCTGCACACAAACGGAGTGGGGGGGACAGATCCCAGACAGGTTAAACCACCGTAAAAATTAGCCAGCAGCTTCTGGGCAACCAGAGCTCTGAAATAGAGAACAATTTTCCCCCACGACCCACTTCTCCCCACCCTCAGCACTCTTGCTTTGGCAGGGGTGGTATTTCCCTTTCTGTTCCCAGCTTGGGCCCCACAGTGCAGTGCTAACCAGGGCAGTGACCTTCTCACTTTCCACTCTGCAGACCTCCTGCTTTGAGGTGGGCGAGAGAAACCCGCTCCCGTAACCTGATCCCCCTCCCAGCTCTCCATCCTCAATTCTGCTTCATGCCAAATGGGGTCTTTTTAGGAACCACCAAGGAGAGCTGTGCAGCCCATCGGAGGGCTGTCGGGTAGCAATCGTTCCCCTCACATCCTCCCTGGGCACAGCAGTGTTGTGAAAGCCACTGAGGACATACTGGCATCTCTGGTGACAGGTACGTCTGTCAGGAAACAGGTGGCACATTGGAATTGGCCAGGGTCACCAAAGACTGTTTTAGACCTCTTCCTTCTAAGTGCTGGCACCAAAGGTAGCAAACTCTTGCCCTACCACCCTTCAGGCCAGACTTGCCAAGTCTGGTGCTGAAATGACCTCATCTCAAGCCTACGCCATCCTCTTGAGCACCCAGACACCCATTTCTGACCCTTCTTCCTTCCCAGCAAAAGCCCTGCTGAAAGGCTCAGGCGTCTCCTCGCTCCGTTCCCTCAGCTGCCATTTGATAGAAGGACAATCTGGGGGACATGAGTGTCAGAGATCTGGGATGTGGCAGGTCGCCCCGTGTTTGTACACAGGATTCCCTGTGTGCTCTGCCAGGTCTTACAGCAGGCTCCTCCTTGGCTTGTTCCTCTTCAAGCACCCTGGATTCACTCTGCACTGCCCCAGCCTCTCCTCTTCCCCCAGGCTGGGAGTGGAGAGGGCTCCCTGGAGAGGAAGGATGGGATGGCTTTTGCTCAAGGACAGGGAGAAGTGAGGGAAAGGCCCTCACATCCCTCTTTTCTCCCTTTTGAAAACTGGTTTTGCCCCCTGAAGCCATTTAGGACAAATTTGAACACAGCTAGCTGCAACCATACATGCGTGGCCCGTGGGGTGAGGAAGAGGAAGGCCTTCAGCATAGCTCTGCTCTTCTCGAGGTTCCCACAGGACCCGCTGGTCACCAGATACCACTGCACTGTCCATCCTCCACCTCCACCCCAGCACAAAGAACCACTGCCGGGTCCAAGCACGCCCTCCTCCACCCCAACACTTCCACCGAGCATGTCCCCGTGCCTCCCACTCCCACCGTTGTACAGAGACCAAGAGCAGAACTCGTTTGTACATAATGAACCTTATTTTGTATTATTGCCGATCCCTTAAGATATTGTATTTTGGAGACTCTCAGATCCTATTTTCAGTATTGTATTTTATTAAGAATTAGTGCGGGCTTGGCATCTATGAACTTCTTTCTTGTTAGCAGCTCACTTTCCCGTTATACTCCAGCTGCTGCCTCTACTCTCCTGGTTTGTTTTGGTTTGGTTTTTTTTGTTTTGATTTTTCAAGCCACCTTTTCCCCTCCTCCTATCACTCGCTCTGCATTTGCTTAGTGAAGCAAAATAAAAATAAAATAAAAAGATGCAGCATCAGCCCTGGGTTGACAGGTCCTTTCATTGAGGCATGGTTGTCACGCCAGCCCACACACACAGCCCCTCACCTCCTGCTCCCCCAATGTCCCGTTCCCTGGCCGCGCGTAGAATTGGTTCAGTGCTGAGACCTCGTGCTCAGTGTCAGGGGCTAGAAACAAATTTGCGTGTTTTATTTCCAGCAGCACTGTGATTTCTTCTGCAGTTCTGAACAAGTCAGAACTCTCCTGCCTCAGTTTCTTCTCCCCCTCTGAAATACCACTAACATCATCCTCTCAGAAAGGGGAAGATCATGGAAAAAGTTTATGAGGTGCGATGAGCTCCTCCGATGAAGGGGCTGTGCAGGGGTCTATACAACAAAGACATTGCTAGTAGCACCGTGGCTCTGGTCCCATCCTGTCTGAAAAAATACTTAAATCCTTCCATTAACTGTAAAAGCAGAGCAGCTGCGCTCTGATCAGTAACACTGGGACCTGGCTGGCTGTCAGCCTGTACCTCTGACAGTCCATTAACATCTGTGAAAACCGATAAGTTTTGTCCTGATTTTGTGTGAAACACAAGGCAACAGGGGGTCTAGAAAAGAGATCTTCCTTTTCTAGAAAGCTCTGAGTGGATTCGTTAGAATTTGGCCATCGAAACAACTCCTTGCAACCAGGCCCTCCATGCCAGGATGGCAGCCCAAGCAGGAGCCCCTCTCAGAGATGCTAAAAGGTGGCTCCGTCTTGGCTGGGCTGGTAGAGCAGGGCTCTGTCTTTGCCACGGGAGGAGGATAGGAGGCTTGGGGCTGGCAAAGATCTCTTTCTATGACTTACGATTTCTTTGTGGGGAGGAGTAAAGCAGTGAGCTGTTGCCACCCTCTTGTGACAGGGCTGGCCATCGGACAGTGGCTGGGAGAGAGAGGAGCTCTCTTTTCTTGCCTGGGTCCGTACTGCCAAGAGGGGGTTTGACGTGGTGATCCATGGTGGGTTAGTCTGACACGGGTTTTACAGACCGCCGCAGAGCTCTCTTCCCCTCTGCATGCCCATGGATACAAGGAAATGCCTGACTTTGCCCTGCAGTTTGTGTCCTGGGCCTGAACTAGTTTTAAGTCAAGGGTCTGATGTTTTCCCTGAGGCACCTTGACCAAAAGCAGGCTCCTACCCCTTCAGCAGCATGCTGCACCTTCCCCCAATGTGTGACCAGGCTTCCCCCTGCACCCAGCAGAGGTGAGGGGCTCCTGCTTTAGTCACTCCTGTGAAACATCACCCAGCTCTTTGGGCATTGACTTCCAGGGAGATTCTGGCCTGCACCTTCATATATGCTCCAAAATGTCAAGGGAAACGGGTGCAAGAGGGGAGCTCCTAAAAGGACAAGTTCTCAGTCTGTGGCTCCTTTAACACTGATGCAGCCAGAGCAACCAGAATCCCTGTCCGTCAGGAACAAATTTCCCTTCATCTCAACAAATCTTCTCTGAGCTGCTCAAAACAGGCACATTAGGATCTTTCAATCCCCGCTATGTCTTCCAAAATGCAGCCAGCTAATCACACCTACCAATTTGGCTACAGCAACTAATTAGAGCAGAACAAGAACATGAGCAAAGCAAGAGGGCACCTTCTTTACAAGACACCTTCAGCCTCACTCACTTAGGCTGGGTCTGCTCCAACTGCCCCCAGCCAAGCTCTGCCACGCCAAGCTGGGCTTTTGCCCATTTAGGGTCACATTTCTAACAAGCCTCTGCACTGTCAATACGTACAAGTCCTGAATAAAAGAACGCTAACGGAACATGGGCTTCATTTTTCAGAGACAAATTATTCCCAACTGTTCTCTGTTACCAGGCCAACTTGAAAAAAAAAAGAGAAAAGAATTGGCTTTTGCTGCTCGCCACTGCCGAGCAGGCCACTGGCAGTGTGTGGCAGCAGCCTGACGGGTACGTTGAGTTTGTTACAGAAGGACATGTGCTATTAGGGCTCTCAGAACAGCATCCCCGCTCTCCGAGCCCAACGTGGTCCCTCCTGCTGTCACTGTTTGGGACTTTACTAGCAGTGCTCACACGGATCCATCATGGGATCGGCAGGCTTTGGTGCTGCTGCCTGGCAAGGAGCCTGGGCTTCTGGACACCTTCTGCGGAGAACGGGGTGGTCGCACCTCCTGACACCCCCAGGTGCTGGGGGCTTGTTAATAGGGATGGCACCAGGCCGGATGCTGACCCAGCCCACCTCAACCTCAACAAACCCGTGTTGATTTTCTAACCTGGTGGTTGAAACCAGGTTTACAGGTAACCAGAGTGGACGTTCCTCTTCCTGTGCCCAGGGGAGGAGACTGTACCCTCCCAGAGCTTAACTTGGTAGAAATGCTGCTTCCAAGAAAGCCCATGCCCTGCCTGCACCTGCAAAAGCAAGGACAGAGTTTGTATGATAACACCGAACTGCCCTTGTACCGCCCTGCATGCCCCCACAGAAGGAAATCCCCACCCAGGGCACAGGGGACGCCCTTTCCTGTCCGTGCCCCAGGTAAGGGGGTGACCCCCAGGGTAAGTGGGTGACCTGGCTCAGCTGAAGGGTGTCTTGGGTGCCAGGAGGACAGGACTGACCCGAATCCACCACCCAGCCATGCTCTCCCCAACCAGCATCTGCCTGCTCTTCCCAGGTCCTCCGGGAGCCCTGATGGCATCCCCCAAGGGAAGGGTGACCCCGTTAGTGAGAGACATGTGAAACGTCCTGCAGAGCCAGGTGAGCAGAGAGAGAGAGAGAGGCAGAAGCCTGAGCAATCCTTTACCTCCCCTCACGCAGGCATATCCCATGATGTCTCCTCTTCTCTGCCTTTGTGACAGCCATACAGTTCGGCACATGGGTAGAAAGGGGCAAAATCCTCTGCTGGCTGCTCCTTCTGCAGAGAGGTTTTCTGTAGTGCAGGATCAGCCCCTGTGAGAAGGCGGAGGCATCCTCTGTCCTCCCCTTCTCTCTGCCTCTAACAGAGGCACTGTGACCCCGGGGCTCTGCTGTTGGGAGGTTTCCTAAAATAAGGGCCTCTGCTTCCCTCCCTGAAGCTCCTTTCTTATGGCACCAATGCATCCACCAGTGAGAAATGACCCCCAGGTCACTCTCCCCTCCTTCCCACACCGGGACCCCATGGTCCCCCAGCCTCCAGCTCGCATCCACCCCAACCTTGACATCCTCTTCCTCAGCATGGCGGCCACTGACTCCTTGAACCATGAGGGACAAGACAGATGTTTGCCAAAATCTCCTGGGAGCGTGAGTGGACCTGCACCCTGCATCCTGCATCCCACGGAGCTCCTCTGGGCAGCCCGGCCAGCGCGGGTGAGGGTGGCTCTCATAGCACATGGCCATCAGGGCCACCCCCAGGCCAGGGTGAGCCTCAGTGCAGGCAGAGAGGCATCGTTCTGTGGGTCCCTCTGCACCAGCCAGGTACCCGCTACTTCTCGCTTCCCACAGCCTACTCCCAGCTTCTGCGGTGCCCGTGGGTGGCAGGAGGGCACAGAGCAGTGCCATGCATCAGTACGGGGAACACTGACAAGCTCCCTGGCAGGTCTCCATCCCAGCAAGCGAGGGTGAAGACGCTTCCCCGGGGCCAGCTCTGCTTTCAAGGGGAATAAAACCCCTGTGGGGGCTGGAGGGGCTGAGTCATGCAGTGAGGAGGGTGCGGGGCTCCCTGCAAGTCACGACTGTGCAGAGGAGCGGGTTCGGGGGATGCTGTGCCCCCGGGAGGTGCAGGATGAGGGGGAGATGTCACTGTGACATTTAGGGCCAGGCAGAGATCCAGTAACTTGAACTGGAGGTGCTGGCAGGCTGTGGTTCCCAGGGAAAGGCACGGCCCTTCTCCAGCCCCTACTGCTTCCCAGGTCGGGGTCAGGAGTGGCATGGGAATGTGCCCTGCCTCAACACCCTGCAACAGAGGTGTCACAGGGCTGCATGGATGTGATGGGGAGCGCTGGCAAGAGGGATGAGCTGCTCCTGACAACACCCGAGGTGATCAAACAGTCAGAGCAGGCTGAGGACGCATTCCAGCTCCCATCGTGCCAGTCCTTCATGGGAAGAAACTGGGATTAGGGGTGACAGCAATGTGTTCTTGATGTATTACACGACTGTAGGACCTTGCCATGGGCAACTTATGCAGGGGGTGGTTCTTACGGACACGAAGCTCAAATTTTCCAGTGCCCAGCAGGTAAAGCCTCAGTATGTGGATCTGGGGCAGAACAAATCCAAAACAACCAGCCAGGCACATATGGGAGCTTTGTGGAGACCTCTCACCCCAGCTGGCACCTGAAACACCGGGGGCGGGTGAGGCTGAGGCCG
This sequence comes from Strix aluco, assembly GCF_031877795.1. Taxonomy (NCBI): domain Eukaryota; kingdom Metazoa; phylum Chordata; class Aves; order Strigiformes; family Strigidae; genus Strix; species Strix aluco. The sequence goes on along the minus strand of NC_133934.1, from coordinate 88,626,180 downwards.
GCCAGGGCTGGGACTGGGGTCACAAAATCCAGTCCCAGTCCAGGACAGGCAGATGATGCAACTCTCCTGACAGATGTGGGCAGAGGACAGAAGGGCCTTTCTACTTCTGAATGCCAGGATTGGAGAAAAAAATGCCTTGAATTTGGGATAATGTGGCCTCCCAAGTGGCAAGGAGCTCAGTGAGCCTGCTGGGAGGAGGGAAACTGTGCTATGGCCATACCTGTCCATGGGTACCACTGCCCAAAGCTGGGGACCCCATCCCTGGACAGATCTCATCTGTGGTGGATGATCAGCCAGAGCAGCAGGTACTTCGCTCTGCCGGGGCTGCTGTCACGCAGTTTCCCAGGCTGCCTGACTTTACCTGATTACGCATCTGGTTAAGATGAGCGGCTGAGACCCAGCTCCCTCAGCAGCCCTTGCAGGCAGGCAGACACCAGCTGGGCTGTGAGCAGTGAGGAGCGGCTGAGTTGTCACCCTCCTCTGCCTCCCCGGCCTCCAAAGGGTTAAGTGCCAGTTTCCGAGTGTCTCTAAGGTGACACCAGGCTGCCTCTCTCAGTGCAGCTCCCCGCAGCCCCCCTCCCCACGCACACACTCACGCTCACTTTCTGCTTTGTCTTTTGAGGGCTGCTGCAGGATCGGTGCACAGGCACCTTCCTCGCTGTCTACCTCTGCCTGCCTCTCCTGCTCGGCTGCTGCTGCTGGGGACGCCGAGGGACGTGCCTGGCCCTGGGGGGACCTTGCAGAAGGCAACCCGAGAGCTCTCCTTCACTCGCTGGGAGCATCGCCATCCCTGGACGTGCTTTCTCCCAAGACCCTCTCTCTGGCGAGCACCGTGTTTCCCGCTCCCTCCCCACTGCCCTTGCAGTGCCGGCACCTCCGAGGAGCAGCACCAACAATCCCCGGGTTTCTGTCAGCTTTTCCTCCACTTCGCAGTGGCAAGGCAGCAGAGACAGAGAGAGGCTGAGCTGCGGCGCCTGAGCTCCCCAAACCGCTATCAAGAGGCCAATAAATACCACTGCAAAAAGTTGGACACTGCTTTTTCTCTGTGCTTGTGCTACCCCAGGGAGTTAAGCCTCGCTGGGATTGTCCCACGGCCCTGGGGAGACGAAGCAGAGCAGCACCGTGGGACCCTGCGGGGCCGGCCAGAGCTGCCCTGAGAGGTTGTGGGGGCAGAGCAGGACTCCCTGCCTCGGAGAGACACCTCACTCCAGCATGGCTGAAGGTCCTGGGAGCTGGAGAGGCTTCACCCCGGCCAGGGGCGATGGCGAGGTGGCCAGAGGGGCTACGGCAAGCCTCTGGGGAGCAGCGGATGCAGAGAGCAGCGGGCAAGCACAAGGCTTGGGCCTCCGCAGCGTGGATCCGGCTTGGGAGATGAGAGGGGCGGTGGCGGTGGCAGAGGTGGAGGAGCAGTTCCTGCACTTGGCCATCAGAAAGCAGGTCTCCTACAGGTAGGAGCCCTTGGGTCCCTGGATGCCGGGGCTGGGCTGGGCTGGAGGTGTGCCCTGTCTGGGGGGCATCTCCCTCTTACGGGTTCAGGGCCGGCTCTTCCCACCGACCATCAGTGCATTCCCACCAGAAACCATCTGACCACAGGGACAAGGGGTCCAGTTAGCCCCTTCCCTCCCCACCCATGCAAAAGCCCCCTCTCCAGTGGCAGTCCCCATGTCACCCTCGCAGGCCCCCTTACTTCTCCCTCTACCCAACTCCCCTTTCCCATCCTGGGGCTGTGATGCCTCCCAGGCCCCTCTCCAGGCGGTCTGTGCCCAACAGCTTCCCATGAGCTTTGGCACAGAGCCGTGGGCTGGACGTTTCCCTCTTTCTCTGCAACACTGGCTGCTTATCACTGTTCAGTGCAGTGGATACAAGGGACTTCTGATAATGTTGATTCTCCTCTTCCTCCTCTGCCCCAAGGCAAATGTCCCCTTGCTTGATTCCCAGGTCCAGAAACCTTGATCCCACCTGGGGAGACTGAGCAACGATGCAAAGATGAAGGGTCTGAGGTTGGGGCTTAGGGTGGAAATGTGCCCTTTGGGGGCACCTTGCAGCAAGACGAGTACCTGTCCTGGCTTTTGGTGCAATTCTTCTGCCGGGACTGCCCTGCTTACCCACCCCTGCTATAGCCAAATAAAGCCAGTGGAGGCAAAGTGTGGTTTTCACATTATTTCCATATTTTATGGGGGCCACTGCCTGGTGATGCTCAGGTGAGCTCCTATTCCCAACTCCAACCATACTGTCCAGAATCCTGCTTGGGTCAGCACCTCCAGGAGCTCAGCTCTATTCTTTCTCTCACAGTGAATAAGGTCTGGTGTCTCCCCTTTCTTTCACAGTTTACTGCCCTTTTACCATTTAGTAACCCTGAAATTTGCAGAATGGCTCTCAGGTGTAAGTGAGAAGAAATCCCTCAACCCTGTGCCTGCCCGGAGTAAAAGCAAGCACTTGCAGGGCTGACCCTGGTCTGCTGCAAGGGTCTGGGACTGAGTGGAGGGAAGAAGGCAGGACCTGCCTCCATACCCTTCTCCTTAGCTGGCTTGGCCCAGGGACATCTCTGTGTCCTCCTGAACTCAGTGTTACCATGTCATGCTGTGCTCAGCAAGCACCAGGTAGTTTACAAGCAGGTGGAAAACCAGCACAGAGGATCTTGGTGCCATGCCTGCTGCCATGGCAGGCAGAAGCTGGAGGGTCTCTCCTGCCACCAGCCTGGGACTCAGGGACCCCAGGACACAGAGCTCTGCTGGGGGTCAGATTTCGGGCAGGAGCTATATCAGTCACTCCCAGCTGTGCTCCCATGCCTACAGCAGCCCTTCTCCCCCCTTGCAAGGGCTGTAGTGCAAGCTGTGAGCAAATTGCTCTCTAATACCTCCGTAATGGGAACTAATGGGCAACTCTATTAATGCCTGCAGAGCAGGAGGGGCCCCGGAGCTGACTCATCTCCAGCGCTTGTTATTCCTGCAGTGGGTGGCAAGCAGGAGTCCGGGTGGCAGAGTCCTCCCCCAGGCAGCCCTGTGTCCCTCAGACTTACCATGGGCTAGGGCAACACACAGCCCTCCTGGCCCTTATTCGGTAGCCGGGGCGGCTCACTGAGGCACTGAGGCACTGAGACCCTTCTGGCTCTGCCCTGACGCCACCGAGGATGAGGGATTACCGTGCGAGTGGAGGGAGCAGAGCAGGATTTTCTCCTCTTAGCTGTCTTCCTCCAGATGTGCAGTGTGTTTTGCGAACGGATTGGCCAGCTGCAATTATCCAGCCTCCCCAGGGGAGGAAGGGACCATATTGCAATCTAATTTGATCAGCCTGAATTTGCTCCAGAATTGTCTAAGGTTGCTGGGGATTGTTTACATCCTGCTCGTCCTACCCCGGCCGCCCCAGGCGGGCGGCTCCGCTGACACGCTCCAGCCCATGCCGCCCTTCCGCAAAGCGCCTCTGTCCTCCTCGACCCTCGCAAGGGTTCTCTTTGTGAGGGGCTTTGCTCCATCCGACATGGGCTTTGCAGAAGAGAGGAGTCTGGTGGGATCGGAGGGGATGCTGCAGCTACCTGCGGGCCAGTGGCGAGGGTGGAGGCTGTGTTTGGGATGAGATGTTTCCCCCACCCTCTGTTTCAGGCAGCCGAGCAAAGGGAAGGGGAAATGGGAGAGGGAGTGTCTGGGGGTGGAAATCTGCTTGTGCCGTCCTGTGACGCCCGTGCAGGGTCGGGTCTGGCTGCTCCCCGGGGCAGGTCAGGCGGTGATGGAGCTGTTGCCCAGAGCTGGGCTAACCTTTCAGCAGGTGCCCCTCCTGCAGCACAAGAAGCCCTGAGGGGGCTGACAGAAATCCCCTCGCCGTGCTGCCTGACTCTGGAGGCACTTACTGAACCCCGGTATTGAGTTTGGAGGGCCTCCTCCATGGGCTGTGGGCATCACAGGTGTCCTCAATGTCAAGCGAAGGTTGGAGGCCCCAGTCCTGCTGCTGCCAACCTGCCTGTTCCTGCTGGGACCCATTAGTCATCACAAGGGGCAGGTGGCATGAGCTGCTATATAAAGGTTTTGAAATGAGCAGAAATTATATTAAGCCCATGGAAATAAAGTTCCTTCCATAAATAGCTGCTGTGGTGTATGGAAGCGCCTTGGGTGGAAGAGAGCTCAGCGCTCAGGTTATATTTAGGGCTCTGAGTAGCAGTTTCGTGCCAAGCTTATTAATGATGCTGGCTTGTGCACCAGATTTGCACATTCTGGGATAATTTTCCCAGTAGGGAGGTGCCTCTGCAATGCCAGAATGGCCCCATGCTCTCTGCCACCGCAGCAAACCCTGAGGAAGCACCAGGGCTTTCTGCCTCGCTCCCTGGAGAGTCACTTCGGCCAAGGGGAGTCCAAAGTCAGCTCCTGCTCACTCCGGGTGTCTCCACCAAGGTGTTACGGTGGAGCAGGAGCATCTCTAGCTCCTCGAGTGGGGCAGCTCTAGTGACAATAAGGCAGGTTAGAGGCTGGAGGAGCTTTGCTCTAGGAAAAGCCCTGTGACCCAGAGCAGGGGACGCCTGGCACAGCAGCACCCTGCAGCCTCTCCTGCGCCATTCCGGGCTCGCTCTTGTCTTTGGCATTTTCTCTGTTGCTTTCGGGGTAATGCTTGCAGCAGTAGCCTTTGTCACTGCCACCGCTCCCAGCAACCACAGAGGTGTTTACCCAGAAAGGAAACCACAAGTGCACAAAAGCTCGCTGCATGGGCTCCCCACAGGCTACGTCTATGGGGCGAGGGACGGGCCAGGTATCAGACAGGTCCCCTCCTGCACTCAGCCACCTCTGGAGGCAGCACCCAGCACAGCCCATGCACCATAGGGCTCCTCACAGGCATCTTGCAGCAGCGGCAAGAGGGGTCCCTGTGGCCCTCTGTGCCCCCCAGCCTGGCATTAGCCCCTGTGGAGCAAAGCGGGACGTCCCCTTGTCAGCTCCCTTCCCTGCTAGCGAGATGTGGGGCACCTCGGCTGCTCGGCGTGGTCCCCGGCTGGCAGAGAGGACACAGCTAATGCATCTCACAGGGCGTTCTGTGCCAGGGAGCTAAATATAACCCAGAGATCAGAGTGGAGGGGGCTGCTTTGTAATGTAAATAGCAAGGGAGCTTGGTCACAGGCACAGGGGAAGGCAGGGCAGAGGGGAGAACTGGCAAGGCCTACTGGGGAGCAGGAGGTGGGTGGTTGCAGCTCTTTGCCATCTTCTCTTCCTGCTGCCTTTAGATCTGGCTGGGCTCCGGAATTTTGTAAAGTGCCGGGGCAGAGGGTGTGCATCCCCCTCTGTCTCAGCTGGCAGGGCAGGGGCTGGGGAGGAAGGAAAGGAGAGCCTCCAGCTGCAGGGAGAAAGGGGCAGAGAGGAGGCCTCCTTCTTCTGAGTCCTGCCTTCTAGCCTTTTAATCCTGTTAGCCCGGCTGTGCAGAGCAGCATAATCAAATTCCCATTCATTCCCAGCAAGCCGAGCCCGCTCCGCTCTGACAGAGACATCTGTCTCTCTGTCCCTCTGTGCAGCCGGGGAAGGGAGATGGCTGGCACCCGCTGGCACGGCTGGAGGGAAGCTCACAGCGCTGGAAAGTCCTGATGACCGGGTGGCTCCTCACAGACCCTGGTCGGTGGTGGGGTGACAAGCAGGCACAGGCTCTGGGCACAGGGGTGGGATGGGTTTGGAGTGGGCTTCATGCGGTGCACGGTGCTGGCGTATATTCACTCCATGGTTCTCATCCTGGATGCTCCTAGGTGCTAGGCACTGGTGAACTGGGGACTGGGCTGAGGGTAACAAGAGATGGAAACATCCCAAGAGGCAGTTCTGGAGAAACTGGGGGGCTGTGGGTACACCCTGGCCACGCAGTGACATGCCTGCAGCAGTGCCAGAGCAGGGCAGCATCATGCAGCCCCAAGCCTCCATCTTAAACCAGGCACACAGCCTGGTTTAAGTCGATCCAAGACTGTGCTGCTGCCAGAGGAGATGCTCCTGTCCTCCCTCCTGCTGATGTTTTTCCAGGTCAGGCAGGCCAGGCCAGCTCCCTGAGGCAGCAGAAGACACAGAGTTAGCCTCCCCTGGTTGTCCCCACAGCCAGGGCCGCAGCCTTGTGTGTGGTGGTGGCATGTGGGGGCACCGTGGGGTGGGACTGCCCAAGAGCAGCAGAGAGGTTGTGTTAGGGACAATGCGAAACTGCACCCACAACACTCCTGGGTGGGGAGAGCTGGGATCCCTGAACTGAAATTGGAGATTGCAGTATCCCCTCCCTTGGCCATCCCCTCCCTTATCTGATCCCAGCTCACAATGAATCCCACAGGCAGGTATCCTGCCAGGCTTGGGTGAAACAGGCAGATTAACCCCTTCCTTACCCGGGGACTGCACACACTTATCACAGAGAGATAGGGGTGTTGATCACAAAACCATCCAGCACAGTGTCCCCCTTTCCTCTCCTGTGCTGCCCGAAGAGAAGCCAGTGCCAGCAGGGTCTGTCCCCTCTGGTCTCCTGACCAAGAGCAGCCAGAACTGGGGTTCCTGTGGGATCCCCTCAGTTCTGCACCAAGCCCAAGAGACAGGACTATGGAAGGACACACAGACACAGCACAGAGGATGGTGAAGGTCCCCGGGCAGGGCTTGTTACTTCTCTGACAGCCTCACCAAGCCCCGGGTGCTTCCAGGTAAGAGGACTGGACGTCAGTGCCACCGGGCAGAGCACGCAACATGAAAGGGAAACGTCTGCAGGCAGGGAGCAAATGCGACCAACCCATCATGACATGCAAAGCGGCGGGGATGATGAACCCTTTCCGTGATAACAAAACCTCTCCCCTCCCCGATCTCTGAGCTGGAGTTAGGCATCCAGGACCTGCCTTTTCCTCCCTCTGCATGGTAATTAGTGCAGTGGGTTGTGTTTGGTTTCAGAGCTTGCCTGGCGAGATCAAGGTCTGCCGATGGTTTTTTTTTCCTTTTGATGATGGAGTTTACAGCAAGCCCATGTGCCCTTTTAGAAATGCCATCCATGCAGGCTGCAGGGACTGTCTTTGCTTGCTTGCTTTTCCCTGGTCCCACAGAAGCTGTCCACAGACCCCCTCGCTGGTCTGAAGCTCTGCTGGAGCCAGAGCAGACTGAGCAGTGTCTGGTTGCAAAGAGCTGGAGTTTTTGGAGCTGGGGACAGGCTGAGCCTGCAGGATGATGAATGCCAGGCTGTCTCTCTGCTCTTTGGAGGCTGGCCCAGAGCTGCCTAGATGCTTGTGCTTCCTGCAGTGCCTGTGCCTGGGTCACCCAGGTGGTTTTTCAACAAACCCCAGTGCAGGACAGCAGATGCTCGTGGCTGGAGGGTGTTTGGAGACCCACCGCACAGTGGGGGACGCATACAGCCAGGGGGTTGTGAGTGCTGCGGCGCGGGCTAAGGATGGATGTGGCACGGGTCACAGGGTGGGCGGCAGGAGGACAACCCCGCTGCTGTGGCCCCGTTTGCATGGTAGTGCTGGGCCAGCTTTGGGAGAGGGGGCTGCCTCGAGCCCAGGGGTTTTCGAAGAGCCACCCAGCGAGGGAGGCGCGGCTCCCCGGCACGCAGCCTGGCGTGCCAGGGCGTGCTCCCGGCTTGCCGAGGGTGCCCACGACGCTTCTCCGAAGAGGGCCCGGCAGAGGACGTGGCCCCGTGCCATGGGCTGCCGGGGGACGAGTGCCGCGCAGCCGGCTGCGATGACAGCCGCCCTCACACTTCCAGGAAGTGCAGAGAGAGGAACCAGGTGGAGGGTGCAAACAAAGCCGGGGGCCTGGGGCGGGCGGCTGGGCGGCGGAGCACTGCCAGGGACCTGCCCTCGGGATGACTCCGGAAAGCGGCTGCCGGGGAAGGAAGAGCGAGAGTGAACCCCGGGCCGGCTGAGCGCATCAGCTCGTGCTGCGGCAGATGTGGCGGCACCGCTCCTGGGACGTTCCCCAGAGCCCTCCGGGCGACGCAGATATGAGGTACCCGCCGAGCCGGGCTCTGCCGCCTTCCTCTTGCTCACTGGGGGCCGAGGTGCTGGGGCTGGTGCTGACAGCCCGTGCTTTGGGAGTTGGGGAAAGGCTTCCCGTGCTTTCCCCGTGCCTCACCAGCAATCCCCTCCTCTTCTCCCGGTGCCAGCGCCGCGCTTGCGCAGCGCAACTTCCCCAGCGGGGATGTCAGAGGGCGGCGTGGGCACCCTCGACGCCGAGCCCGCGAGTGGACGGGGTCAGCGGGGCTTTGCCTGGGCCATCAGGTTCCTCCCGCAGCCGGTGGGAGCTGGGAAGCGTGTCCCCATCCCCGCCGGCCCTCCTGGGACCGGCGGGGGCTGGAGGTGGCCAGCGGGCCCTGCCCGGGGGTTACAGGGTCAGCACGAGCAGCCGCCCGGGGACCCTGCCCCGGGAGCCCCAACTTTCAGCCTGGCTCAGCTCCCTTGGGGGTGCGGGGGGAAGCAGCCGTCACGGCCAGCTCCTTTTCCACGCAGAAGCGGGCAGCCATCGCTCCGGCCGGGCGGGGAGAGTGTTTCCCGGCTCGGGAGGCCGCCGCCGCACCACCGGCCGTGCGGAGCAGGCCAGCCCCTGCCCGCCGAGCCCGGCTCCCCCGGGGGGACAGCGAGCGGCGGGGCAGCGGGCTGGGCGGAACGCGGGCGGGGAGCCTCGGCGGCACGGCCGGAGGTGGCTGCCGGTCCCCGGAGAGGGCGGCGGGGCCGCTGGCTCCGTCCGGCGGCGAACAATGGGAGGCGGAGGAGGAGGAGGAGCGGGGGGAGGCTCCGCTGCTGCCGCCGAGCTTCCTCCCGAGCGCCGGGGCTGACACCCGGGCTCCTGCGCCGGCCGCGCCGCGCCCGCTGCCGCCCCCCCGGGCCCCTCGGCCGCGCTCGGCGGGCGGCGGCAGGGGGCGCTGCGGGGCGCGGCCTCCGGGGCTGCCGGTGCGCGGCCGCGCTTCCTGCCGGCCCCGGCGGGGCGGGGCGGGAGCCGCGGGAAGCCCGGCCGCCCCCCGGTCCCCTCCCCTCCGCTGGCGCGGGGCGGCCGGAGCGGCGGCGCCGAGCCCCGAGCTCGGCCATGGAGGCGGCGCGGCCCCCGCCGCCCGGCGGTTCGCCTTCCGCCTCCTCCTCCTCCTCCTCCTCCACCGCTGCCGCCGCCGCCGCCTCCTCCTCCGGGGCGTCGGGCGGCGCCGAGCCCGAGCGGGGGCCACCGCCGCCGCCGTTGGGCCGCCGGCACAGCAACAAGCGCTTCACCGGCCTCAAGCTCTTCGGGCGCAGGTGAGCAACGGCAGGGGCGGACGGGCGGCCGCGGGGCGGCGGAGGAGGCCAGTCGCCCGGGGCAAGGGCTGGCCGCGGGCGCCTGGAGCATCCTCAACGGAGGCTGCGGAGCCGCTGCCTCGCCTCCGCCCGAGGGGGAGCTTCCCGCCGCCGGGGCAGCTGCCAGCGGCCACCCGCATCCCGAACCAGCCGCGCCAGGCCCCGCAGAGGCGGCTGAGCCCGGTGATAAAGCCGGCAACCGGCTGAGCGCGGCCACCGAGGGATGCGGGACGCGGTGCGGGGATGGAGGGGGGCGCGTGGGCATTTTCCTCTTGCGGAGCTCTTCACGCGAGCGGTGGGAAGTTGGGAAGCATCGCCCTTGCTGCGCCCGCTCTCCTCCCCGGCGAAGTCAGAGCCTCATCTCGGGAGGTTTTGTTTCCCCTCCCGCTCAGAACCGCCTGTCTCCATCCCTGCACACCCACCCTGCGCTTCGGCGGCCAGGCCGGCGGTCCTGCAGCACCGGGGTGACGGCTGTGCCCCGCCGGTGCTGCCTGCTGGGATCCCGGCTTTCAGCTACTGGGATCACTGGGATCGCGAGCTGCTTACCTCGCTTCCCCCCCAGAGCCAGCCGGGCTCCTCGTGCCTCCCGCAGCCTTGTCGATGGCCTTGTGGGATTTGGGGGATTCTCGACCCGCCTAAGGGCAAGTGGTGCCCCTGCCATACGAAGCTGTATGAAAACACTGAGTAACTGAGGTCTGAAGGGACCCCTGGAAGTCGCCTGGTCCACCCTGCCGCCTCGAAGCAGGGCCGAATTTGATCAGGCTGCTGAGTTTTGAGTGTCACCAGGGTGGAGACAGCACAGCCTCCCTGAACACTGGCTCCTGTGCTTCAACTCCTTGGGAATTTTTTTCCTCCCGATATCTATTCAGAGTTTCCCTTGTTGCAGACTGTGCCCATTGCCTCTCAGGTGGTTGCTGTGCACCTCTGGGCAGCATCTGGCTCAATCTTCTCTGTACCCTCCCTTCAGGTAGCTGAGGACGGTAATAATATTCCCCTTAACCTTCTCTTCTGCAGGCCAAACCACCCCGGTTCCCTCAGCTTCTCCTTGTATCTGATACCTGTCTTGGTGGCCCTGTGCTGAACTTGCTACAGCTCATCAGCATTTTTGGCGTAGGGAGGGCGTGAAGCAGGACGCAGTGCTCCTGGGTGGTGTCACAGGTGCTGGATGGAGGTGGAAGGCCCCAATTTCAAGCTCCTCAGCCAAGCTGGAGCTGGGAGTGGAGGGCCTGCAAGGTCACTCCACAGAGCAGTGTTCTGCTCTGGTTTCAGAGCTGGTGGCAGTGGCTGCCTGGAGCTCCTGGCAGTCCCTGGCCTGTCCCCAATACTGCATGGCATCTCTCTCTGGCTCCCAGGACTGCTGTTACTGCAATGTGTATTGGAGTCTACACCGAGGGGAGGTTTTCCACATGTGAACAACCTTCTGCAGCATGGACACATGGGCGAGAAGCAAAGTAGGGTGGGCAGAAGGTGCTGAGCTGGAGGGGGCCAGCACGGCCCCCGGGACGGCTGGAAATGCCCATCGGGTTGTTCAGTGCGTGGATGCTTCTCTCGCTCTTCTGCTGACGGAGGGACTCGGTTCTCTCTGGCTCGGGGTGATGAATGCAGCCCCTGGAGCTGCAGGGGAGTGAGGAGAGATTCCCACAGGCCCCCAAGAAGAAAGGGGCTCCCACACACGCCTGTGGGAGGTGAGCTTGGCAGGAAGCCATGCAGGATAATTGGCTGCACGCCACCAAATTCATGCCCACCTGAGCGTTGGAGCAGAGGACGGTGTGAAGTTCCAACTCCTCTGAGGGAATTGTGGGTGAAGGCTTTGCTGCACTTTCTTTTGGCGAGAAGTACAGCCAGCCCCTACCCCCTGGAATGCTTTCCAACAGCCATCGGTGAGGAAATTTGCACCCTCTTTGATTCTGGGCTTTAGCCAGAGCGCATGTGACTGAGAAGCAAGTCTAGAGGAAACTTAGGCAATGGGCAGGAGCTTGCTTGCTAGCAGCGGTGAGTCTCTGGAGAGCCCTGACTTCAAGAAGAGAGGTCTCCCAAGGTGGGCACGCGCTGCTGGGCTCTGCCCACAGCCACACCGGGAGGCACGGCCACGGCCAGGCGAGGGGCAGGTACACAAAATAGCAAGAGAGTCTGTCCCCAGGGCAGGTGAGCCCCAAGGGGATTTGAAACAAAAGAGGGGTGAGCTCCTGAGCTCTGGCTTCCAGTGGTATGTTAGTCCCCTGCGTTTTGCAAGCGGGCTTATTTCTGTACCTTGTAATTGTCTTCCAGGAGGGTGGAGTAGTTGGCTCCAGAGCTGATGGAGACAAGTGCACAATACGTGCATCCGGGCCATGGATGGGTAATTCTTTTAATTGGGCTGATAAAGAGATTGGGGCTGATCAGATAATAGGTGGTTAGGATTAAATTTCCTTCCTAGGTGCCTCGTTTCTTGTGCTGTGACTGAACAGCACATTTTACGCTTTCTGGGGGGAACTTGAGGAGGGAGCGTGAGTGCTGGGGACGAAGACCCTTTCTTGCTCTCACCTGTGCTGGAGTGGTGGGATGCTGAAATGGGTCTTCCCTGTGGGCTTTAGAGTCTTTAACACATCCCCCTTCAGAGGAGGTATGTGTGATGGCTGGGGCTGGTGTGACAGCATAAGCAGGGAGCAAAGCCACCATCGGGGCAGCCGGTGGACGGTTGCCCTGCAGAGAGCGGGGGACTGAGTTTTTGGCTGTGGTGCTTTGGCAGGCCGGGTGCTGGAGCCTGCACGCGAGCCCGAGGGCACCTGCCTTTGCCCCAGGGAAGGTCTGTGGGTGGCATGGCGTGTGGGTAAACGGCACTCGAGAAACTGAGCTGAGCACCCGCCTACGTCTTTCTGGGACGTTGCTTGTCACCGTCTTTCTTGCAGCTTGACGCTCACGCCCATGTGAAAGCTGGGGGAGATGTGTCGCTGGGACGGCAGCCCAGCCTTTCCCATCCCCTCTGTGCGGGGGGTACCGCTGTGTCCCCTCGAACCTGCCTGGCCCTTGGCCAGTGAGCGGGCCTAGCCAGGGTGCGGGGCTTTGGGTCTCCTTTCCCCCGGCGCGGGTGCGGTAGAGGGACTGCGTGGTGGGGTAAGCCCCAGGCACCCTGGGGGAAGGCCAGGCAGTTGAGGAGCCTGAAGTTTGTGATCTGTGTGCTGGCAGGCTGAGAGCAGCATTTACCTCGGGACAAACTTTTTCAACAACAGGCCTTGCTGCCAGCTAGCTGTTGAGCAATCGTCCTCCTCCTCCTCCATGCATGCAGATTCTGCACGCTTCTAGCTCTGAAACCCTCCAGCCTCTGCTCCCTGTGCGCTCGCAGGTGATGGGTGGCATTAACTGGGTCCTGGCCAGTGACACCCATGGGAGTCCCCCGCTGTCCCCTGCGGCGACACTTGGGCTTTTTGCTGGGCAGGTGGGATGTGCCAGGAGAGCTGTTCCTGCTGTCGCATTTGCTCTGCACTCTGTGCTCCAGGCCTGACCTCCCGTGGGGCGGCTCCGGGACTTTTGATCTCGCCGGGGGGAAAAAAAAAATGCTCTGGGCACACTGGGCAGCCGACGCAGCCTCCTGGCAGAGTGAGGCTGGGGTGGCCGCCAGCTTGTGGTGGGGCTGTTGGGATGGGGCAGGGAAGGGTCAGAGTGCAGGGGGCCTGGCTGCTTCCAGAGGCTGGAGTCCTCCTTGGTGTGGTACCTGCTTGTCACCTGCCTCGTCTCTCCAGCCCTGGGCACCTGCTGGCAGCTCTGCTGCCCTCCCAAGATCAGAGCAGGGGCTGGACCCTAGCTGGCAGGACCTCTAATCTGCTTAGGAGTTGGAGCATCCCTTCCAGGAAACCCTGTAATCTCCTCGAGGGGCTGATAGGAGGAAGGATGATGGATCTCTTCCCTCCTTTGAACAAAAACAATGGGGAGAGAAGGGCAGTGGAGGGGTAGGTCAGGCATGGGTCTTTGCAAGGAGGCAGTGTTGCGAGGGGAGAGGCAGAGCCACGAGTGGTACAAGAGGGGAGAGGCTGAGGGCTGTTTGATTGCGGGGGCCCTCTTGGGGGCTAAGAGCAGATGCTCTTTGGGCGAGGCCAGCCCTCTGCGATGGGGGGGATGTGCTCATGGAAGGCAACCTGAGCTCCACAGGTGGTGGGGGATGCAGTGTAGGATTTCCTTCACTCATCGTGGTGCCATGCCCGAGGAGCAGTCAGTCTCCCCAGAGACTTGGCAAAGCCTCTACATATAACTTCCAGCTTGCTCTCGGTGGAGCTCTGGTTTCTTTTTCCCAGGTGACTCCACAAGCTGAAGTCCCTGAGCTCTCAGCCACACGTTCACTTGCTTGCTGGCTCTTGTAAACGGGCACTGACTTTGAGATGCTGACCTCAGGAGCAAAGCTCGGCCTGCAGGCTGAGGCTTGGGCTCCTTCACCATAAACCATCCTTTTTGGAAAAGATGGGAACTGGCAGGAGGTGAATGGCTTCTGCTGGAGACTTTTGGAGATAGGGATTCTGGTGCAGGACTGACTTGGGGACAGAGACAAGGTGTGGAAATAGGGGAAACCTGTCCTGCTGGTTCTTGAGCTGGCACCAGGCTTGGAGGGAATAAGTGACTCTGTCTTTGCGATCCCGAGTCCGGGAGCTTTTCCCAGGCCAACTCTTCAGTATTACAAAGTAATACCCTGTGTTTCTGTTGCAACTTGCAGGCCGGGCAGCAGCTGCAGTCTCTCTTTGGGTGCTGGAAGGCTGTCTTCTCCTCCCCTTCAGGACGTCAGGTGGAGGGTGAAGCTCTGCCAAGGCAAGCGATGAAGCTGCACTGGCCAGGCCAGTGCCCAGAGGGGATGGAGTCCTCATCTGAGCTGGGTGTATGTGTTAGACCCAGCTGTTCTCCTCCTGCCCAAGGCTTAGGGGTTGATGCCTGGGGGTGTTAACTTTATGTTAACCGTGAGCTCTGCACCCAGGGGAAACTCTTCCAAAGTTTCTCTTCCTGACTGAGAGGACCTCTTCCCAGTCCCAGCTGGTAGGAGTTAATAGGCCTCCTGCCTCAGCCCTGCCCGCGGGGTGGGTTGTGCTGTCTGGGTTAGGCTGCCAATTCCAGTTTCTACCTGCAGCCCATGCCTGGGAACAGCCTGCCCGAGCTTTGCCCATCTCATGGCTGTCAGCCTTTCCCACTGGTTCAGGGCCTGGGGAAATGAGCTAAGCATCCCTCATCTTGGAGGAGCCCTTCTCAGCTGGCAGGGACTGGTGGAAGCTGGGGTCAGGTCGCTGGGGGTTTAGGGGATGCTGCCCAAGATGCGGGCACAGGGCAGTAGGTACGTGGCACTAGTGTGGGAAGCCCTGCTTTGGGGCAGCTGGAGGTCTGGCTAGAGGTAGTCCCACCTTTGGCTGCCACCCCGTCCTCCACATGCCCCGTGTCAGTGGGAAATGCCTTCAGTGCGCCTCATGGGCTGCTGCTGGTGGGCACAGCTGAGCTGCTGCTGCCATTCCCCTGGCATTACCGCAGGATGCCAGCTCACAGCAGGCTCTAGCCTCACCGCAGCCTGGTCCCAGCCCCATGGGAGGGCTCCCACCTAGAGAGGTGTGAAAATCCCACCCAGCACCATCAGGGAAGAGCTCGGTGTTCACCCCTTCCCCAGCTCTGCTCACTCCATCTCCCTCACCCTGCTCACCAGCTGCAGCTTGGCTCCGCGGGGCAGGAGCAGCCTCGGCTCCTAAACGTGCTGTGGCTTTGCAGAAAGTCATGGGGCCCTGCTGGCTGGCTGTCCCAGGAAGTCAGGGCAGCTAAAGGAGAGACTCGTTGCAAAGGGTTTTCCCCTGGTTTTGGCGCAGCTCGGCTCCCACATGAAATGTGGGTGCCAGAACAGTCCGTCCCTCCCTTACCCAGGTGCGGATCTGGATCTGGAGAGCGGCAGGACTCCTTCCTGCCCGCTCCCCCCTGACTGGGGGGGTCCCACCTCCTCTCTGGGGCAGGGCTCACTGGCAGGATGAGGAGAGTCAGAGGGTAGAAGTACCTAAGGCAGCTCGGAGCCTCCTCCTGAGCTCCTGGCCTCTGGGCATGGCCCGTAGCCAGCCTGGAGAGGGATTGAGGGGGGCATGCAGCTGGCCATGTGCCGGCCCCTCTGTGTGAAAGTTCCCTCTCAATCAGATTATCTGTATCTCGTCCTGCCTTGCCACCCCAGGCCTGGCTGGGAGCTGCTTGGATCCAGTGCTAAGCCTCTTACCACCCAAGCCTGAGGTCACCACGCAAGGGGATGTGGCGTGGGGCACTCTGGTGGCAGGCGCCTGGCAGCTGCTGCTGCTGAAATGTGGCGGGGGGGTGTGTGGTGTTTTCTGCAGGGATTTTGTGCCCATTGGATGCTGGCAGATGGTGGGATTAAGAGGTGGCGGGGACTTCCATCTCATGAGAGCTCCCAGGGGGTGCAGTCGGTGGCACCCCCATTACGGCTCCCAGCTGGGCTCTGGGTTGGCCTGGGGCCAGGAGATGCTCCAGCAGAGGATGCGGGTGAGGACCCCCGCCTGGGTTTGAGCAACGGTGTCACCCACCCGCAAGCTTTGTTGTCATTTGAACAATAGAGGAAGCAGATGTGGTGGGGGTGGGTGTTGGAGGGCTCCCAAGAAAGGTGCTCCCCCTCTGTGCTGGGTCACCAAGAGCTTTGCTCCCCAGGCCCTGGCTGGCGGTGGGTTGGGGCTCCCAGGGCTCAGTGCCCACACGCAGGGGCCAGAGGGTTAGGAGCAGGGAAGCTGCCCTGCCCTGCCCAAACAATGCCTCTCCGTGCGAGGCTTGGTGAGTGCCTTCACAATTTATTTGAAATTCAAATCCATGCCCAGACCCAGCGGTCGAGGTGAAAGCTGCCAGGAGCCGGGCTGGTGCGGGGGGGCAGGGAGGGAAACAGGGCTCCCTTTCTGTGCCAGCCTGGCCCCAGTCCCTGAGCCGTGCACCCCATGGAGGTGCAAGGCTGGGCACCCTTAGGCTCTTGCAGCCATCTGGGTCGGGCTGGAGGTGACTCTGGACTGGGCTGGATTAGCATCCCAGAAGCTGGAGCATGGTGCTTGGTGTTTGTAGACTGGCTCCGAAAAGACAAACAGCCGTGCTGACCCCAGCTCCATGGGCATGTTGCCTACATTGACCTCCATGGTTGACAGCAGGGGTGATGGTGTGGGTGCTGTCAGGGCCCCTGGGCTCTGCAAATGCCAAGGCTGATGGGGAGAGCATGTGGGGTGGAGGGATGGCACCAGGGCAGCACAGCTGTGTGCCAGGTGACCAGGCGTGTTTATGGGGAGGGCTTGCTGACCACTCTCTTTGTGTCCCTAGACTCCACCTGCCCCACAAAGGTGTCTTCCCTTGTCTCCAGGGCAGCCAGCCCGGCCGATGGGGATCCAGGAGGATAAAGCACCGGCCGGCGGTGTATAAGTATGTGGTATTTTTATTGGCTTGCACAGGCTCTGCAGTCCCAGCAGCTGCCACAGCGTTTCTGCTCAAGAGCTCTTCTCCCTTCCACCCACGTCTCACCCCACGTCACCCTCTTGTGTCTGCACTAACCAAGGTCGCCAAAAGCCAGGCTGCCTGCCTGCTGCCTGTGTCACTAACCTTGTTCTAGAGGGCAGCTCGCTGCCGGACTTTCATCAGCTAACGTGGCAGCCCCCGTTCTGCTGGTGTTTGGGGTGAAGGTCATTTGAGGTCTTCCTCCTTCATGTCCTAGCCATTGCGGGCATGAGGGCTGTAGCACCTAGACCCTGTGCATGCTGAGCGCTTTGAAGACCTACAGTGACAATGCTGAGAGGGTGGTGGTTTAGCCAAATGGCTGAAGCAACCTGAAGTTCAGTAGGGCTGGGGCTGCCAGACATGGTGGGAAACCAGGGCCTGGGATGCAGTCACGATTGCTGGGATGTAGTTGTTGTGTGGGAGCCAATACCTAGGCTAGCCATGGGGGCTCACGAGCACTCCCAAGGACATGTGGAGGTAGGGACAAGTCCCAGGCCCTGTTCCCAGGCTCCCTATGCCACAGTCTTTGTGGAGCAGCACATCAGCCTGGTCAGGATTTGACTGTGCTTGTGCAAGTGCTGCGCAGAAGCGCTGCGGTGGAAGACCCCCGCTGAGGACTGCTGCTTCCAGGCTTCTGCTGAATGGATTCTCTAGGTATCGCCCCATCTGCACAGCATCCTGGGCCTTTCCAAGTTTCCTGCTCAGTCTTCAGCTTGCCTGACCTTGTAGACACGAGATTCTTGTGTCCCAGTGCCGCTTGGGAGTCCCGTGGTTGGAGGTGTCGGGGGCAAGAGGCAGCATGTGGGTTAGTGCTCTGCAGAGGGGAGGTGCATGGGTTTTGGGGAGGCAGTTGGGTTTTGGAGAAGCCCAAAGTGCCGTGGGTTGAACACCAGAGGGCACGGTCGCTCTTCAGAGCTCTTCTGTGCTCTGCTGTGCAACCCCAGCCCTTTCTCCCTGGCTTGCTTCAGCTGAGTGTTGTGGCATGTCCCCTCTGCAGGGTCACTGACCTTGTCTCCTCACTCCTGTTTTTGCTTTCCTCTCTTCTGCAATGGAAGGCTTTGCAAAGTGTCCGCGTGGAGTTTTTTTTTGTGCTGCCGTGGGTGAAGTGGCCAGTCAGCTTGCTGGCTTGAACTTGTCAGCTGCTGCTGCGGGCTGGCTGATGCTCAGAGGCAAACTTCCAGCCAAGGCAGCTGTTAGCCAGCTCGCCACTGCACGGGTCTGCATGTCCTGGTAGCACTTGGAGCCGCACGACAGCACCCACCCGACCTCTGCACCTGGAGCCTGGGTTGCTCCCCGCACTCCGGTGGTCTCCGGAGCACCCGGTGTCACCCTGTGGGAGTGGGAGCAGAGAAACTCGGGGAGCAGAGTGAGGCAGCCCTGTGCTACTAGTCTGTGGTAAACTGTTAGCCTGTGCCAGGAAAGGGGAGAGTGGTGAACTCTGCATCGGCAGCACCTCTTCCCCTAGGATCTCCTCTCCAAAGGATAGTGGGAGAAAAGAGCCTGTCGGTGAGGCTGTAGAAACTGGCAGGCGTGGGGATGTTAGGATGAGAGAAGAAAAGGAAGCACATAAGAGCAGATATGCTGAAGGCGTTTAGAACAAAAAGGGTGGAGGAGAAAAAAAAAAATCAACTTCTCCTCCTGCCCTCCTGTTTGTAGCAGAGGGACAAGCTGACATTTAGCAGAACCAAGAAGTGATAGATTTAACATCACTAAAAGGAGTTACTTTAATTCTGACATGAGGTGGGGGAGAAAAAGACTTGGTAGCTCGCTGCCACAAGATGAAAAAGTGAAACCAAAGATTAGACTTGATATCAGTAAGCAGGGTCACAGTTAAACCAACAAAGGCCTTTCGGGTGGCAAAATCGGCATGTGCTTTGCTTAGTCATGGGGTCACGCTGAAGCCTTGGGACGCAGAAAGAGGAGGTGTCTTTCCTGTCTTAGCCTCAGGCTTGGAGGGGGGTGGGGGGAGATCGTTGGGGACTGGGTTTCTTGGGGATGCTGAGCAGTTTTCCCCTCGCAGACACCTGCAGGGGCTGCCACTTGTGTGGTTTCAGGTGCGTGGGACCGGGCTCACCTCGCCTGGAAAGCCTTACTCAGGGCTGCGTGGGGCTGGGGAGCCTCTCAGCTCAGAGTGGTGGTTTCTGCTTGAACACAGCAGACTGAAACCTGTGACAGCTGCACGGGATGCTAAAGGTCTCCCTTGCCGCCCATTCGCCTGCGTGCGTGTTTGCAGGGTGGGGGCTTAGTAAGTCATGGGGAGAAGGAGGAGAATGGCAGCAGGAAGGTTTGCCTGGCTGCCTTGAGGAGAATGTCCTTGGGCTTCCTGCTCCCCCTGCCTCCAGGGAAAGGGACTTGGAGAACCAGTGACCTGGTTTCTTACTGGTCTGCTTGATATGGAAGCATTTTGGGTCCAGCTAGAATCCACCCTGGGCATCCCTCTGGTCTGTTTCCATTTCTGTGGAGGGGGTGAGGAGCAGCAGGCAATGTCAGCAGGGGTCTCTGCTGTGCACAGACCGCAGGGGACAGGGAGAGTGGGGTGGGCATGGGGCAGCTGGAGAGAAGCTGCCTGGGCTGGAGATGGGGCTGGGGCTACTTTGGTAGCCAAACACAGCTGCTGTTACAGCGCAATTTAAATCTCCTCTTTGATAAAACTTCCTGCCAGTCCCAGTAGGTGGGTCATAACAGCGATGGACTGGGGACTGTTCCTAGGGGCCCTTCCACAGCCTCTCCTCCTCCTGTGGTCACAGCCAGCACCGTGGCCACCCTGGGGCTGTGAGGACGCAGGGACCTGCTCAGCTGCTAGTGGCAGGTGGCCCTTTCCTGGAACTGGGAAGGGAAGTCCGAAGGACTTGTACACTGTGTAGGGAAAGGGGCAGAGCTCTCCATCCTTCAGCAGCTGCCGCGTTTGAGGGCAGAGAGGGCTGAGCAGGGGTGAACAAATCCTCCTGCCTGCCCTGTGCATCTCCAGCTCCCCTTCCCCTCTGGCACTGTGAGAAAAGAGCCAAATGCAGCAGCTTTGGTGCTGGAGAGGTTTGCTCATGTGTCCTCGCCCACCACCGGCTCCTGACGCTTTGCAAAGGCCACTTGCTCCTTCTGCTGTGACGGTGGCGGTGGTGGTAACTCAACCTTCGGGCCTGGCTCCCCTCTGGTTAATGGTTTCCTGTGAACTGCTTTCAAGATACCCATCGGGGAAGGCAGCTGGCCGCCTTTGCCACGCTGGCAGCAACCTCCCCTGATGTTTTGTTGTGATTGTTTTACTGTAGTTTCTCTCCAGGCCCCAAGGAGCACTGGGCACGGTCCAAATTCACACACGCTCCTACACACAGAGAAGAGCTCTCTGTCTAATTTTAGCCATGACATGTAGGCAAGGGGAAGGGGCAAGCAGGAGGAGGCAGGGTGTGAAAGGACAAGGTCCCAGCTGCGGCCACCCGCGCTGACTCACTACGGCCACGTGCATGGCTATCGGCTCCCACGGCCGGGTGAATGACCAAAATAACAATAGCTGGTGACTCACGCCCGTGCAGGCATTGTGGAGCAAGCTGGCTTTCGGCGTGACTCCCCCTCCCCTCTCTGCAAAGGCCAAAACAGAGTTGGGTTTCATGGCCCTGAAAGGGATCTGGGTTGTGTTTAGCCCAGAGCAGGTCCCTGGGGGCAGCTGGGGGACCCGGATAGCGGCGAAGCGTGACGGGAAAGTCCCCAGCCTGGCTGCGAGACGTCCCATAGGTGGTTTGCTGCAACAAGGGCAAGTAAAAAGCTCCTGAGACATCTCTGGAGCCTGCCTGGACCAGACACTGTCTGTAACTCAGGAGTAAGTTACTCCTGTGCACGAGCACAGGCTCTCCACGGCAGGTGCTTCGGCTCTCATCAAGCTGTGCAAACCCCTTTATCGAGGTCCCAAGGAGGCGGGAGAGAATCGCCTCCTCGGTGGGTTCCTCCCCTTATCATCCACTTGCCGCTCAGAGGGAAGCGGTGGGGCATCCTCCAGCTACAGCGGGGTGCTCGGAGGGCAGCTGGATGCTGGAGGAGGGGGGGAACCCCCTCACTTTGTGGGCCCCCTCTGGTGCATGCGCCTCCGGTCAGGGGCGAGCTGGCCTCGGGGCTGCTCGGAGAGGAAGTGCAGTTGGTTATTTTAACGAGCGCTGTCAGGGTTTGCAGCGCTGGGAGGAGGCGGAGGGAGAAGCTGAGCGCTTGCTCTCCAAACTAGGACTTGGTTGGGGAGGGCTGGCCCGCCGCTGCTGCGCGGCCACCGCCACCCGCTCGGCACCTGCAGGAACCCCCACGCCGCTCTGGATCAGGTCACGGGAGCTTTTCCCCACGCTCTCCCCTTCTCTCCTCCTCCTCCTCCTCCTCCTCCTCGTCCCCCCATGTTTTACTGCTTTTGTTTGTGCTGGGTGGGGGATGGGAGGGGGCCGGGGGAGCCAGCCCTTAGTTCGTGGGTATGTTCTGAGCAGGAATTGGGTCTCACCCCGCTGGGGAAAGGCAGGGGCAAGCAGACCCTGGAGTCATCCCTGAGACACTCAACCTTGCTCCTGCTGAGCTGTGTTTGCTCCTGGAGGCTGGAGCGAGCCTGTAGGGCTACGAGCGGTCCCTGGGGCCAAGGCAGGGGCTCTGTAAAACACAGCTGCCATGGCACTTGGTGGCACTTGGCTGTTGTTTCCCCTTTGGAAGGAGGGCAGGGTGTTTCCCTGCCAGAGGTGCGTTTCCAGCCACCCAGCCTGCTGCCCGTTACAGCACGGGCTGCACCCTGCCAGCCTGTGTGGCATGGGGATGGCAGTGGGAAATCTGCAGGTGGCAGAGGACAGTGGCGCGGGGAGCCAACCTGTGTCGTGCCGGGACCCCCAGACCCTGGTCACTTTGCCCTGGGCTGGCTTAGGGAAGCAGGACAGACTTGTGGGCACCTGGTGTCTCTGCTGGTGCTGGTGGCAGTGAGGCGCCCTGCTTCTGCGGGAAGTAGTGGGGTGGCCTTCCTGATCCCTGCCGTGGGCTGGAGGGGTGCGTGCCGCTCCCATCTTTCTGTTATCGTTCCTGTGGCTGAGCGCCTGAGGCTCAATCTGGTTTGCTTTGGGAGGTGCAGAGGTCTTTGCATGCCTTTGGGAGGTCCAAAGACTTCCCAGCCCTGGGAAACGCTGCCTGTGCTCTGCGTCTGCCACACTGCAGCTTTATCTTTATGCAGGGTTCATCACCTTCCCCCTGGGGCTGCTACCCTGGGCAGATGCTGCATGTTGCCCTGCCCAGCATGGCACCATGCCCGGATATCGTCCCCACATCCAGAGGGAAAACTCTGGGGCTGCTTGGGGAGTTTGGATCGAACAGCTGGGCTGTGGGACTGGTCTCCCTTTAAATAGTGTGTCCCTCCTCTAACGGAGGCACAGAGCTGTGCGTAGGGAAGGAGGGACCAGCCCTGGGGAGGACGGTGGGAATCTGGTAAAGAAACCATGGGCTGGGCACCCAAAGTGCCGGGGTGCCCTGCAGAGCCCCCCGCCGCTTTGCTTCATGCGTGTCGCTCTGCAAAGGGAGCTCAGAGAGAGAGAAGAAACTCTCAAAGTCCTTCCCAGCCTGATCCTGCTGATGAGACCAAAATAGAAACTGCATGGCCGGCCTCTCCCCCGACCCCTGCTCTGCCTGGCCCCAGCACGCTGTGGTGGTTGCTCACCCTTTGAGTTTCATCCTGGATTAATTCGCTGCCTGAGGCCGTCAGTCTTGCCGTTTGGCTCCCCAGCCAAACACAGCGACAGATTGTTTAAATCAGGGCTGTCAGGTTTCTTGATAACCAGGAGGCAGATTATTTACTGTAGTGGCAAATAAATTTCATAATGTTATGATGGTGGAAAGTTGTCAAGGAATATGAATGCCCAGAGTCAGCCCAGGAGCCTCCAAGGAAACAGCTTTAGTTTAAATTAAGACAAAACACTGTCTTCCATGGATTTTGGGAAGGAAATCATGTTGTTGTAATGGGAACATTACTCTGAGCCTTAGGGCTGGCAAACTCCTGACTTTATGAAGTGTAAGTGGAGGGTCTGAAGTAGTCTGGCAGATGTGCCTCAAAGCACATCTCAAGTTCGCCCTGAGAAGGCAGTGAAGGGGAGGTGGCACCATGGCATTGTGCAGAGCTTGAGGAGAGGCCTGCCAAGATGGACCTGCCACCAGAAGTATGTGGGGTTATGCTAGGCACTGTAAAAAAGTCTCAGGCCCTTCTGCTCCCAGCCCCTGTACTCCCAGCAAACCAAACCTGAGAGCATTTTGTTGCGAAGGGGCAGGCAGGAGGGTGGGATGACCGATCTCTTTTGCCTTGCTTTGGTTGAGGTGGGGACAGCACTCAGGTCCCTGCGTGGCCCTGGGCAGTTCCTTCCACCTGGCTTTGCCCCTTGGAGAAGCCTCCCATAACAAGCTGCAAAGCCACAGTGTTTTGTTTCTTTGTCTTGCCTCAGCCCCCTGCAAGGAGCTGCTGGTGCCTGTCCCTGCATCTGTCCCCCTGCCTTGCTGGTTCAAAGAAGGTGGCTTAGAGACTGCATCTCCTCCGTGGGCATCCCCAGCTCCCGACGGAGTGTGAATCCCCAGGAAATGGTGCGAGGTTAAAGTTAGTGGCTGTGTCTCATCCCTGGTGTGGACTGTGTGTTGGTCTGCCCAGGGCACACACAGTCAGAAGTGATGCTGAACTGGTGATGCTGAGCTGTTGCTGCTACCCTGGGGTGTGCCCTGAAAGTCCTCTGAAAGTCCCCTGAAATAAAGCCCTTGGGCGAGTTTTCCTTCTGGCCATCTTGTGCAGGGATCTCATCGCCCTTTCATGTCTGGGGTACGTCAGGGTATTTGCATCAGGTCCGTGCACTGGAGCTGCTGCAAGACTGTGGAGCAGAGGCATGCATGTGTGAGAGCAGGAGGCTGAGCCTTGTGCTTTTGCTTGGCCGCGTGCAAGATGGGTACAAAGAGGCCAGACTGACGTTGCTGCCCATCCCTTGTGAAGCAGTGCAGTCAGTCCTGGGGCCTCCGGGTTGGTCAACCAGAGTGCCCAGCAGCACTGACAGGCTTCTGAGCAAGTTAGTAAAGCCCTTAGGTGTAGCGAGAGGTGCCTTGGTCTCACTGTCTGGGCTCAGTAGCCCTGGCAGGGGCCTCCCTGCAGAGAGGGGAGCTGGGGCCACATGTGTGGAGACCTCAGGGCTGGGAGGAGGGCAAGCTGCATGCCTGTGACCACTGGCCTGTTTCTAAGCTCTCTCACTAGGAGAGAGGTCTGAGGTCCCCTGGATCAACCCTGGACCTTGCTGAGAGATAGGTGGGAACCTCTGAGTGCCCTGCAAGGACCAGAAAGTGCCTTCTGCAGCCTGGAGGAACAACCTTAAGGTTGCAGCAGTAATCTCCTCCTCCACAGTATGAGGGTGATGGGACAACTGAGGATGTCCTTGGCCACGGTTTGCCCTGGGAATGCCATGCTCTGGCAGGTCAGGAGCCTGGGAGTGAGGTGCTGTGGCCCATGTGGGCAGTGGCACTTGTTGCAGTAGATCAAATGAATGAATCCTAAAATAGAAGGTAAGCACAGCCCATAGCTCACCCCTCGCGATGCTTTGAAAGGTTTGTGGTTTTGACAGAGCTTCCCTGTGCTGGGGGGAGCCGCATCTCCTTGCTTGTGCTGGACCCAGCATGGGGCAGCTCCTGACTCTTGTTTTATTCGGTGATGTAGGAGAGATTACATCTGGAATGGAAATTTTGGGTAGAAACAAACTGCGTGATTTGGAAACTTGCTGATCACTACTCACTTCACCACAACCAAAGCCCTGAGGGCTGCACCACACCTTGACCAGCGTGCTCCCTTCACATCTGGCATGGGGGCAGCTTCCTCAGCAGACCTCATCTGTGCAGGTTGCTCTTTGTGGCGTGTCAGAGAGGGCTGGTGGGGGAGCCCGAGGGAGAGGAGAGGTCATTGACTGATGGCCAGGAGCAGGACAGAAGAGTGGGGACAGGATCTGGGCAGGGGTGGTGTGGAGACGGCAGCATACATGGGAAGATTGTCAGAGCGCTGAAGTGAGGGGTGGTGTGAGCTTGTGATGGAAATGGAGGCTGAAGGCAAGCGATGGTATATCAGTGGGGCGGGAATGAGCAGCAGCTCCCTGGATGGGCGCCTGGGCTCTTGTCTCTCAGTCCCTCTGGTGTCCTGGCAGGGAGGAGACAGAGAGGCAGAAGCCCAGGAGATCTTGGTGTCACGCAGGGGTGGCTATTAATAACACTTACACTTTCCCTGTGGTTGAGCTGTGCGAGTCAAGCATCCCTGGCAGGGGAAGACAGCTTGTAAACTGAAACGGGCTCCTGCTTGCACACTGCCAGCTCCAGTGCTGCAGCAGCTCCCCAGCACCCACAGCAAGCTGGGACACAGCCAGCTGCCATCAGGATGGGCGCTCGTCACAGAGCTCGTCATGGAGCAGGACAAAACTCTCAGACTCGTTTCCCTTGCTGTAGCCCTGTGGTTGGAAAAAATGCTTTCCAGTCAACTAACTGGAGGTTTGCTGAAAGGTCGGGAGAAGTTGATGGTGTTTTTCAAGTCCAGACTTCTCTAGGGCTCAAGGCTTGTGCATTGTGCTGCCAGCGGTGTCCTGCAGTAGGGTCCTCTTGCCACCCTTGGTGCCAGGAGAGGGGTGCCAGATTTGGCACTGTATGAAGGTAACCTGGAATCTCCCTTGCTTCTGGGTGCTGGCAGGAGTAGACCAGGCTGCTGGAGGGATAGAGGGAATAATAATGTAGAGGAAGGGCCAAGCAGGTGTATGGCGCAGCATCCCCCTACGTGTCTAAGGGCACAGAGGGCCTGTTCAGTATGGTATGTGGGAGTTTGCTTGAGGCTAGTGAAGCAAAGCAGAATAATAGAGCTGAATATCAAGAAGCTTCTCCTGACATGGGCAGACCCTATGCCTTGAGGGACACTGCGTGTTTAGCCCTAGGAGTCAGCCTGTCTGGTTTTGGAGCTATCACCACCGCCGGAGGGATGGCTGCTGGCTGTCCAGAGAGCAGGATCTCCTCATCAGCCAGTCTGCGAGCTCTCTGTCCACTGAAGTAACAAGATGCAAGTTTTTCCTCTTAGATCCCTGCTCGACTTTCCAAGGACATTTAGGTCCTGCCACTGAGGTTAGCTCTGTCCTCAGAGTAAGAGATTGCAGCTTGCTCTGAGTGCCCAGAGAGCTTGCTGTAGCAGCCCCCTCCTCCCCCAGCTCTTGAGGACAGCGCTGGTGCCTGCCTGTACTCCGGGACATGTTCCTGCTTCAGCAGCATTTCTGCCCACCGATGCCAGGCAGGGAGCACAGGAGGCTGAGGACTTCTGAGGGGTCTGGTTAGAAACAAAACACCTCCCAAAAGCTCTGATTGCAGATCATGAGCAGACCAGAGCTGCTGTCTTCTTCCTCATTCACAGACAGAGATTGAAATGATAGTGTATAGCTGCTCGTAAGTCGATGTCCTAGTGCGTGCAGCAGTACTTCCTTTCCCACTCTGCAAATGCCAGGCTGCCTCTGTCCAGCCTCCCTACCTAACTGAGCTGAGCCATGCAGTCTGCAAAGCAGCCACAGGTGCCAGCTCTTCTCTGTCTTGTCTCTGACAAACAGTGGAGATTCCCAAGATGTGATGGTGTTAGGCCAGGGTCTTCCAGGGCTTGGCTCTTCTCCGCCCAGTGCATGGTTCCCCGGCTGCTCTGCACGCAGCTCTGCTGATGCACATCAAGCCTGGGCACCCCCGGCAGTCTGTCCATCTGCTCTGACAGCGGCAGCTCTCAACACCTGCAATACACTGTTTGGAGCTCAGATTGAAAGTAAGTTGTGAGAGATGGGGCTATCTTCACCCATCGTATCTGAGCTGCCACGTGCTGCTGTTGTGGGCTGTCAGATGGTTGCCCAGTAATAACCTTCACCACTGGTGGCTGGAATATGAGTCCATGTGCCTGAAGATAAAAAGGGCCGTAATCAGCTAGTACCCAAACATAAATGTCAAGCCAAGGTTGTTCTAGCAGATTTCCTCATAAGACTGTGGTGCAAAAAGGAAGGAAACTGTGTTGAGAGATCTTCCTGCCCATAGCAGCAGCTCAGCAAGCACTACAGAGGCTTCTTGCTGGTGAAATATCTGGGGCAGGAGGGAGCATCCGTTCAGCCCATTCGGGCTGTAGCCGGACAGTACATCTCCCCCAGCAGCTAAAGCCGACCAAAAAGGCTCTGCTGCAGTGTGCCGCACCCAGGCAGTGTTCTGTCTTGGTTTTTTTAACATTTTATTCATTCAGACAATTTTTAACACCTATTGGTATTAAATTTACTGTGCATTGTCCTGCAGAGGATGGGCAGAAGGGACAGGAATGGAGCACTGCAGTGTCGGGGACAGGCTGGAAGCTGGGTGAGCAGCAAAAGGTGCTTTCGCCCTCTGCAAAGCTGCACGTGCCTCGGTGGTGTGATAGTTAACCTGCTGGTGACCAAGTACCTGCACTGTTTGCTGTGATGGGACTTGAGAAATCCCTCTGAGGAGGTAGCTTTCAGTTCAACCAGGCTTTAGCTGCCCTGACGCTGCTCTCTGGAGGGCATTGCTGCCCTTCCTTCCCTCCTTGTGCTGTGTTACTGAGTACAGGCATAGCAATGAGACTGTAGATACTAAAGAGCTGGCTTCCTTGCCTACCAGGCTGGAGGAGTCCAAACCAAGCCTGGCCTTCTCCAAAAATACAAGCTCAGCTTTGTACTCATCTAAAAGACATAGAGGTACAGCCCAATGGGTTGCTTGTGGTACAAGCACTAAACAAAAGCTCCAGTTTGTGGCCCAGAAAATAACACATATGTCCCATCTTACGTGCATTTCCCAAACGAAAAGGGAAGCTTCTGACAAATTTGTCTGTTTGTGTGGACCTTGGGGCAGTGGAGGTTTGGGCCAGGGTGTTCTCCTGAAGGTCCTCTGATATTGATGACCTGCAAGTGAGTGTGTAAAAGAGCATGAGAAGGGAGGAAGGAAGAAGCAAGTGAAGCAGATGCTAGTCTTAGTGCAGTGGTGGGCAGCATGCCCATACTCCCGTGATGGGTTGAGGCGCCGCTTTGTACAGTGTGGAGATTGTTGAGAGTGGTGGTGGTGGCTTGTGTGTGCCTGCAGGCTGGCATGATCTGGAGTGTCCTGCTTTGGAAGCAATTGAAGAGCCAGAAGGTTACTTCTCTCAAACTGTGGGTCTTGGTGGGGTTTTTTGAGTTGTTCTCAAATAAATCCTCTCTATTTAGTGGCTGAAGAGAGCCGGCAGCTGGAGGGTGGGAAGCGAAGCACTAGCTCTGGAGGAGGGGAGCGCTGGAGCCAGCCAGATTCAGCCCCTTCCAACTCCAGCCTTTGCATGCTGAGCCACCAGCGCTGAAATTGCTGCAGCACCTTCCACCTGTGGCCCAGGGCTTTCCATGGACTGCTGCAGTGTCTGGGCAGCCTGTCAAGCTTTGAGGGCTGGGCAGGGAAAGCTCGAGAGCCCCAGTAAAGCTCTTTTGACCAGGAGAGGGAAGTTTTGCACAGGACTGCTGGGGTGATTTTCCTAGCCCTCCTCCATTCTCCCAGCCTCCAGCTCTCCCAGCCAGCTTTTACCAAATCTGCCTGCCCTGATTTTACTTGCCTAGTTGTTTTTTTCTTTAGGATTCAGTTTCCATTTGCTGCAAATTTGGTGGGGCTGGTGCTTAGCCAGAGCAGTTCCCATGGGGAAACAGGTAGACCAGCAGCACCAGGAGTGTGGTGGGGGTAGTTGCCAGGGCTGATGGTCACCTCGGGGTGCAGGGGCTCTGCCGATCCCACAGCAGTGCGCAGGGGATGCGGAGGGTCCCAGCCAGGCAGTGACACCTGCCCTGCCATTGCAGCACCCTAGGCTGAGCCGTGAAGCTCAAGGAGTTGGGGAGCTGTGGGGAGCAGGAGCCCCAGCAGTGTGTCTACCCAGCAAGCGGGTCCCAGCCCTGCCACGTGCCCCGGGTGACATCACCGTGTCCCCCTCTCCTCACTCCTGCCTTCTGTCCCCTGCCATCCCGCTGCCCTGACCCCCACAGCCCACCCGGAGACTCACAGGGGACCCTATTTAATTCCTGGTCTCTGTGTTAACAGCCACCATCCGGTGTGTGATGGAAACCTTTTTCAGGCGTCACTTTGGGAGGAAGGGGCTGCGGCGTGCCAGCATGGTGGCTGTGCCCACAGGCAAGGCCAGGCGACGCTCCCAGGCTGGGCTGCCCTCCGTCTCGCTGGCCCAGCGCCGCCATGGCTTGGGAGCCCCGCTGCCAGCCCTCTCCTGCCTGTGCCTGCCTCGGCGCCCTGACCCCGGCCCCCGCCGCCGCTCCAGCACCATGCCACCCTGTCTCAGCCCCAGGTTCGCTGTGCAGACGAAGCGCGGGGGCCGGGTGCGAGCCATCGATGCCCACCTGGTGGGTCCCTCCATCCTCTTGGCCAGCCTCATCCCTGCCGGAGAGGAGGGGGACGGGGTGCCCTGCACCGACAGCTCCGGATCCGAGTCTCCGGAGGATGGCGGGGTCAGCGCATCAGCGGGAGCCGAGCGGGGACGGCGTGAGTGGTGGGCCGAGGAGAGGTGGCTGGCCATGCTGCCCCGGCTGCGGCCGCTCCAGGCTGGGCTGCTGTCGCGGGGCCCCCGCTGCCTGCGGCGTGCCTCCTCCCACCGCCTGCCCACCGAGTTCATGTACGGCCGGGCCGTCTACGGCTTGCCGGGCCGCTACCGCCGCCTCAGCCAGCGCCGGCGCTCCAGCGATGTCCCCCGGCTTGGGCTGCTCCCCTCCGGCCACCCGCGGCTGCTGGCCCAGCGCTGCGTGGCGGTGGCCGGAGCCGTGTGCCCCTCTGCCACCCTCCCCGAGTGCTTGGGACTGGAGCCTGCCCGCCACGCCGCCCCGGATGGCTGGAGCCCCCGGCTGCTGTATGTATGGTGGCGGCGTGCAAGCGGGCGATGCTTCAGGAAGGGGAGGATGGGTGCAGATCCAGGCTCGGCAGGGAAGGAGGGAAAGGGCTCAGCACCGTTGGCCCTGGCTGCCATCCATGTCTTGCAGTGCTGTTCAAATCCCTTGAGCATCTCCCACTCTGGCCAGTGCTGCCTCTGATGCTCTTGGTGCATCCCCGGGGCTTGCAGACGTCCCCTCCTCCCAGCCTGGGGCTGAAGGGAGGTGGCAGGTCTGATTGTGGGTTGGACATGCACCCTTTCTCCAGCTGGCTGGCTCTGCTGCTCCTTTCCTCCACCCTAGCACATCTGGGAGCTCCCTAGCCCCGAACAAACAGCTGATTTTTTTTCTGGCCAGTTGTGCTGGTCCTCAAAAACACCCCAGGCTGAGGTGCCTTGGTAAGGGAGAGCTGTGGGAAGCCTCTGCGGGGTAAAGGCTCTGGGTTGTCCCTGCAAAGGCAGCCTCACCACCACAGCTTGGTGGAGCATCCCAGGCTCTTTTGCAATGGACCTTTCATCCCCAAGGGCTTTGACCCAGCAGGCCCAGGCTGTGCCTTTTGCTGAGTGCAGGGTGTCTTTAGCTGAGCTGTCAGCAACATGGCCAGCACCTCTGTGTCCTACAGGGCTGCCTCGCAGGAGCAGGTGCTTCTTGGCCAGTGGTGCTGGAGATTCACCTCATTTCCAGCCACTTGGTCCTGAGGATGCTTTTCTGCTCCAGCCTCACCATCCACCCTAGAAGCAGGTTGTGCTTTGCACATATTCCTCCTCCCCTGATCTAATAGCCAGCCCTCCTGTGTCTTCCAGGAAAGCTATTGCCAAGTCCAGCCTCCAGCACATGGTAGCCCAGCCAAACCCTGGGCTAGCCGTGAGGAACGACTCGGAGAGGCAGATACGCAGCACTGTGGACTGGAGCGTAAGTTGTAGCATGTTTTGCTGGGCATTGCATGGAATGGGCTCCCGGCCAAGAAACAGCAGGCTCTTCCCAGGCTGAGGCTTCCCAGGTGACTCCGGCCTTGACACATTTACGGCCTCCACCGTTGCCACCAGCTGGTGCCAGTGCCTGTGCTGCTGGCAGTGCCCTTTGATGCTGCCAGGAGAGGTTGCAGGCACAGGTGGTTCCTGGGAGGATGGCACAGCTCCGCCACTGCCTGCTTGTCTGCGCCTGGCAGCCGAGGTCTTCTGGGGGCCGGGGCTGGGGCCAAGAGACAGGAGCTCGCTTTAATCTACACCCTGAGGTCATAGAACAGAAGCTGTTTCAGAGGAGTCCCCTGCATTGAATTTGCCCCGATGTCTCCTCTCAGGGGGGATGGAAGCAGCTCCCCTGTGCAGGACACTAGAGTTGGTTTCCTGGGGCCTTCTCGTTTCCAACAGGTGGGCCACGGCAGCAGCTTCGTGAGGTTTGTCCAGATGTTGGCCCTGGTTGTTCTGTGCATCTTGTCTCTTTGCCTACACCTAACTCCAACTTCCCACCCCCACAGCATTGTCCACTACCTTGTCCCTCACACAAAGCATTTTAGGGGCTCAAATGCCATCTGGGGGTGCTCTCAGAGAACTGTGTTTTGTGTCTTTCAGGAGACTGCAGTCTATGGGGAGCACATCTGGTTCGAGACCAATGTCTCTGGGGACTTCTGCTACGTTGGGGAGCAGAACTGTATGGCAAAGCTGCTGGTGAGTCCCCTGGGGTCACCTGCCTCCCCGGCCAGGGCTGCAGATGTGGGCTGTGCTGCCACCCTGCAGGGAGACTGTGAAGGCCACACTGCTGCTGCTGGGGGACATGCGGGGGTCTGGGGGGCTGCCAGGGTGGGGAGTGTGTCCCTCCTACCTCTGTGTCCCCAATTTCTGCCAGCACTGGTGCTCAGTTTGCAATGGGAACCTGGTGCCGGGCTGCCGCTCACCCGGAGGTGATATGATGATATTCCAAGGAGAGGCTGTTGGGATCCCACACCCTTAGAGGGACGATCTGAATTCAAGAATAGATGAATAGAGGAGAAAAGTGAGCACTGGAGACCCTGGCCTGCTGCCTCCTGACCCTGCAGGCAGCACTGATCTTACGGGGGAGTTGCTGCAGTCCTCCCTCCCAGCTTGCAGGCTCAGTCCTGCTTGTGGTGCAGGACACAAGCACTGATGTCGTCCTGTGCCTGCCCGTGGGACTTACCACGGGAGCCCTGCAGGTGCCTCCTAGACCAGCTTCAGTGCTGCTCTCAGGCAGTGTTGGGAGAGGCCAAGGACTGTGGGACAGGACAGCGGGAGAGCACCTCCCTGCTCCCAGACTTGAGAGCATCTGCTCTAGGCACAATGCTTAGATCCCTTCACTTGCAAGGGGTCTAGGTTATGTCTAACTTTCCTATAGGACTTGTTCTGCCTTCTGAACTATATGAAGGAGGTGTGATGGAAAGCTGAGCTTGCCGGCCTCTGAACACTACTATTCACATGCATGTTTTTTCCTCCCTGTTTCTCATCCTCCAGCAAAAACCTCTCTCCAGGCGTAAGTGTGCAGCCTGCAAGATCGTAGTGCATACACCCTGCATCGAACAGCTGGAGAAAGTGAGTAGAGCCTGTTAAGCCCTCTCTGTGGCTTGCAAAGCTGTAACAGCCTTTTCCTGGGCAGCCCTTCCTTTTGCGTAGTGAAACACAAGGAGATTGGGGAACCGCAATGTCTCATTGCAAAGAGGGGTATTCTGAGGAGACAATACCAAAAGGAGCATCTAGTGACACGATTGGGACCCCAGGCCCCGTTTTGTTCAGTAACAGAGATAAGTGAGGGGTTTCGTGGCAAGCACCGAACATCTGCAGAGGCTCTGGGCCTGCTGTAGTAGAGTAAACGACAGGAGGTTTCCTTTGGGTATGATGGTTTTACCGATTCCTGTCATGTGTGTTCAATCTACAGATAAATTTCCGCTGCAAACCTTCCTTCAGGGAGTCAGGATCCCGGAACGTACGGGAGGTGAGAGACATGCCTCGGCTGCTGCCCACATCTTAATATGATGCCATTAATCACACATTAATCACACATCTGCCCCCTCCCCTTTCCAGTTTGGTGGCAAAGACGTCAGATGCTGCCAGCATGTTGCCCGTCACAGTGCAGGCATCGTTCTGCCTCCTGGCTCCAAGGGGATGGTGCAGGGAAAGGGGTGTTTCTTTGCAAGGCAGTGGCGCAGACTGGGTGTGAGGAATGAGGAGCTCGCAGGCAGCAAATGCAGAGCATCTGCTGGTTTGCATGTCCTAAAACTCCTGCTTCTGCATGGGGGGAACCTGCAAACAGTGTTTTCCAGGAGAGTTTTTGCCCCGCTGTGCTGGTCCCCAAGCACATAGAGGCTGTGGCAAACAGCAGGTTCCCAAGTCTCCCACAGTTTGGAAGGATGCAGTATGGGCTCACTTCTGGCTTTATCATGCAGCCCTGATCTGGGTGCCACAGGTACTCCAGGTAGCAGTGAAAGATGCCTTCAGTGGTTCTGTCAGTCCCCTTTAACCCATGTTTTAATGTACTGGGCTTAAGCGGTGGCCTGGGACCTGTCCGCTGAGCTGCGCTGGTGGAAGCACCCAGCAACCCTCATGCTTCACCCTCCAGCCCGTGGAGCCAGTGTAGCCCATGCAGTGCTCTGGAGTGGGTGTGGGTGGCTCTGTCGTGGGCCATTTTGGTAACACAGCTGCTGCCCCCATACCGTGTTTGTGCTGGCACAGCAGACACAGTAGGGGAAAGGTGCTCAAACACAGGGCTGCCTGCTCAGAAATGCCAGTATCACCTGGTAAAGTGAAGCTTTTAGCATCACTTTAAACCTTCCTTTCTTCCTTTGCTTCTCCTGCCATGCCTCTTTCCCCTATCACTCTTAGCCCAGGTCCCTTATTTATCCTTCACTTACTGTTTGGGCTCTGCTAACAACTCTCTGCCTCTGCTCACTCCTCTGTCTCTATTTTCCTCCTTTCCAACCTCTACGCATTTTCTCTCCCTCCCCTTCCCTGGTTTTCCTTCTTTTTCTCGCAAACCCTGCTTCTTCATCCTGTCTTGCTAATACTCCTCAGCTCCTCCAAGGGCTCTTCCCTCCTGTTTCCTAAAAAGGTGCTTTTCTGGCCTTTGTGCTGCCAGGGATCCCCTTCAGGGTCAGTCCTTTCCCTAGATGTGCCTGCTGGGACGCAGAGCTGAGCTCAAGGCATAGCCCCCGCCTTCTGCTCCCACTCGATTAATGTCTGCTAAAGCCAACGGGATTCTTCGTTCTCTCCCGTGTGCTGCACACAGAGCAGGCAATACTGGAGGTGACCCAAACCTCCTACCAGTTTCTGCCTCTATCATCATCATGACCCCAAAATCAGGCTGTTGGGCCCTACCACCCTGGGCTGTGAACTCGCACTCCCTCTTCTCTTTGCTGCCCTCCCTGCAAGGCTGTTCCCAATCCAGGGCTGGAAGAGGAGGGTGGGATTTAGGAAATGTCGTACCTCACGACAAAACTTCTGACCTCCTCACAATTGCTCCTGCAAGTCCCAGCCCTCACCCACCGTGAGCTTGCAGGCAGGGAGAAGATGCCTGCCAGCAGCCTTGCTCCCTCCCCGTGGGCAGGGGCTGAGGCAGGCTGGCAGGACTTGCCCTGGGGTGAAGAGCAGGGCGAGGTGAGTTGGGGGGCTTTGGGGCTGCTGCTTTCTTCGAGGAACGTGGAGGTAGGCTGTGTGCTGCTTAGCTGCAAGCGCTTTCATGGGCACAAACTGTGTTTCCCTTTTACCTGGCACTGGGGGCATCTGGGCAGAGATGTTAAGGGGCGGAGATGTGATTTATGGCCAAAGTAGTGCTCCGTGCTACTGCTTGCCCACTCTTTGTTGGGTTTGCTTTGTGTGATTCTCAGTTTTTGGTTTCCCTCCCCTCTTTCCTGCTTTTTCTGGTTTTTATTCCCTCTTCTCTGAGCACCTTAATTTGGCCTCTTGCCCCCTGAGTCTTCAGCTTTGCCTTCTCCCAGAGGGTTGGGACTGGTGCATGTGAGCACTGGGATTGCTGCGAGAGCAGAGGTCCTGGCTGGCCTGGGTTCATTCCTTCTGCCTGTTCCTGCATTCCCTCACACACTGGGCCTTTCATTCCTTATTTTTTTTTCTTTTTTTTTCCTTTTCCCTTTAGCCCATTGTTGTCCGACATCACTGGGTACACCGGAGGCGGCAGGAAGGGAAATGCCGGCAGTGTGGCAAGGTGAGAGGGCATCTTCATTTTTTCTCTCAGCCTGAAGGAAAGCTAAGGTCAAACCAGAGACAAGAACAAGACTGGGGGCCAGGGATATCCCACCGTTCCTGTTTGGCAGCAGCAACAGCCTACAGCAAAACCAAGACGCGTGCCCTGTTTTGCGCAGTGAAGAACTACATAAGTGCTTCCCACATAGAGCTGTTCTCCCCCTGGGCCCAATCAATCCTGGAGGGGCCTGTCTTCCTGACATGCTTTCCTTGAGCAATAGGAACACCCTGCAGAGCTCAGTGGCCTCCCTGGTGCCGTAGTGGTGGTTGAGGCTATCTGACAGGGATCCAGAGGGCTCCAGCTGCAGGCATGCTCTCTTTGTTAACGTCTCTTTTAGCAGTGGGAAAGTCCTGTTGGATGGTAGAAAGCTGTGAGAGAATTTCCTAAGCCTCTTATCCTTCCCTCCACAGGGTTTCCAGCAGAAGTTTGCCTTCCACAGTAAAGAGATTGTAGCCATCAGCTGTTCCTGGTGCAAGCAAGCGGTGAGCAAAGCCCCCATTGAACGTCTTACCAGCCTGTTCTGCACCTAGTGACCTTTGCTTTCTGCTGGGACCCCCCAAGGTGCTTCTCTGCAGCCTGCCCTTAACAGCTCCTCTTACTGAGAGGGGCTGTATTGTGGTAGCTGTGAGCTCCTATGAGAAACTTTCTCCTCCTTGCCTTCCCATTACAGAGTTCCTGCATGCTTTCCTCCAGCACTCCCTGCGCTGGCATGGGGGAGCTGAAAGGAGGAGAAGGTGGCTGTCCCCAACAAACTGAGCAGCTGAGTTTTCTCTCTGTCTTCTCCTTCCCCAGTATCACAGCAAAGTGTCATGTTTTATGCTGCAACACATCGAAGAGCCCTGCTCTCTGGGGGCTCATGCTGCTGTCGTCGTTCCTCCCACCTGGATTCTGCGGGTCCGGCGGCCCCAGGTAAGTCACCTCAGCTCTTGTGGCTCTTTCATGACTCCTGCTTGCCCAGCAGCTCCTCACAGAGTTTTTGGGTTTGTTTCTTTTCTCTCTAGAATCCACTGAAATCTAGCAAGAAGAAGAAGAGGACATCGTTCAAGCGGAAATCCAGCAAAAAGGGGGCTGAGGTAAGAGATGAGGGGACAGGGAATGATCTTGTCTTGGAAGGCCTGAGGGACTGGGCAGTGAGGAGCAGGACTGGGAAACAAGGGCCTTTGCTGGGTCTGTGCTGAGGTTAGGGAGGGTGAGGTGGAGGGAGGGTGCCTACTGGCAGGGCCAATCCCAGCTATAAGGCTTACGGGGTGGCTGGGACATTCTCTTCCTCCCACTCCTGACCTGCAGGATGTTAGGGCTCAGCTGGAGGTGGGAGTTTGTGTTTCCCTGGGTTTGTTGAAGGACCTGTGGTGTCTCTTGCAGGAAGGGAGGTGGAAACCCTTTGTCATCAAGCCCATGCCAGCTCCTCTCATGAAGCCCTTGCTGGTGTTTGTGAACCCCAAGAGCGGTGGGAATCAGGTATGGCCTTGTCCTACGTCTCCCTGAGAAGGCAGCTCTGCCAGGGCATTGCCATTTGGACACTGAGGTCTCATCATAGTTTTGGTGATGTCTTAGCTGCATGTGATGGTTTAGCCCCTGCCGGGGTCTGACACCACACGGCCGCTACCCCTCCCCCACAAAGGGAGTGAAAATACAAAGCCCCAAGACTGAAATAAGGAAAGGTTTAATACAGCAGTGCAATAGCAACACAACAAACCACAACAATAACAATAACAGTAATAGTGATAGCAATGAACAGAGCAAAATAGCTACCAAATACAGCAGTGAGAAGCACGATGTACAAAACCACGAGTGCACCGTGCTCCCGCGCCAGGAAAATGTGACCTGCCAGGATATGACTCCGCATGGTATCTGAATAACCCGGCTAGAGCTCCCCCACCACTGCTGGGGAAACTTAACCCTATCCTGGTTAAACCAGGACACTGCAGAAGAGGCAAGGCAACCCCCGCAATGCCAGTTTGCTGCCTGGCAATTCCCACCTAGGCCAGGCTTTGCCTGAGTCCCCCCAGAACGATGTTGTCTTGGCCTGTCCCCAGGACCAGGTGCTGCCTTCTGCCATCCACTGGGAACCCCCTGTTACCTGAAGTCTTTCTTCTCCCTGTAGGGAGCCAAGATCATCCAATCCTTCATGTGGTATCTCAACCCACGTCAAGTTTTCGACCTCAGCCAGGGTGGACCCAAGGAGGCGTGAGTACTGATGGAGGCAGCACCCTTGTCTCCCCCATCCCTGCCCCAGATATTCCTCCCCAGAGCTCTCCCCATGGCTAGCAGAGGCCTGATGGTCCGTAGCTCTCTTGTGCAAGGACACCTCCAACAAGTTCATGCTTTGAGTGGCCTCTCTAGGATATCTTGTGGTCAGTCAGCATTTCCTGTCAGAGCTGGTCTAATCTTAAGGCTAGTGGCGAAGAGACCAGCTGTGGGGTGAGGTTCCCAGACCTAGTTCATAATGTTCAGTGTCACATGAGTCTTATCTGCTTGCTGCGTTTCGGTTTATCTATGTGTACGCAGACTGTGGACACCCCTCTCTTCCTCTGCAAGAGCTGGTGAAGCCGAAGTTACCATGGCTTCGCCCACTGCTGTGGCGGTGGGGAGGGAGACATGCATGTGGCTTTGTGAATGCCAAGGGCTCTGTGACGGCAGGGACCCCTGTGTAACACCTTCGGTGCCTCTTCCCTCCCCTCCTCACCCTCCCTGTTCCCCACAGGCTGGAGCTGTACCGCAAGGTCCACAACCTTCGGATCCTGGCGTGCGGGGGAGATGGCACGGTGAGTCCTCCAGCCCCTTCGGGCCTGCAGTGCCCTTCGCCCCAGGTCTTTCCAGTGCTGGCAGCAGCCCTCCTCACTGTAATCCAAAACATGCGCACTGTGTCTGTGCTACAGCTGGTGGCACTGGATGCTGTAGGTCCCCTCATGCAGTGCTCCAGGGAGTGATAGTCTGTGGCATGTCTGGATTTGTAGCCCTTTTGGGGGCCAGTGCCCTCACTGGGGTTACTGGTATCTCCTGAAGCACCCATTTGGAGCGTTAATGACTGTGAATAGCCTTGGTGGTAGCTAAGGGGATCTCATCTCTGCCATCGCTAGTGCTCTGTGTCACCTCCCCCTGCCTGCCGGTCCCTGAAATAACCAACTGTTCCTTTGCACTCTCTTGCTTGAGCAGGTGGGCTGGATACTCTCCATTCTGGACCAGTTACGCCTCAACCCACCTCCTCCTGTGGCCATCCTGCCTTTGGGGACAGGGAACGACTTGGCCAGGACGCTGAACTGGGGTGGGGTAAGTGATGGGCACAAGAACCTGCTGCTGACAGAGCGGGGCTGAGCGCTTCAACTCCGCTTCCAGACACACGGGTGGCAATTTGCATGGACTGGGTGTTTTGACTTTCCCTAAACACAGACCAACAACTAAGTGCTATTTGGATGTTACTGTTCTTCTGACATTTGAATTATTCTGCATTAGATTATAATCTATTAGGACACTAACAAAAGCAATCATTATTTCAGACTTTGGGGGATTTTTAGAAGCAAGATGTATTGTTTTAAATTGAAAGTCCCACTTTGTTGTGCATTCAAGTAAAATCGACCTTTTCCACATATTTTGCTCTGGGGTGTCTCCCAAAACCCACAGTCTCTGGGACTTCTCTGCGGGAAGCAGGTAGGAGACTCACCAAGTCCTGCTCTTCACCAGGGTTACACGGATGAGCCTCTGTCCAAGATCCTGTCGCACGTGGAAGATGGGGACATTGTGCAGCTCGATCGCTGGAACCTTCATGTGGAGCCAAACCCTGACGCGAGCCCCGAGGAAAAGGATGAGGCAGCCAGTGAGAAGGTGGGACACCTCCTCCCAGTGTTTGTTCCCTGTGCTGGGGGTCTGCATTCTCCTTTCTCCCACTGGCTCAGGCAGCCCCAGCACCTGGGTCTACGGCATTGGGTTGGTGTTTCACTCTCCCTGCTCCAATTCCTCTCCTCATGGCTCTGACCCACAACACTCCTTGTGAGGTGTGTAGAGATCAGAACTAAATGTCCACCAGAGGTTTTTAACCACAGCTTGTGACAAGTATAAGCCCAGTCCTCTCTGAGACTGTTTCTTTAGCAGAAACATGGGTGATTACAGGTACCTCAGAGAGCAGAGTGTGTCCCCTTGGGCCATGTCCCTTACCTCTAGGAGCCAGGGGTCAATCTATCATCTCAGGCTGGTGACCTCTGTATTTTCCTTGGGGGAGGGCAAGCGAAGTCCCTCAGCCTCATGAGTACCATACAGTGGCTCCGCTGTAGCCTGACGTTGTCTTTGCCGTGGCCATTTGCTGGCAGCCTCATCTTTATTCCTCCTTTCCCTTTCAGCTCCCCTTGGATGTCTTTAATAACTACTTCAGCCTTGGCTTTGACGCGCGGGTGACGTTGGAGTTCCACGAGTCCCGAGGTATGGGGGGGTGGCAGGCCTGGGACAAGATCTATGGTGAGGAGGTGCCC
Source organism: Strix aluco (assembly GCF_031877795.1). Taxonomy (NCBI): domain Eukaryota; kingdom Metazoa; phylum Chordata; class Aves; order Strigiformes; family Strigidae; genus Strix; species Strix aluco. The sequence continues at coordinate 88,586,926 of NC_133934.1, read as the reverse complement.
CAGAGGTGGGTCTGTAAAACGTTCCTCAGGAAACTGAGCAAGAGGATTGCCCCTGGGGATAGGGCTGGAGGTGAAACCTGCGGAGCAAGTGGAGGCTGCCGAGGGGGAAGAGGGGTGCCCACATGGGAAGAGAGCTGGGGGCTGCCTCCTGGCCGAGGCTGCCTGGAGAGCTGTGTCTGGGGAGAGCTGGCAAGTGAAGTATTTCCATGTGCAGGCCAATGACCTGGACTTTTTTCTTCTTTCCCTAGAGGCCAACCCAGAGAAGTTCAACAGCCGGTTTCGGAATAAAATGTTCTATGCTGGGGTGAGTGTGTGGAGCATATCTGGGCATGACTTCATAGTAGCCTTAGCATCAGCTAGAGCACAGGCATGGCCCTGCCTCCTGTCTGCACTCTAAACTCACTCATCCAATTTAAACGGTCCTTCATGTGCACCCAAGCTGAGCCCCCCCTAAAGCTGGAGAGTTGCTGGAGAAAGGCTGCAGCCCTGGGAGTTGCAGCTCCTCTTCGGCTGCGAGCGCTGCTGGCGGTACAGCTTGCTCTCTGGCCTGCGGTACAGTTGCTGTCTTGATCTCCTGCCACTATTGTTCTTGTTCTCCGGCTCACAGGCAGGACCTCCCTGGAGCTGTGGGGAGGCAGGCTGTCCCCCATGCAGAGGAACCTTTCCATAGAGTCCCCACGCTACTTTGGTCTTATTTTATACCCTGGGCCAGTTACAGATCCCTGGCTAATTATGCCACCCTCCTGTATCTCACCTCTAGAACTTTATGTCTCAGTGTTGTCTTTGTTCGTCCATCCTCAATGTACCTCCCTACCTGGGTGGCTGGGTGACCAGTATGTGAGCAGTACTAAAGGGCAAGTGCTGCTCTGTACCATCTCACATCTCTCCTGTTTGTGTCCCCCCTTCTGTCTGTGCAGTTAAACCCAAAGGGGACCCTAGGGTCTGTGTAACAGAGGCCATACTGTCTCTCCTGGTATCTCTAGTTGGGGTCACATCAGCTCTGGTTCATGGTTCTTCATCACAGCTTGAGACTGAATTTGTCTCCTGTGACTCGAGTCTCTCACCAGAGGAGACCTACCTTGCCAGCTCTTCCCTAAAGCCAAGACTGGGCTGGCAAGCAAATACTAGGGCATGTTACTGAAGGTGCCCTGAGGCAGGCAAAATAGCAAGTGGAATGGATCAGGTTGTTTTGGGAGGGGGAGAGGAGAGGGCTTCTGCCAGTGGACAAGGAGGGGAACTTGCTGCTTTCAGCAGCTGAGGTCTGAAGGTCAGTGGCAGGCTTCCTGGTTGCCCACTTTGGCGAACGTCTGGGCACTAACACTGTCTCTTCCCTTGACAGACAGCCTTCTCGGACTTCCTCACGGGGAGCTCCAAAGACTTGGCAAAGCATGTCAAGCTGGTGGTGAGTGTGCAGGGGTGCTCTGGGACAAGGAGGAGGGTGAGCTGCTGAGGCGTGAGGAGCGGTCCCTTGGCACGCTGAGTGTCTCAGAGCTGGGGAGACAACGTGTTCCTGGGAGGATCAGCTTCCCCTGGCTTGGAGGACTGGCACTGTAGGGAGTAGAGGGGGGAGGCCATTTCCTCCCAGGTGGGTAGGGTGGGCCAGCCCCCCTCCTCACAGAAGCCTGAATGCCCCTGTGTGGTTTCCAGTGCGATGGGACAGACCTGACCTCCAAGATCCAGGACCTGAAGCCCCAGTGCCTGGTCTTCCTGAACATCCCCAGGTGAGCCGCCCCAGGACCTGCCCTCATGTGCTGGGCTCCTCACCCCCATGCCACAGATCCCTGCCAGGGTTTGGGGTGCCTGTCCATGCCTCGCTCACCATCCCTTCACAGGTACTGTGCAGGCACCATGCCCTGGGGCAACCCCGGGGAGCACCACGACTTCGAGCCGCAGCGCCATGATGACGGCTGCATTGAAGTTATCGGCTTCACCATGACGTCCCTGGTGAGTCAACGCTGTTGCTGGTTGTAGGTAGCAACCAGGGGAGTGACTGGTACCATTGACCAGGTGTCAGCCAGCCCACCAGCTCCACAGATTCTCTCCTGGGGAGTTGTGATGCTGGCCTGTGTGACAGCGTGAGATTTAGGCAAGGTGCCGTCATGCCCTGGTCTCTGTGGATCCCTTCCCACTGAGATCAGGCCTGAGACCCTCAGAAGTTGGTCCACTTGTAACATCTGGCTGACAGCAGGTGCTCTCCCATCCACCCTCCGGTCCATGCTCTGCTCTCACTCTGGACACTTTCGCAGGCTGCCTTGCAGGTGGGTGGCCACGGGGAGCGGCTGTGCCAGTGCAGGCAGGTGGTTCTCACCACGTCCAAGGCCATCCCCATGCAGGTAGATGGAGAGCCCTGCAAGCTGGCGGCTTCCTGCATCCACATCTCCCTGCGCAACCAAGCCAACATGGTGCAGAAGACCAAGCGGCGCAACTCCATGCCTCTGCTCAATGAGTAGGTTCCTCAGATCAATCTGCCACCTCCTCTCCAAGGCAGGAGGGGTGGAAGGGGAAGGGATGGGACTGATCCATCACTCCCAGAGGCTTTTCAGTCCTCTCTCAAGGAGGGCCTGGGAAGGGATCAGATCACAGAAGTATGGCCAGACCCTAATGCTGAAGAAGCTGCTGATGCCAAGCTTCCCACTCCAGTCTCTGCACAAGACTCTGCTCTTGCCTGTTTGGGAGGGGTAAGAGGGATAAGAAAGTGGGCTGTCACTTGCTGATCCCTTCTCTTTTCCATCCACCCTGCATGCAGCCAGCAGCCAGTACCCGAGCGGCTGCGGATCCGGGTGAGCCGAATCAGCATGCGCGACTATGAGGCACTGCACTATGACAAGGAAAAGCTCAAGGAAGCCTGTGAGTGACCAGCTGAGTGACCAGAGGGTGGGAGCCGTGGTCCTTGAGTCTGGCAGTGCCCTCAGCTAAGCTGTGTGAGGTGTCGGGGATGGGGCACAGGCTGTGCCCTGAGCTGTATCTGTGCCCTGTCATGCAGCTGTGCCGCTGGGGATCATCGTGGTTCCAGGAGACAGCGACCTGGAGTTGTGCCGGACCCAAATTGAGAGGCTGCAGGAGGTGAGCCTCTGCGTGGGAAGTGGTCACGGCTGGATGCTGAGGGTGGAGGGACTCAGGGAAGGGATTTCTAAGCCTCCTTGACCTGCACGCACCAACACACATGCTCCTGTTTCTGGTAGCAGGTCACAGTTTGCCTTCACCATGTAGTGGAGGCGGAATCCCAGACTGGATGACTTGTTGCTACCTGCTCTCTGGCAGCTTCTTTCTCAGGGTTGCTCTTCTGACCTTATCCAGTCCCAGATTGTCGGTGACCCAGAAAAATTATGAGGCAGTGGAAAAAGCCAGAACACATCCTCTGGGGACCTATTACCCCCTGAGTGTTTGGGGAGCCTTTCCTCTGTCCCTTTGTTTGCTGTGCTGTGTTCCTTCAGCCCTCTGTGGGCTTCGTGTTTCCTGGCACAGCTCTGCCCCCTGCGAGGTGCCTGGATTAGGGTTGTCCCCCCTCCAACTCTTTTCATTTGTAAGTACTAACTTTTGTGCTCCTGCCAATGTGCTAGTGTGTGTCCATGACCCAGGCACAGGCTGTGTAACACTTGCTTCTGGTGAGCAATGCCTTCTGAGCCCACAGCGTGCCTCCTGGCACCGCATTGCTCAGTCTGACTTTTCTCCCAGAAGATTGAAGAGACCTTGCTCAGTCCCCAGTTAGCAGGCTCTTGTGCCTGAGGGAATCCCATCCAGCACATGCGTAATGTCCTGAGGGGCTGAAGTGCAGAGCTGCTTGCCCAGGCTGGCACATTGGCATCTGCTCCTTTGCCTGCTTTGCATGCCTGTCTCCTGCCTGCCGTGTGCCCAGGCACTGGTGAGGGCATGCAGGCAGACACATGGCTCGCAGCTCCCAAACTCAGAGGGTAACACTTTCCTACATCAGCCTGGTAGACTGATGCCTCTGCAACCTCCTCTAAACCTGTGCATTGAGGTTGCTGTTCCTTAGTTACCTCATGGTTTAACTCTTCTCTGTCCTTGGGCAACCACTGTACTCTGACCTCAAAGCAGGGCAGGGACCAGGGACCTTGGCCAGGCAGTGTGTAAAGCCAGATATGGCAGCACATTAAACACCACCAATGGGATGAGAGAGGAGCTGGGGGGGCACCCAGACAAAGGCTGTAATGGCACACCTTGCCTTTCTGCAGGATTTCCCTCCACAGCCTTCTGCTTTAGAGCGCCTGCACTTTCAGGTGTGTATGGCCTCACTCCATCCCCTGGGCCCATCTGTCATGTCTACCGTGCCAGTCTTGTGAGTTCATCTTGTGGCACCTCTCTCCACTGAGCTGGTGTGTGTCAGCTCCAGTCTGTCCCATGCTGCTCCCTATTGCTGTGTTGCTGTGTGCTGTGCTTGTGTTCAAGTTCCCCTTCCCATCCAAGCGCCTGTGGTCCTCCATGTCTGCAGGGACCTCCCAAAAGGAGGAGGGATGTACCGGGTAGAGATGGGGAGGCCAAGAGACACAACTTTATCCTCTCTTTTTTTATGCAGGAGGGAGATGGAGCTAAACCGAAGACACTGTCATCCCAGAAGCTGTCACCCAAGTGGTGCTTCCTGGACTGTGAGTATTGTCCTCCCCTGAGAGTGCTGACTGTGTCTGACAGTGTGCTAGTGAGGTCCGTTGGTCTGCCGTCTCAGTGGAGGTAGCAAAGACACGAAGATTCCTGGTGTGTTAGAAACCACGGAAGCCCTGAGAATGGTCACGTAGGAATTAGGACTTCCCCCCACAAAAAGGTGGCAGGATCAATAGCCCAACTGAAGTGCATCTACACCAGTGCATGCAGCATGGGCAACAGACTGGAGGAGAGGAGTTGGAAACCATTGAGCAGCAGGAAAACTATGACATAGTTGCCATCACGGAAACATGGTGAGATGACTCACACAGCTGGAGCGCTGCAGTGGATGGCTATAAACTCCTCAGAAGGGATGGGCAAGGAAGGAGAGGCAGTGGGCTAGCCCTGTATGTTAGGGAGTGTTTTGACTGTCTAGAGCTTGACAATGGCGATGATCAGGTTGAGTGTTTATGGGTAATAATTGCAGGGAAGGCCAACGAGGCAGATATCGTGGTGGGAATCTGTTGTAGACCACCCTGCCAGGATGAAGAGCCAGATGAAATATTCTGTAAGCAGTTGGGAGAAGTGTCACAATCGCTAGCCCTTGTTCTCATGGGGGACTTCAACTTAGCAGATGTCTGCTGGAAATACACTACAGCAGAGAGGAAACCCTCTAGGAGGTTCTTGGAGTGTGTGGAAGATAACTTCCTGACACAGCTGGTGAGGAAGCTGACTAGGGAAGGCGTCCTGCTGGAGCTGTTGTTCGTGAACAGAGAAGGACTTCTGGGTGATGTGATGGTTGGAGGTTGTCTCAGGCATAGTGATCACAAAATGGTGGAATTTTCAATTCTTGGAGAAGGAAGGAAGGGGGGTCAGCAGAACTGCTACCTTGGACTTCCAGAGGGCAGGCCTGTTTAGGAGCCTGGTTGACAGAGTCCCTTGGGAGGCAGTCCTGAAGGGCAAAGTAGTCCAGGAAGGCTGAACATTCTTCAAGAAGGAAATCTTGAAGATGCAGGAGCAGGCCATCCCTATGTGCCAAAAGATGAGCCATTGGGGAAGAAAACTGGCCTGGCTGAACAGAGAGCTTTGGTTGGAACTCAGGGAAAAAAAAGAGAGTTTATGACCTTTGGATGAAGGGGCAGGCAACTTGGGAAGACTACAAGGATGTCATGAGGTTATGCAGGGACAAAATTAGAAGGGCCAAAGCCCAACTAGAATTTAATCTGGCTGCTGCTGTAAAAGACAGTTAAAAATGTTTCTATAAATAAATTAGCAACAAAAGGAGGGCTAAGGAGAATCTCCATCCTTTATTGGATGCCAGGGGAAACATAGTGATGAAGGATGAGGAAGAAGCTGAGGCACTTAATGCCTTCTTTGCCTCAGTCTTTAATAGTATGACCAGTTGTTCTCCGGGTACCCAGGCCCCTGAGCTGGAAGACAGGGCTGGGGTGCACAATGAAGCCCCCATAATCCAAGGGGAAATGCTTAGCAACCTACTACACCACTTAGACACACACGAGTCTATGGAGCCAGATGGGCTCCACCCCAGGGTACTGAGGAAGCTGGCAGAAGTGCTCACCAAGCCACTTCCAATCATTTATCAGCAGTCCTGGCTAACTGGGGAGGTCTCAGTTGACTGGAAGTTAGCAAATGTGATGCCCAACTACAAGAATGGCCGGAAGGAGGATCCAGGGAACTACAGGCCTGTCAGTCTGACCTCAGTGCCAGAAAAGTTTATGGAGCAGATCATCTCAAGTGCCATCATGTGGCTCATACAGGACAACCAGGTGATCAGGCCCAGTCAGCATGGGTTTATGAAAGGCAGGTCCTGCTTGACAAACCTGATCTCCTTCTATGACAGGGGGACCTGCTTATTGGATGAGGGAAAGGCTGTGGATGCTGTCTACCTAGACTTTAGTAAAGCCTTTGACACTGTTTCCCACAGCATTCTCCTGGAGAAACTGGCTGCTCATGACTTGGATGAGTGTACTCTTTGCTGGGTAAAAAACTGCCTGGATGGCCGGGCCCAAAGAGTTGTGGTGAAGGGAGTTAAATCCAGTTGGTGGCCGGTCACAAGTGGTGTTCCCCAGGGCTCAGCACTGGGGCCAGTTCTGTTTAATATCTTTATTGATGTCTGAATGAGGGGATCGAGTGCACCCTCAGTAAGGTCACAGATGACACCAAGTTGGGCGGGAGTGTTGATCTGCTGGAGGGTAGGAAGGCTCTGCAGAGGGATCTGGACAGGCTGGATCGATGGGCCGAGGTCAATTGTGTGAGGTTCAACAAGGCTCAGTGCCGGGTCCTGCACTTGGGTCACAACAACCCCAGGCAACGCTACAGGCCTGGGGAGGAGTGGCTGGAGAGCTGCCCGGCAGAAAAGGCCCTGGGGGGCCGGCTGAATGTGAGCCAGCAGTGTGCCCAGGTGGCCAAGCAGGCCAACAGCATCCTGGTTCATATCAGAAAGAGTGTGGCCAGCAGGACTAGGGAAGGGATCGTCCCCCTGTACGCAGCACTGGTGAGGCCACACCTCGAATACTGTGTTCAGTTTTGGGCCCCTCACTACAAGAAAGACGTTGAGGTGCTGGAGGGTGTCCAGAGAAGACAGACAATGAAGCTGGTGAAGGGTCTGGAGCACAGGTCTTATGAGCAGCAGCTGAGGGAACTGGGGGTGTTTAGTCTGGAGAAAAGGAGGCTGAGGGGGGACCTTACTGCTTTCTACAACTACCTGAAAGGAGGTGGTAGCGAGGTGCGTGTTGGTCTCCTCTCCCAACTAACAAGCACTAGAACAAGAAGAAATGGCCTCAAGTTGTGCTGGGGAGGTTTAGATTGGATATTAGGAAAAATTTCTTCACTGAAAGGTTTGTCAAGCATTGGAAAAGGCTGCCCAGGGAAGTGGTGCAGTCCCCATCCCTGGAGGTACTTGAATGACGTGTAGTTGTGGCACTCAGGGACATGGCTTAGTGGCACTTGGCAGTGATAGGTTAACGGTTGGACTCGATGATCTTGAGGGTCGTTTCCAACCTAAACGATTCTATGATTCTATCAATTTGGGGAGGGTGAGGGGACAGACCCCTAGTGACAAGCCACTGAGAGCCATGTGAGACTTGGGACTCATGGATATTGGAGTCTTTGTGACCAAGTGCAGCGGTGCTTTGCCCTGGGCTGTGTCTCTGGCTGCTGCCCACAAGTGGAGCGAGGGGTGTCATCTGCTGCTCTCCTGCCCCCAGAGCTGAAGGCATCTTGGCGGCCTGTCCCCTGTCACTGCAGGACTGCTGGGGTTGCTCTCCTGTGTCACGCAGGCAGGGGGCCCTCCTGCTCCAGCACACTGGAGCCAGGCTCACCACGAACATCCCAGTGATAGGGGGAGCAGGCTCCAGCTGCTGCTTCGCCCCTGCCTGAAAGGAGCTTTCTCCTCTCCCTTTGCCTTCACTGACCAAGAGCTCCAGAACTCTCCCTTTGTACCTGCAAGCTGGCCAAGAGAAATGACTCGGGGGGGCACTTCATCTCCCGGACTTCCCAGTAGCAGGGCATAGAGCACAGTTGTGGGTTGCAAAGTGGGCCTGGGAAGCCTTGTGCTACGCAGAGGATGCAGTTTCTCCCTTTGGGGTTCCAGCCCTGCACATGGGGCTGCTGGCACTGCCCTCCCAGGTGTCACTACCAGGACTGCTGTACCAGGACCGCTTTCCCTCCTCCTGCCAGTCTCCCACCAGCAGGTGCTGGGCTCCAGAAAATGTGTCAGGAAAGAGGCCAAAGCCTCATTCAAGACAGCGCAGGCTCATTCAAGCAGCTGAATTACAGGCCTTCAGCAGCAGCTCCCTGGCTGTAAATCTCCAGCCAGGACAGGATAAGCATGGCTCTTCACTCCTCTCATCTGCTCTGGCTTGTCCCCGCTCTGTTTGCAGAGACAATTCCCCGGGTCCCCAAGGGTCCCACTGCAGCAACCTCACCTAAGCAGGCACCATCAGCCTGGTGGGACATGGGGGAAATGCCACCCTGCGCGGGAACCCGATTGTCCTGGCACTGTGCTCTTACTTGCCGTGCTCTCCCTTGGTGATGCCCTAAGTCCCCAGCCCTTCCCTGCTCCCCTGGCTGCGTGGGTCTTGACTCCAGCACAGCCACTTGGTCCATTGGTGTTGGAGCATCTCTCCCGCTGTCGGGATCTGTCCTCTACGGAAGAAGGATGAGCAGAGGTTTGCACTCAGTCAGACTGCTGCCAGCAACAGGAAGCTCGCCTGCCATCCTAGGAGATGGGCGCTTGGACCTACAGCTGGTGGTGGCTGTGCTCTGTTGCGCCTGGCAGTCACAAGCTCTGTTGTGGCCTCGGGGTGGTCTGTGGGACCTTAGTCAAGTCAGCTGAGCTCCCTCTTCTCCCAGCCCTGCTCAGTGCCCCCATTTCTCAGCGCTGTGCAACAAGGTGCACTGCATTAAATTGGAGCAGTTTCTCACCTGGTGCAAGTGAATGCTGAGATGTGCACTGCACAGCCCTGAGCTTCATCTGCTCAGGCTAATGCTGGAGCCCCCAAAAGCCCCCAGAAAGGCCATGGCATCAGCTAGGTAGGTGTGTTCTTACCTTTCCTATGGCTCCCTGCTAGGAGTCATGGAGGAGGAGATGGCAAGCAAAGGCATGTTGCACAGGAGGGTGGTGGTCTGTAGGCCCAAGGGGCTGCCTCTCAGGTAAAGAGAGCAGCAGGGTCCCAAAGGGAAGGGGGCTGCTCCTGGTCAGGGGGTGCTGTTCACTTTGCTGTGCCCTCTGTGCAAGCCACGAAGTGGCTGGATAGTTCACTATCACTCGGTGGTGGAAAGTTGCCATCTCCCTCATCTCACACCAAGAATGACCCTGTCTCACTCTGTCCCTGTCTTACAGCAACCACGGCCGATCGGTTCTACAGGATAGACCGCGCACAGGTGAGTGCAGTCTCGGCCTCCACCATCATCCCCCCTGGCATCTCTGTTCAGTTTTGGGCCCCTCTCTACAAGAAAGACATTGAGGTGCTGGAGCCTGGCCCAGGACCAGCCCTGGCACCTCCAGGGTCCTGCAGAAAAGGGAGGAGGTGTGGGTGGGAGCACAGAGACTTGGCTTGGAAGCTGCCTGCAGAGCCCTGCAGCAGAGCAGGTAGGGAATAGCAATGTAGCAAGGCTGGCCAGGGGGCCCAGCGACTGGGGTCATCTTAACTTTCCCTAATGATCTGGAGAGGAGGACATGGGGATGAGGTGTACAGGTCATCTGCTAAGTTAGCAGGAGATAGGAAGCCTGAAAAGGACAAGGAAATGTGGAGGCTTCCCAGGCATAAGTCCCAGGACTCTTCAAGCCACCATCGCTCTACTGAGCAAGTGGGTGGGCTGCAAGGCATGGGATGTGAGGGGATGAAGCTATGCAGAAGTAGGTCTTGCTTCTGAGGAGGGCTGATTTATGTCTTTCAGGAGCACCTCAACTATGTGACAGAGATCTCTCTGGATGAGCTCTATGTCCTGGACCCAGAGCTGGTGATCACCCAGACTGTGGGCACCTCTCCTGCCATGCCTGACCTCGTTGACTCGTCTGCTACACCCACTGGGCACCATTTTGCATTCCCCTCCTCTTCCTCCTCTCCACCCTCCTCTCCTGCCCCCAGGTGAGTCTGGAGTGGGGGTGCTGGACCTCAGGAAGGATGGGCAGTGATGCAAGAACCAGGGCTGGCTTCACAGCATTGACCAGGGAGGAATTCAGTGCTGAGTTAGACCAAGGGGTGAGATGCCATCCTGTCTTCCCTGCTCCTCTGCCAGTGCTGCTGGAAGCAGTGGGGCATCACCAGATGGCTCAGCCTGGCCTGCAGGGTAAAGGGCATGGATGGCTTTTGTCCCATCTGAGACCAGCCTCAGGTACGGGTGAGCAACAGAGCTGGGAGCAGCAGTAGAAATGGGAGGTGGGAAGAACCCAGATCAGGGAAGAAGCAGAAGGCATGGCCAAAGAGCGGCAAAGTCCCTTGGCCTGCCTCTCCTCCTGCCTGCTGGAGGGGTGCCACGGGCAGGCTTCTTCCCAGCCATCCCTTTTGGATGATCTGCTGCCGGGACTGGCGGGGTTAGTTACACCTTTTCTTCTTCCCTTCCAGTGCTGAGCCTGAGCGCTGCCTCCCGCACAAAGGTGAGCCCTGTCCCAGCCTCTGTCGCACCCCCTCTCAGGTCGTGCTGTTTTGGGTCCCTGCCACGTTTTTTTTGGCCTGGTGTGCAGGCAGGAGCTCTGCTGCCTGTGTGCCAGGCAGGAGCATTGAAGCCCTGTGGGCGGGTGACCCCAGAGGTGGGCAGGAAAGACCTGACAGTGATTTGTGGAGTGGCCTGGCCAGGCGCCTTCCCGGCTCTGCGGTGCAGGAAATGACGTGGCGAGGGGTTAATCCCCCACCTGCAGAGCTGAGCGGGCTGGGTTGAGGGGCTGTCTCTGCCAGAGGGCTGGAGGGAGGTGGGGAGGGAGGTGGGAACACAAGGTCAGGGGCCTCACCAAGCTGAGCAAATGGAAAGAGTTTCCTGGAGCTTTTGTGGAGCCCAATGCCTGGAAGTGTGAGTGAGTCATGGGTGAGAGGCATCTCGGCTGCTGGCTGACACCCAGGAGATCTGCTCCCTGCTTCCATCACACGTCACCCTGCCTGTGGGCAGAGACTGCTCCCCAGCACATGCTCCTCCCTGGGGCTGAGGTCTGGCTGTGCACCCGGCTATGTGATGTCTCCCTCCTTCCCCTGGCTTGTCCCTTACATGCCTGAAGATGGAGGAGCCACGTAAAACCAGTCTGACCAAGGGGTTAGCACCTGGAGGAGCTCATGCTGTACCCTCAGCTGACTGCTCCACGCATCTGGTGCCCAACCCTTAGCTCCAGCATTAGATAAATGGCGTTGCAGCTTGACTTTTCTGACCCCAACCCATCTCCTTTGCAGATGACCTTCTGATAGAAGCTGCCAAGAGCGGCAACTTCAGCAAGGTAGGCACTCCCACTGCAATGAGCAGCCAGGGCTGGCTCTGGGCAGTCTCCCTGCAGCCTGCTCAGCTGGCGTGCCCCTCGGGCTATGGGGAGCCCTGCCAGCCGCGCTCCACAATTGCCCTGGAGCAGCTCCTGTCAAGGGCCTTCCTCCAGGAGTGGTGGCTGGAAACCAGGCAGGCTCCTGGCAACAAGCCCTGTTCCTCTCCTGGGGGACATGGAGGGAAGGGACTTGGCAGCATGGCTGAGCTGGACAAAGCTCCCCGCCAGGCCCCGAATATCCACACAACCTGCCGGGCACCCTGGGGACGCGGTTTCAGGGCTTGGGGCTTGGAGCTGGGAAAGGCAACTCATCTCAAGCAATCTGACAATCCTGTAGTTCCAAGAGCTGCACCGGGCTGGAAGAGACCTGATGGTGCGAGACTCCTCAGGCCAGACTGTCCTCCACCATGCCGTCAAATCAGGGAGCAAGGACATCGTCAAATACATCATCGAGAACGGTGAGCTGGGGCCAGAGTGCCACCCTTAGCAAAGGAGCCCGACAGCCAAAAAAGCTCAGCGCTCTGCTCGGAAGGGGTGCTCCTGGGCTTAGATCCCTTCCGTCCGGTTTTGCTACGTCCTCCTTTTGGCATATGGGCTTTCCCTGGCATCTGTCTGCCAGCGCTGGGGTGCCCCCGTGGCTGTTGCTGCATCCTGGCAGGGACCAGCGTGTCTCTGGGAAACATTTCTCAATGTCCTGCTTCAGGGCAGCTGACCTGTTGTTTTTGGCAGCTCTCACTGAAATACAGGCTGCTTTATTTTTATTTGGATGTTTCTCTGTAATGAGTCCACAACAACTCTTCTTCCCTGGGCTCAGGCTGGCCTGAGTGCTTTGGAGCCAGGACCTTTGCAGGCCTCATAGAAATGGCAGCCCCTATGGAAAGATGCAGAGTGTGACTGGGAGTAGGTGGGTCTGTCTGCCCCGCAGCTGGGTCTCACTCGCCCTGCACTGTCTTTCTCTCCACAGCCCCTTCAGAAATCCTCGATGCCACAGAGGAGGAGAAGTAAGTTGCTGACTGACCTGCATTACGTGTTGGCCAGACCCTCTGTGAGGTGACCAGTCATCTGGGCACTTACCAGCTGCCCTCGCTCTAGTTACCAGTCACGGTTCCCAGTCCGCGCTGGACTGACCCTCCCTGAGTAGCACCCCCACCTCTGCCAGGGCTGCCTGAACAAGCATGCAACCCACCATCAGCTCCTGCTGCCTCTGAACTGCTGTCCCTCGCTGCCACCCGCATGTGCTGCTTGTCCCTGTTCAGGGGGACATCTCACATGTCCCGCTTTCTCCTCCCCAGCGGCGAAACCAGCTTGCACCAGGCTGCAGCCTTACGCCAGCGCACTATCTGCCACTACATCGTGGAGGCTGGGGCTTCGCTCATGAAGACGGACCTGCAGGTGACAGCGGGAGGGCTAGCAGGGGGGCTTCGGAGGGGGACCGGGGGGCTGGCAGGAGCAGGGCCAGCAGGAGAGCCAAGCAAGGGTGCTTTGGCTGGGGTCTTTGTCAGCCAGAGAGGAGCTGACATGAAGCACCCATGCTTGCCCAGCAGAGCCCGGCTGCAGAGGGGTTAAATCCCTCCCCTCCCCACGCTTCTCTCCCTGTTGTTTTATTAAATTAAAAGCGAGGGGCTGGAATGTCTCATCCCTGTCTCCCCCTTCCCACCCTCCGGGGTCAGAGCAAGGACATTCTTGCTGTAAGCTCCCTCCCAGCTGCAGGGCTCCCCCCGCTCTCCCCCACGGGCGGCCGTGCTGGGGGTGCTGGGAGCTCCTCTTGGCGGGTGAAGCTGTCCTGCAGGGAGCAGGAGCAGGCAGTGGCGGCCCTTTCCCTCGCATGTCAAGTTAATTGAGATGTGCCTTGGTGCCAGGGAGTTGCGCCAGCCCTGGCAGAGGAGTTGGGGGAAGGGGGCTTGAGGCTGTGTTTTGGTACCAGAAGTCCCTGGGGCTGGCATGCGGCAGAGAGGACACGGTCGCTTCTGTCTGGTGGAGGCTTGTAGTGATGCACTGTAGTGAAGGAGATGTAGAACAAGCCAAGAAGGTGCAGTCTGTGGGTCTGGGACACAGGGTAGGAGCCCAGCCGAGGGGTGGAAGCTTGCTGGGGCCAGTGGAGCTTGGGGACCACCTCAGACAATGCGCAGACCCATTACCGCTGCCAGGGAGGTGCTGTACAGACAACCTCTGGCTCCCTATCGCTCCTCCTTGGTCCTGGTCTAGGGCTTGGGCCTTGCACTGCGCCCAGAGCGGGGCTGGCCTGGCTGGAGACTCAGCTGGCAGGGGCGAGAGGACAGCTCTGGGGGCACGGCCCCTCTCTGCCATCAGCCCCCTCATCTGCCTGAAGGAGGGGAGCAGCCCCCAACCTGCCAGCACAAAAGGCAGCCCCGCTCAGGCATGCCGGCTGCCCCAGGGAACGGGGCTTGCGCGTGCCTGTGCAAACGCGTGTCCAGGTTTGTAGCTGTCTGGGGACCCCTCAGCGCTGACCTCGCACGGGCTGCGGGTCACAGCCTGCCTGCACAGGCAGGAACCCAAACCCAGCGTCAGACCTGTAGCACGGGTTTGGTGCAGGCTGATCATCCATCCCACACCCTGCAGCGGTGAGGGAGGCCAAGCCTTATCGGCTGGCGTGCCTCAGCCCGGCCGGGCAGAGGGGCCCTGGCAGCTCCGGTTTCAGGCTGTGGGCAGGCAGCGTTGCAGTGGGACTTCTGCAGGGGGACGGGAAAGAAACTCAATTCCTCCTTCTGTTTTTTTCCCCCCACTTTGTTAAATGAGCGCTTGCATAAAGGAGGCCCCCGAGGAAAGCCGGCACCGAAGCACAGAGATGTCTCCATCCCCCTGCCTGTGTGCCTGCTGGGGGATGTGTGTGGGACCATGGGGCATACTCAGTCTTGGGGTGCGCATGTGAAAGAAGGGGTTTCTCGGTGCATCGCACCTCTCCGCAGCTGCGCACGAGTGGGCTTTTGTCCACAGCCGCATCCAGGCCCGGCGAAGGCTCTGCATGTCTGACCATTGTTTCTGCTGGAGAAATATGGCTGTGGGTCACCCTGGAGGCCTCGGCACCCCGCCGCAGCCGCTGGTGCCCCGCTGTGCACGTGGGGACGAGCCGGGCAGGCCGGGCATCCCTTCCGGGGCCGGTTTTCAATGGCAGTGGCAGAGCGCCAGGTTTCCGCGGCCTTTCTCAGCAGCACGGCAGAGCCCGAGCGCTTGGCGAGGAGAAGCGAGGAGCAGGGGGAGGGAAGGGGGAGAGGAGACGGAGCTGGGAGCTGTTAACAGATTTGCTTTTTATGGAGTGCGGGAGTTCATTAGTGGACACAGTCCAGATGGCTGCAATAAGCTGGTGAAATGTGATCCTCCTCCGGGAGCAGGAGCGCTAGCCGGGCTGCGAGAGGGAAGGGGGGTTGGTATTCCTGGGCATTCCCTAGACATACCCCTCATTCCTCACCCTCTCCCGCCTGCCTCCCCAGCGCTGGGGAAGAGCAGGTCATGGGGACCAACCTTTGTCTCCTCTCAGGGGGCTGGTGACGGTCAGGGCCAGTCTCTGTCCTGGCCCGTGCGTGGGGCTGATGGACCTTCAGGGGACAGCTTCCAGCCCTGCAGCAAAGTCAGGCTTATGGCGAGCACATAGGCATTTGGCTACCACCTGCCTCAGGGCTTGGCTGCGGGCTCTGCTGGACCCAGCTGTGGCCACCTTTTTGGTGGGGGAGTGGGGGCACCTTTGGGTGCTGTGGCAGCATTTAGGCAGTGCTGGATGCCCTGACATCTTTTGTCTCCCCTATGCAGGGAGACACCCCCAAGCACCGGGCTGAGAAAGCCAATGACCCTGACTTAGCTGCCTACCTCGAGAACCGACAGCACTACCAGATGATCCAGCGTGAGGACCAGGAGACAGCTGTGTAGTGCTCGGCGTGCCTTAGCCCAAGCCAGCTCAGGCAGAACGAGGAGAGGACAATGCCAACCGGCAGAGCTGTGAGTCTGGCCCAGCCCTCCCTAGATGTCAACCTGGTCCCCGGAGGAGATGGAGACAGCAGAGCTCTGCCCCAGGCTGGGCTGGGACTCTGTTTATGAAGACAGTGGGCATTTGGGACTTGAAGCCTGGCTCTTTGTGTGTCCCCCCCTTCACATTCCCTGCCCTGAATGGGCTCCATCCCACAGCCCTGTTGGGACAGGCCAGGCTGAAGCCCCCAGTCACCCTTGTGCACAGGAGTGATGCTAGTGCCCGCTCCGCAAGCTCCTACTTATGATCCTTGTGGGATATCATTGCTCGCCCCCTCTCCCTGCCGTCAGTGCCCCTCCTTTAGATGCTTGGCTAGGTTCATGTCCTGCTCCTCCTCTCCTGTCTGGTACAGCCACGGGAGGCACAGGCTGTGTGGGCAGACAGCAGAAGCCGTGAGTCTCAGACTTTGCCCCAAGGGAAGCACCGTGACTTACTGCCCCTGCCTCCTCCCTGCTTCTGTTGGTTTGGGGCTGCCCCGGGTCTCTGTGTGGCCCTACCAGGGTCTTCTGTGGCAGGGAAGTCCCTGGTGCACCCAGCCTTTCCTCAGCTGCCCCAGCCCCAATGCTCTGGAAACAGGGCAGCCACCACCCTCCTGGTTGTCTTTAGTGCTCAAGCCAGTCAGCAGTCTGGCCCAGGGCAGGGATGAGTTGGAGGAAGGCTACTGAGTCCTCCCGCCATCCTTCCCTCTGCAGGGCTGGCTGGGGCAGCCTGAACACCCCGTGTCTGCTGGGCATCTCTCCGTGAGCCCGCTGCAGCACGTGGCCGTGGTGGAGAGCTGTGCTTGGCCTGGGCAGAGGCTGCGGTGGAGCCCGTTCTATTTCCCAAACGCTGATTTGGATCTGGCTGCCCTTCCCACTTCAGCTCCCCCCCTGATGCTAGAGGTTGCACTGGACTGGAGGGGCAGTGCTGGGGTCAGTGCTGCTCTCAGGGATTTCCCCCATGCCCCCCAACCTGTCAACATGCATCCTCTGAGTCTGACTCCTGCTATCCCCCGAAATGGGCGCAGGGCTTTGCAGGGAAAACTTGGGAGCTCGCCCAGCCCAGACACAAGCTCCCTGGGCAGGTCACCAGCTCACCCTCTTCAGTTTTAGCAGAAAGAGGGATTTGGATGCATAGGAAGCATCAGGGCTCCCAGCCCCGAGTCACACGTGCAATGGGATGGCATTTCACCCACCGCCTGCCACAGGGCACGAGGCACCATGACCCATCTTCCCTGCCGATGCTGTGGGCGCTGAGCATCCACAGAGGCATCAAGCCAGCCCTTCAGGAAGGCTTTTGCAGAACTGACAGTCTTTGGGACCAGGAGGTGCTAGCAGAGGAGGAGAGCTAATGGCTCTGGGCCTTGCAGCCTGCTTGGCACCTTTGGGTGGGCGGCAGTTGTGAAGCGGGTTGCTGCTCGCACCTTGGGTCCCAAGAGAGGAGGAGGAGGAGGATGCTGCGCAGGGTCTGTGCGGTCCCAGCTGCACTCACACCCAGCTGCGCCCACTGGGTAGTGCTGGGTGGCACCATTTGAATCCCTCCTAATACCAATACCAAAAAAAGAGTATGAGGATACTGCAGAGAACCAGAATACCCTTCAGGCTTTTTGGAGGATGGGGGATGCCGTGGTGGGGAGCAGAGGTGCAGGACAGTGCGGAATGCTGGGGGCCAGTGGCAGCACTGGCAATTAATAACGACAGCACACCAGTCTGTTCAGAGCTGGGATGCTCCAGCAGCACCTGGAGTTCCCATCAGCACTGCTCTCAGGCCACCGACAGACAAGGCACTGTCATCTTCTCAGAGGTCCAAACCGCTGCCCCTCCAGTCAGGTCACCCAGCCTGGCCCAGAGGCGTTTGCAGCCCCAGCTTCCCCCTTTCTCCCTGGTTTTGTATCTTCCCTTATAGTTTTTGTACAGGTAGTTGAGAGACACACTGTCCCCCTCCCTTCCTGGCCCCTCCGTGCGTGCGTGAGCTGAGTTGCTGTGCAATTCCAAGCCTGGCTTGTATTTCAGCAAAGGCGGAGGGGGTGTTGGTCGCCCTGCCTGTGGAGGGCAGGGGTTGTGTGCAATACCTGGGTCTGTGTTTCCTAAATGCTGTCGTAGGATTGTATTTTTGTAACTCTGTGAGGGTGCCGGCTCCAGCAGGCCCAGGGCCTGGCATGAGCCTGTGTTCCCATCGCTTTTCGACTTGGACTGTTTGGATGTTGTTGTTTCTTGCCATTGAAATAAAGAGATGGATGTTTTAGTTCCTGTCTCCCGCTGCATCCGCAGGAATGTGGCAGGCGCAGCACCAGTGACGCCCCGAGCAGTGCAAGCGAGGTTGTACCCTGGGGCCTCTGCCCCTGTCCCAACTGGGGGTACTCTTGGGGGAGTTCCCTGCTGGGCCAGGTCCTTGCCTGCTTCCCTGCACAGCATCCCTCTGGGACAGTTGCTGGATACAGGGTCTTTGTCCTGAGGGACTTTCTCCCCCATTCTGTGGCATACATCAATATTGGGTGTAGCGTGGAACAGGGAAACAGCACACCACGATCCCAAGTGATCCTGAAGGGCTTGGAAGTATGGGTTGGGAGCTGGCACCCTGCTGTTCCTTGCCCTGTTCCAGTTCCTCCCTGGGATGGGAGGCAACAGCTAATGGCTGGTACTACAGCGGCATCCAGCCTCCAGATTTCAAAATGTTTGTCGGCTTTTTTTGTGGTGAGCTGTCCCCAGCCACGCTGCTCTGCAGCTCTTCCCGTTTGTTCCCAGCTGCAGAGGGGAGCCTTAGGGTCCTGCCTCCAGTGCTGAGCACGGGGGCTGCACTGTCAAGGGCTGGGATTATCTCTGATGCTCCAGCGGGAGGACAGCTCTCCGATTACAAAAGTGGGGGATTAGGGATGCTTCTGCTTCCAGACTCGTAAGGATGACCGCAGCCAACGCCATCTCTCCTGCAGAGTTCCCTTTGCAAAAGGGAGGTGATGGTTCTGGCCAACGGTGTGCTGGTGAGGGAGCCGGAGATGGACACGGTGGGTGATGGGGAGCTATACTCCTACCTTAAACTCAGATTCCTGAGGGCAGCTTGGCAGCCTGCCTGTCGCTCCGGCTGCCCCCTCTCCGCCCAGAGAAGCAGCCTCCTTCCCCGGCTGCGTTGTCCCTTCCACCCCGCCGTGCCTCCCTTTCATCGCCTTCAGCCTTTCAGCTCCTGCCCAGAGCTAACAGTGGGGGTCTGTAGCGGGTGTAAGGCACACCAAATTGTCCCGGCCTCCCTGGGCTGCA
The DNA here is from genome assembly GCF_031877795.1 of Strix aluco. NCBI lineage: Eukaryota > Metazoa > Chordata > Aves > Strigiformes > Strigidae > Strix > Strix aluco. The sequence continues at coordinate 88,568,136 of NC_133934.1, read as the reverse complement.
GCCCAGGGACCAGGCGTACGTGCGACTAGGAGGAGGGGGCCCACTCTGCTTCAGTGCCCAGACCCCAGTGCGTTGGCGCTTGGCCCGTGTCTCGGCGGCAAGGACCGTCAGTAACCATGGCAATGAGAGTTTTCCAGCCGCCTTGGTGTCAAATTTATGGTGGGGGAGAGAAGGGGTCCCAAAATACGATCGCTGTGATGGGGGTGTAAGGAAAGGGGCAGTCTACCTTCGGGGGAGAGCCCTGCCCTTCTCTCCAAAGGGTTTCAGCATCCTTTCTCTCTTTCAGCCGGGTGTTGGAGGTCTGGAGGTCTGTGTGGCCTCCCGTGGTCTGGAAACACCCCGGGGGGTGCATGCATAGGGGACACACGTGCAGGCTGGGGAAGGCCGTGCAAGCCCAGCCCCAGCTGAACAGAGCTGGGGTGACAGCAGTTGGCCCTGTTAATGATTACCTGCCCCACGCCTGCCTCCACAAGCCCGAACAGGGAAAACGCCCCCCCGTCCGCAGCTGGGTCCCCACGCTGGCGCTGGCAGTGGGGTAACAGTGCCCCAAGGATCAGGCTTTGACTGGAGGTGGAAAATGTGGAGCCGCCATGCCATGAATTACCTTGTGACTTTTTTAGAGGTGAAAAGCTTGAGTTAAGGAATTGCAGGGAAACACACCTGGGTTGGTCACACTCCCTCTCTTCCCTCCTTCCCTCAGTATGAGGCCCCTTTCTGCAAACACAGCCTCCTGCTGCTTGTTTGAGCTGGGGAAAGGGCCGTTCCCCCTCTCTGCATCCCTCCAAAGTGCCTGAAGGGTCCAAGCACGGCCACTGCCGAGAGCCATGTGCACCAACGCATCTCTGCTCTCCCACAAAAGTAGCATCTGTCTCTTGGTCCCCAGCCTGAGGAGGCAACAGGAGGGGAATGGGAGCGGCTGGAAATGGAGGGAGGAGTGAAAATTTGCACAGAGCTTCACCATACCTTGGGCTGCTCTGCCCTGGGGACCCCAGCGGGGTCTCTGACTCCCAGCCAGAGATGGCTGAAGGAAAGCAGCAGCGCTTGTCCCCACACCCAGCCCTTTCACAGCTCCGCCAGGCCCTGGTTTGCTCATCACAGTCCCATAACTCAGACTTGCAAACCTGATGCCACTGAACCCCAGCCAAAAGCAGCACACCTAGGCCCTTCCCCTTCTTCTTGACCATGAAGTTTGTCTCTTCAGTTTTCTTCAGCTTCAGTTTAAAGGCCCAGAGATTGAAGGGGGAGGACTACCGGCTTTGCTACCTGTCCAGCTGCCAGGACCCATTTCTGCACGCTGTGCTCAAAGGCAGAGCCCGGCATGCCCAGAGCCCTCGCCACCCAGAGCAGCACCCCTTGCTGTGTGTGTAGCGGGCAGGGGACATGACGTGCTCCCATGGTTGCTGGCCCTCCTTGAAACCTCTGCAGATGTTCAGGAAACTACCGGCAGGGTGTGAGTTAAATGTGGGAATCTCTCAGCAAGCAATTCCTGGTTGTGAAGCAGCTCATAAAAAATACACCCCACCTCACCTCCCCCCCTAACCCCACCTGTGGCGGCCCTGCTTTCAGCAGCCTTCTTCCAGGGCAAGGGGTGGAAAAATGTCTCCGTTCCTCACCACAGCCCCATTCTTCTGGCATGACACTCGCCTTTCTAGCTGGTAACTCCAGAAGAGAGTTGACTTGGCCCCTGCCTCTCCTCACCTCCTAAGAAAAGGGGGTGGATGGGGGGAAGGGAGCAGTCACGTCTGCAAGTTCCTTGCACCCCCAACCAGCAGGCTGATCTCGTATCGCTGCTTGGTCCGAGGAGAAGGGTTGTGGTGTGGCTGAGCTGGGGACAGGCTCAAAGGATGGAGCTGGGGAGACACCTGGGCCAGCATGAAAGTGATGGGCTGCTTTGGGTGCTGAGCAGGTACCCCCCTCCCCGGCGCCCTCCTACGAGGGGCAGAGCCAGCCGAGGAGGGTGAAAAGGACCATGAAAAGTGGGTCCATCGATGTCAGTGGCATTGATGGGGAAGGAGGCGTCCACGGAGCTGGTGGAGACGCAGGGTGGTTCCCTTCATCCAGCCCCAGGGACCATCTTTCAGCGGGTCTGAGAGCGGCGGGGAGCCCTGCCCGGCGGTTCAGCTTGCACCCCTTCATCCGCTCGGCAACGCTGGGGTGCGTGGTCAGCTGAACCCCCACGGCTTCGTGGGTGCCACGCCGCAGAGCCTGGAGGAAGGTGAGACACCCCGCCTAGGGCGGGGGGGGACACGGGGACGTGCCCCACCGTGGCCTGACCCCTCAGGGAGCCCAGCACCCTCAACCGCTGAGCAGGGCCCCCCCTCCCCGCCCCCCGAGGGGGGCCGCCTGCCCCCGGGGCCGCGCCCCCCCCCGCCGGCCGACCGGCCTGCCTTTGTGTATCGGGGCGGGGGGGGGCAGAGGAGGAGCTTGCGAAAAGTTTTGGGCTAAAAAACCACCTTTTTGCTGCCAGCCGAGCCCGACGTCAGGGGCCGCTGTGCGCTGCGCGGGGGCTCCGCACGCGGCCGCCACACAAAGGCAGCAGCTCCGCACCGCTCCGCACCGCTCCGCGCACCGCCCCGCAGGTGAGTGTGCTCACCCCCCCTCCAACTCCCCCGGTGCTCGGGATCGGACCTCCACCCCAAGCCCCCGCGGCCGGCGGCCTGACGCCACGGGGATAGGCGCTGAGGGCTCCCCGGCGGGAAAGAGGGGCTCTGCCGGGGGCGGGGGGGACATGGCCCTGGCTGGGGAGGGGCTGCAGGGAGGGCGATGGGGACAGGGGTCCCGGGGGCGGCAGCTCGCCTGCGAGAAGCCGGGGAAGTGCCTGGAGGTGCAGGAGGTTTTGGAGGGAGGCAGGACTCCTGGAGAGCGGGGTTGAGGCAGTGGCCCGGGATCTTAGCTCCCCCCCCCGCCCTCCTTCCCCTCCTTGGGGGCCACCCCACACCGGTGCGGAGAGGGCTCAGGTGGTGGGAGATGCTCCGGCCGGAGCCCGGGGGGCGAGGGGGGAGACCGGCCGGAGGGGAAGGGGCTTTACAGCGTCTGCCCTGGGGAGGGAGAAGAGGGTAGAAGCGTGGAAGGGCGCAAAGCTCGGGCTCCCTTCTCCTGGCAGCGGCGAAATCCCTACTGGTGGGGTGCTGGGTACCCCAAGATCATGGGCTTCCCAAGGTCTGGGCTCCCTGCCCGGAGCCTGGGGAGCAGCTCAGCCCGCGGAGGGGGCAGCGGTCCTGCGCCCATCTCTGTCATAGCCCGCTGCAATCTGAGCCGAGCCGGGAGGTCGGGCTGCTGGCAGGGGGGTGCGAGGGGGCTCCGGGGGGAGCTGGGCAGGATGGGGGTGGCAGTGCCTGGCCCTCAGCGGTGTCCGGAGAGGGGTCCAGGCTCCCCCCATTGCAGTGCTGGGTATTTGGGCTCAGCTTCAGCATCACCAGGCGGTTTAATTTATTTTTTTTTTTCATACAGCTGATCCTAGATTATTCAAACCCAGGGCAGCTAGAGGAGCGAGGGGAAGGGGAACGGGGACTGCCACGGTGTGGCCAGGCTCCAGGCTGCTCCGCTTGCGTGGCCCTTCCAGGGACAGACCAACGCGGTGCGACAGCCAGCCGGGTTTGGAGCAGGAGAGGAGCCAGGGCCCTGCAGGGATGCGGGAGGAGCTGGGCTGTGCAAACACGACTGAAGGCGCTGGCAGCCCGGCCAGGAACAGCTCTTGTTTGACCAGCAAAGAAGGGAGCAGGCTGTTTGGAAAACCAGTTGGAAAACTGCGCTCCCTTTCCCTTATGAATGCTTTAGGATGTGCCACGGCAGAGGGTCCCTGCAGACCTTTGCCTGGGCAATGTGATGTGCCAGGCAGAGCCTGGGAGCTGATCCAGGGGCTGTAGCTGGGCTGCCCCTCAGAGCCCCCCACTCTCCACATCCCCGTGTACGCGTGGGCAGGGCCCCACGGTGCCCATTGGGTGGGGAGCAGAGGGTGTCCGTGCCTGGAGGCAAGGCAGGGTGAGGGAGGCTGCTGGGGCTGTCTGCCCTGGGCACTCAGAGGTCCCATCCACAGGACCAGAGCTGGAAGGTGCTGGGCTGGGAGGGAGGCAGGTGCAGGAGGATGGAAGAAGTTTACAGAGCACCTGAAATTAGGGGGATGCTGTGAAGAGTGCGGGTGTCAGAGCTGCTGCCCCATCCGAGCTGCTGCAGAAAGCGGGACAGGAGTGCCCATAACTCGGCTCAGCCCCAGCCTTGCCATCTGTAGCTGGCCCACCGGGGTTGAGCCCTCGCCCCCTTTGAAGGCAGCTGGGTGGGAACAGGGCTGAGCTGTGCCGTGCTCGGCAGGATGGCTCCCAGCCGGGCTGGGCGAGGGGGAAGGCAGCTCTCACCCCCTCGGCTGCGCCTTCAGCCAGCCAGGCTGTGTAATTCCCTGTGACAGTTCAATGCAGAGCGAAGCCAGCAGCTTCGTGGCGGCGGACGCATGAAAGGTGAGTGCACTGGAGCCTGAATAATGTGGGGAGCTGCTCTCTCCGGCACGCTGCCCGGGGAGCCGGGGGGCAGGGAGCAAACGCTGACCCCGGGCTCTTCCCTGCGCTGACATCCCACGGGGCAGGCGAGCTCTACAGCCCCGTCCCACCGAGCCCATCGTGGAGCCAGGATGGGTGTGATGTATTTGCTGGCTGGCTGCTGCCCTGTGGATATGGGTGTCATACTGAAAGGCTTTGGGGGAACAGGGAAGGGGCCACCAGACTTGAGACGCCAGCTCTACATGTCTGCATTCCTGCTGGTACCCCAGCGTTGGCAGCAGTGTCCCACAGAGGCTCGTGGTGGCAGCCGGAGGGGAGCCGTCACCTGGCCCTGGGCCACCAGAAGGTGGGGACAGGGACCCAGGAGCTGCTCCCTTGTGTATGTGCACCCTCATACCCAACCTGCTCCCAGGTGCGTGCACACACGTGCACACACCCCCCCTGCGTGCAACGGGTGTGGTGCCAGCAGCAGGCGCAGCTCTCCTACTCCATCACGCCAACCAGCTCCCACGCTGTGGGGACTTTTTTTTTTGGATGTTTTATCCGCTGGTTTAGCTCTCACACCCCTCGTGGCAGCAGGATTGGTTTTGCTGCGTTTTTTTCTTTCAGCCCCCCCCAGATTCCTCTGGAGCTGGAGAAAGACACCATGGCAGCCTTGCCCACCCGGCCCTGGGGCTCTTTGGTGTGGGGCAGCAGCCTCCTGGGTGCTGCATAAAGGAGCCACAGAGAACTAGAGGGGGTAGGAGCTGGGGTCCAGCACCAGGGAGCAGGACCCCCGCTGCCAGCGTGCAGGCAGGGCTGCTTTGCTTTCCGGGGGCAGGAGCCGCACAGGCACTGAGGTAGCCTTGTGCTGGGTACACCCAACCACAGGGCCTTCCCCAGCTGCTGTGTGGGGTGCAGGAGATCCCCACGGAGAGCATTTCGGCTACAGGCAGGGCAATGGGGGGCTGAAGGGATGGGAACAAGCTCCCAGCCCAACATCTCACTCCCAGGCAGGCTGCCCACCGTGCCCCTCCTCACTGCTGCATTGCACCCTGACCCCTCACCTGCCTCATCCTCTCCCTCCTCCCCAGGCAGGATGCAGGTTCGGGGCCTCCTCCTCCTCCTGGCACTGATCCTGCTGGCTGCCACTGCTGAGGCTGGCAAGAACAAGA